>NC_056734.1:625564789-625864789 GCF_019279795.1 Protopterus annectens
AATTAGTAGAGCATACAAAATATTGCATGACAACTACAAGAATCCATCAGAGAAGGTTAAGTAAGGACTGGGAAGATAGACTGGATAAACAATTCACAAAGAAACAATGGGAGGATATATATATATATGTCTCCCAATATGCAACAAAATCTAGGCAATTTATGATTTTTGCTTGGAAAGTTTTAAAAAAGGTATTTTTATACCCCAAGTACACTCTGGAGAATTTTTCCTCAGATAAACAGCAAATGTTGGAGGTGTGACAGGGAAGAAAGAGGTACTTAGGAACATATTTCCTTGGAGTGCAGTGGGTTGGTGGACTTTAAGGATTCCCTGCAGGATGCACTGTCGGAGATGCTGGGTGGGCGGATAGGTGTGATGAGGGAGATGATTTTTCTGAGCTATGATACAGAATCAGAACTGCCTAGACATGATAAGGCCTTGTTGTGTCTAATTATGGTGGCTGCCAAAAAAATCAATTGCTAGAAAATAGAAATTAATATCTAAGCCAACTACAGTAGAAGTAGTGAATATAGTAACAGATAAAACAACCAGAACTGAGATCTCTAGAAAAGGGTAGGAGCAAACTACATAGGAAAAATGGGAATTGTGGGAACAATGCATACAGAGGAGGAATGAGGTTTAAAAGAAGTCAAGACTTGAGCTACATAATGTCTGACTGAAAATGACTGTAGATTATAAGAGAAGTATAATGTTTGCAACCGGGAGTGTATCAATATGGTTTGTGATGTAAAATGCTTGCAACTACGATTGTGTCTGGTTGGTTTGTTTTCATTCATATAAATGTATGATTGCCTATGTTATAAGTGATGGTTTAATAAAGTTTTTTAACAAGAAACAAGGGCAGGAATCAAAACTTCTGTAATGATGTAATGTTGCTTAGGCTATATAATGCATAGCAATATGAGTAAAGTATTATGTTTGTAAATGTGAACTTTATACAATTTGATTACTTTTACATAAATGTAAATTTGCCTACATCAAGTGGTAATTTAATAAAAGTGTTTAAAAAATAATTACAGTCTTTCTTTTCTCTTCTACCTCTACTGGAGCCCCTATAGCAATCAGTATTACTCCTCTTTTCCTTTGCCCCAGACATTCTGCTGAATATCCATTCAAAAATCCTTTGTTAAAATTGACACTAATTTCTTTCCAAATGTGCGTTCTGTAACGGTGCTTTTTTAAATACAATTCAATATTCTTTCTTTTTTGTCTATACCTGTAAGGCTATTTATATTCCAAGATAATATGGCTACAGTAGCCATTGTTATAAAAAGCTACTGTTCCCACCTACTACATACACAAGTTTTTCCCCAATATACTTTTTAATGCTTTTGTTATTCAGCCAAAATATTCAAACATTTCATAGGTTGGTACTAGGCTATTGGCCCTAGGGCCTATACAAGCCTAGCCATAACAATTCCCTAGCTATTTCTTCCCACACTACTTCCCTGGACCCCTGTCTTGCAGGGCGACTGACGTGATCCCTGGGGTGAATTTCCTTTCTCCCATCCAGTCATCAAGGTTCCTTCTGAAGAGGGCCAAAAAGGTGCTCTGCTTGACATGTATGGGCAGTCTATTCCAGAGTCTAGGGAGTCTCTGGGTCAGGAATCTATCCCTCCAGCATGTTTTGTTTATTGTGATGACAAGGTTTAGATCCCTGGAGCATGTGGCTCTGAGGGATTGGGATTTCTTTAAGTGTAGCATGTCCAACAGCTCTGGGTTTGACATGTTACGCAGAGATCACCTCGGAGTAGACGACATGCGACAGAGTATAGCTGGAGTTTTTTTTAAGGCGGTCAGCATAGGGCATCTGCTTTAGGCCTGATTCTTTTAGTGAGGTATTTCTGCGGACTTTCCAGTTGTTGCAGATGTCTTGAGTGGTACATAGTAAATTTCATGAGAATACAACTTTCTACAATAATCGCATAAAAACATACACAAAAAACTAATAGTTTCATCATTACTGAGGATACTAAAAGAAAAATTACACACTTGGTTGTGTTAGAAATAATGTACTCTTAATTCAGAAAAAAGTAAAGCTATTTTCCACAGTGAAGAAAAGAGAAATAAAAAGCTTGTTTTATATTATTTATATATCGCTTGACTTGTATAAGTAGGGTAAACCTTACTGTTGAAAGGTTGGTGAAACTTTGAACTACGTACAAGTTACACTAATTACATTGTTGGATGCCATCCGTTTAATGCTAATCTTAAAGCATGTTATTGTTTGAGCAATATATTTTCTGTGTTTAGTTATTGTTCGAGCAATATATTTTCTGTGTTTAGTTTATAAATGTTTGTGTGGTCCACCAGAATTGTATTTAAGTTTAGGGATTTTGTTTGCTTGCTAGGACTGTGTCTACTAGGGAGTTCCAATATGTTTGAAAATGTTCTTTTTTTGTGCTTTTTGTAGCTAATTTGTGGGAGGTGATGTACTTAATTGCCAAGTCTTTAAAGTTTACCCATGAGATTTTGTTACTTACCTTATTTTTAGCTGTATAAAATTTAAGTAGGGCACACAATGTAATTAAAATATGTTTATGAATTCCATTGAATGAACTAGGGATTATATGTAGAATCATTGTTTCCCAGGAAAATGTTGTTTTCTCATACCCGATTTTTCAAGTTGCATTCTTAGGGAGCACCAGAGCTTGAAGATATTCTTGCAGCTCCAAAAGATATGGAGGATATCGACATTTTCTTGGGAGCAAAAGGGCACAGTGATACTTTTTTATAGCCGAATTTTTTAAGGACAGTTGAAGTATAACATGCATTATTGTTAATCATTATTTGTGTGTAAATTAGGTTTTTGAAAGGTGTTAGTTTTCAAGTGTTATTAATAGAGTCTTGTTCTGTGCTGTTGTGATAGTTTTATTAATGGTTTCCCAGTATTTTGAGTATAATAATGCAGATTGGTGTTTAATCTCACTTATTAATTTATAGGACTTTGAGATATTTTCTCTTAGCAGCTAGTGATTTGATTATATTTTGGGTTGTCTCTATACTTTGGACATCTGTTCTGTAGTTAGGGTATTTCATTTTAACTAGTAATATCATTTGTTTAAGAATAGGGTTATAACTGCCTTGTATGTTTAGCTGTGATCTTAAGTTTTCAAGTGTTGATTCCTTATGCTGTAAAATATGCCACACCGATAGGTCTTTAATTAGTGGGAATGATTTGAGAGCAATCATTTTATTTAATTTGATGTTCGGGTTCATGTACTGGGGTTGTAACAAACTTGGTGAATTCTGTAGATTGATGGAAGCAAATAAAGACTGGAAAGCAATTATTTCATTTTTGATTACTGGATGTAATTTGTTAAAGAGTTTGTGATTGGGATTAAGAAAAATGGTAGCTTTGGGGTTTATCTTTAAGGAATGTATTAGATTGGACCATATTTTAACCCATGTTGGGGACAAAATATTTTTAGTTCTATCATATTCTGATATTTGAATTAACCGGTTTGCTTTTATAATAAGGTAGTACAAATTAAAATCTGGGAATCCCAATTCTCCTTTTACTTCTGGTATTGAGAGTTTTTGGTAACATATTCTTGTTCTTTTAGGGTGCTATAGGAATTTACAGAGGGCCTTTTCCACTGATGCAAAAATTTTTTTAGGGATTTTAAGACTGACAAGTTTAGCTGAAATAGTATTTTAAGAAGGATATTCATTTTGATGATGGCTGATTTGGACAGGAGGGCTAGGTTTATATTTTCCCTCAATGAGATGTCCTTTTTCCCATGTTTTTGGAGATTTGATTTGTACATTTCTTTGTAGGTATGTGAAAAATTTATGCCTAGGTATTTTAGTGTGTAATTTAAGGGTATGTCAACTAAGGAGAAACAAGATGTGTTATGATTAAGTGGATTTAGAGGAAAGATAGAAGATTTTTGGGAGTTCATGTTGTAATTTGCTATCCTGGAGAATTGTTTGACTGAAGATATTTTGCGCAAATCTGTGTTATGGAGTTCTAAATATAGGTTTAGGTCATCAGCAAAAGCTGAGTATTTTACAATTGTGATACAGATGTTAGGGAGGTGATGGTAGGTGTTTTGGGTAATGTGGAGTAATAACGGTTCTAAGTATATATTAAACAAGAATGGAGACGGGATATCCTTGACAGGTGCCATTTGTTATTTTGATGGGTTGGGAGTAAGTCTTGTTGATGCAGAGTGTGGTGGTGGCATTATTGTAAATCATTTTAATGGTATTTATAAAATATGGGGGAAAACTGAAGTTGACATTGTTAAGAAGAAATCCAAGTCTACATTATCAAAAGCTTTGGATGCATCTATTCTAAGTGCGCATCTTGGGTACTTATCGTTGGCCAAGAGGGTGATTAAGGTGCCTAACGTGCGGGTGTTGTTACATAATTGTCTTTTTTTCATAAAACCCAGTTGTTCTGGGGAGATAATTTTATCCAGGGTTTTTTGCAATCTATTCGCCAATAGTGAAGTCAAAATTTGTATGTCAAGGTTGATAAGAGCTATAGGCCTGTAGTTGAGAGGGTTTAGTTTGTCAGAGTTTGGCTTTGGTATTAAAATAGTCCTTGAATTGTTTAAATATCTGTCAAAGAACCCATGCTTTATGATGTGATTATAAAGTCTTAACAGGATTGGAGCTAGTATGCCACTACATTTTTTGTAAAACATTGCCATAAATCCGTCATGACCTGGAGATTTGTTGATCTTTTATTTTTTGATTGCTATTTTGATTTTGCTAGTTGATAGGGGACTATCTAATAAGTTATATTGTTCATCATCAAGGCTTGGAAATTCTAAGCTGTTTAAGAAGCTCTTTTGTATGTTAGATATATGGTCTTGTTTTGCAGGGTTATAAATATTGTTATATATATCCCAGAAAGAATTATTGCGGTGGTGGTGCTGCAGTAGCATTGTCGCCTCACAGTAAAACGCTGTCCGGTTCGATTCTCAGCTAGAGCGTCTTCTGTGTGGAGACATGCGTGAATGGGCGTACCTTCGTTGAAGGTTGTGCATCATGGCTGGTAACTCGGCATGTAAAAATCAACTACCAATCATTAGCGGACCGGAGTTCCGCTGTGGCGACCTCTAACCGGGAAAAGCTGAAAGAGACAAAAAAATCCCAAAAAGAATTAATTATATCAGCTTTATTGTATAAAGTTCTCTCTCTATAAAGTATTTCTGGTTTATTTTGGAGGGTTTTCTTTATATTTATCATGTTTGCCAGAGCTTTAGAAGGTGTTTGGGCCCATTCAGTGTATTTATAAATGAGTTTTAGCTCATTTAATGCGTGTTTATGTAGTTGTATTGAGTATAGTTCTTTTTTGATTTCATATAGTTTCCTTTCTAGTTCTTGTGAGTATTGGGATTGGAGTTGTTCGATGCTGCTGTACTGCGTTTCAAGCAAGCTAGTTTGTTTTTGCTCTTGCTTTTTGTATATTGAAGCTTTCTGGATTAAAATTCCCCTTAATACTGTCTTAGTGGTTGCCCATTGAATATCTAATGGAATTTGTGTTTGCAATGTGCCCTGTTCTAGTTGTGATATTGTTCTTCCTGTCTCCTCCACTACCTCTTTTTGACTTAAAATTGTATTATTTAAATACCAGTTATAAGAACCATCATATTGAGAAGGTTGACAGGTTGTGTTAATTGTTATTGTGATTCTGCAGTGGTCAGAGATTATTCTTTTATTAGTCTCACATTTTTGACATTTCTTGGAGAGATTGGAGGAGATCAGGAACTAATCTATTCTAGACTAGACTATGTGGAGGGGAAAAGAAAGTATATTTGTTCATTGATCTCTCACGGTCTACAGTTAGATAAGGGTCGACAAGATTAAGACTTTGTATGAGGTTGTTTAGGGCAAAAGTACTCTGAGCTGGTTGTTTTTTTTTTGTTTTTGTTAGAGCTGTCTCTTAGTGGGTCAAATAGACAATTCCAGTCACTCCCTATAATGATGGAATATTTGGGAAATTTAGGAGTAAGTTATACATTTCATATATAAAGAATTGTTGGTATGAGCAGGGACCATAAATATTCAAAAAGTGAGTGTTACTTTTTTGCTGTGGATGTGTACTAGTGAAGAGACACCATCTACCATTAATGTCATACTTGTTGTTGGTTATGCTCTCATGGAAGGATTCTTTAATTATAACGGCTGTTCCTTTCAAGGCAGATCTGTCACCTGATGAAATGATTTGTTTAATCAATTTTCTTGAAAAAGAAGTTATGTACCTACCACAACGTTCCATGTTAGTTGTCTTCATCTCGCCTTCTTTCTTGCTGGTGGATCGGAGCCGATCCTCGGTGCCAACTCAGCCATCTTCGATAGCTCAAGAGCTGTTTACCGGCTCGAGGTTACCCCTTATCCCATGATGCCTAGCGCTAGCTACCCAGATCTCATTTGAAATAGCTAACTCCAGGCATAACAAGAGAATAAACCAGTCAAAAGAACTGGTTGACTTATACCTTCTATATCCTCTAAATCAATAGAGGGAAACAAAGAATACTCAGCCAGTGAAAAGAGACTCCTCTCGATCCACTAGGACAGGGGGATGGAGGGCAGGACGCAAGAAAGAAGGTGAGATGAAGACAACCGACATGGAACGTTATGGTAGGTACATAACTTCTTTATGTTAAGTTGTCTATCTCGCCTTTATTCTTGCTGGTTGGGACAGTGTCCCTAGCACCTAAAATCCTGGGGGGTTCAGTGGAACACACTCTTCAGAAAGTACAGTTTTGCACC
Organism: Protopterus annectens; assembly: GCF_019279795.1. NCBI lineage: Eukaryota > Metazoa > Chordata > Ceratodontiformes > Protopteridae > Protopterus > Protopterus annectens. The sequence goes on from NC_056734.1 coordinate 625,571,540, forward strand.
TACCATAAATGTAGATGTTCGAGTGTTCACATTGCTGCAATCATTACACTTGGGTTATCCTGCCGTCAGGCGGTCCCGCAGTCGGCCAGAGTTCCAAAGTCTTGGTCAGGCGTCGGTTGCTGTCGCTTCTTCCCTGACCTCAGTGCGTCAGGGGTATACAAGATGCATCCGACGTCATTTTCTTCAGTTTTTCTTGCCCCAGATGTCAGGTGCCCCCAAGTAGGTAGGTAATACATATTGCTAATAAAAAATATACATATAAAAATAAAAACAATACCTTCAGTTACAAGCAAATACACCACAAAGGTTGTATAGGATAGAAAGGTATAGAGAAGTCCAGCTAGTTCAGAGGGGATGGAGGGAGGGTAACCTGGACTGCAGCAGTGTGAACACCTTAACATCTACATTTATGGTAGGTACAAAACTGTACTATGTTCATCGTGTTACACTGCTGCAGTCATTACACTTGGGTAGAATCCCAAAGCTAAGGTTGGGTGGCTGGTCTATAAAGAGTTAGGATTGGCTATGAGGCCTTGCAGAACTGCAGTGGCAAATCCTGCTCTGGATTTAGAGTACAGAGGCAGGTGGTAATGCTTGGTAAAGGTGTGCACTGAACTCCAAGTTGCAGCCTCCAAAATTTCCTTGGTAGGTACTCCTCTGAGAAAGGCTGTTGAAGTGGCTGTTGCCCTGGTGGAATGTGGCCTAATGTAATTTGGGACTGATTTTCCATGCTGTGTTTAGCAGTAACGTATACAGTGTCCTATCCATTTGGATATAGTCTGCTTTGAGATAGCCTTGCCTTGCCCTGTGATCTTGCAGCATATGCTACAAACAGTTGCTCAGTTTTCCTAAAAGCTTTTGTTTTGTCCAAGTAGAAGTGTAGCTGCCTGTGTATGTCCAAAGAATGCTCCCCTTTATTCTGGGGGTTTGGATAAAAAGTTGGCAAATGGATGGTTTGGTTAAGAGCCACACTAGATATCACCTTTGGCATAAAGGTAGGGTTTGTCCTTAAAGAAACCCTGTCCTGATGAAAAATTATAAAAGGTTCCACTGCCATTAATGCTTGTAGCTCTGAGACTCTTCGTGCTAAAGTTACTGCCAGGAGCAGAGCTGTTTTCCATGATAAAAATTTTAGATCGGCTGTATTCGCTGGCTCAAAAGGTGGCAGGGTTAGTTTTTCCAAAACGAAATTGAGGTCCCAAGTTGGTGTTGGTGCTCTCCGGGGCGGTCTTATGTTTTTAGCCCCTCTGAGGTACTGTTTTAGCAAGGGATGAGAGAATAAAGGAGGATCCGTGTTGTAATGTGCTGAAATGGCAGAGGCGTGGATCTTAATGGATGAGAAGGATAGGCCTCTGTCCAGCATCTCAGTTAAGTATTGTAAAATCTGAGGAATGTTTGGAACAAGAGGGTCAAGGTTTTGAGCCTGGTTCCAGGCGCAGAATCTCTTCCATTTTTCTGAGTAAGCTTTCCTGGTGCTAGGCCTCCTGCCCTCCAAAATGACATCCATAACAGCTTTAGAGAGAGGTGTTGCCTGTTTGACTAATGAATCTGCCATGCAGCCAGGTTTTGGGTTTTGAGCTGACCGTGCAGGATCTGATTGTTTTGTTGAGTCAGAAGGTGTGGAATTTGAGGCAAAATCCATGGTGGGCCCCGAGCCAAGTTCCTTAAGATAGGGTAACAGTGCTGGCGTGGCCAGTCTGGAGCAATCAGGATCATCTGAGGTTTTTCTTGTCTGGCTTTTAGGAGTACCTTTGAAAGGAGAGGCAGTGGCGGGAAGGCATAAACTTTTAGGTTTTTCCAGCTGAACAAGAGAGCATCCACTTTCCATGCTTGTTTGTGATAAGTCCTTGTGCAGAATTTTTGTAGTTGGCAATTCAGTGGGGAGGCAAAAAGATCTATGTCTGGGCATCCCCATTTTTGCATTACCATGCTTAAGATTTGTGGATTCAATTTCCATTCGTGAGGGTCCATGATATTTCTGCTTATATAGTCTGCCAGAGTATTTTTCTTTCTTGGCAGGAATTGTGCTTGCAGGTGAACTTGATATGTTAGAGCTGTGTTCCACAAGGTCATGGCTTGCCTGCATAGGGGATAAGAATGAGTGCCCCCTTGCTTGTTTATGTACTACATAACTGTGGTGTTGTCTGTCTTTAATAATAATTGTCCTGGATGCAGAAGGTCCTTGAAAGCTGTTAGGGCATTTTGAACAGCCAACATCTCTTTTTGATTGATGTAAAGATGCATCTGGTCTGTGGTCCACTTGCCCTGAATGCATTTTCCTGACATGTGTGCTCCCCAGGCGTAATCCAAAGTATCTGTTGTTAGAGTCTGCCTGGCTGTGGGTAGGGTAAAAGGCTAACCCTTGTTTAGGTGACATGCCTGTGCCCACCATTGAAACTCGTGTTGTAGGCAGGGAATCATTGGTATTACTGCTTCTAAACTGTAAGAGTGTTGAGTCCAAACACTTTTTAGGTACCATTGTAATTTCCTCATATGCAGTCTGGCATATGGTACTAGTAGTATGCAGGATGCCATGAATCCCAGGGCCTGCAGAATTTTTCTTGCAGGGAGATGGGACTTTTTTGTCAGTAGTTGAAAATATTGAGTTAGTTGAACTTGTTTGTCTGGCGTGAGGTAAGCCATCTGGGCCGTTGTATTTAAGCTGGCACCCAGGAATATAATCTGTTGTGAGGGCACTAGTTTTGACTTCTTTTCGTTTACTGTGTACCCTAGAGAAATTAGCAACCTTTTTACAAACGTCAGATGCTGTAGAAGAATGTCCTTTGTCTCTACTTGAATGAGGCAGTCATCCAGGTATGGATATATTTGAATTCCTCTTTGTCTGCAAAATGCAATTACTGGTGCAGTAGATAAGCCAAAGGGCAGTGCAGAGAATTGGTAGTGCATTGTACCTGCTTTGAATCTGAGGTATCCTTCTGCAATTTTGTCTGATAGGGACATTCAGGTATGCCTCTGAGGTCCAGAGTAACAAGCCAAGCCTTCTTGCCCAGCATGGGTAGAAGCTGCTGTAATGTCAACATTTTGAATTTCGGAATATCCAGGTAAGTATTTAGAATTGAAAGGTCTAGTATGGGCCTCCAGGCCTCGTCCTTTCTGGGGACCAGGAAGAGTCTTGAGTAAAATCCTTGTCCTTGTTCCTGTTGTGGTACTTTTTGAATAGCTCTCATGTCCATGAGGGCTGAAATTTGTTTTTGTGCCTCTGCCCATTGATTTTGTGGCAGGTCTGGCATTCCTTTTAGCCTTGGTAAAGTATGAAAGCGGAACCTGTAACCTTGAGACACGAAATTCAGAACCCATTTGTCTTGGGTGATTGTTCGCCAGCTTTGAGAAAAAAGTGCTAGTTTTCCCCCTAAGGGGGCTTCCAAAAGGGAAGTGCTTGGCGTACGAAGGGGAAAGTCATTGTGACCGTTTCCTGTAAGGTTGAGACTTGTCCTCACCTCCTTTTGGGGTTGAGGTGCCCCACTGTCGTTGTCTGTTTAAGCCTTGGGGTTGAGATATGCCTCTTGGGTGTCTGTATCTGCCTCTCTGTGGCCTGTCTGACACTGGAAAGGACCAATTCTTTGTTGGCCAATTTCTGCTAAATCGAGGTGGCTGTACCTGTAAGAAATCCTTGACTGTTTGCATAGATTTAGCTTTATCCTCCATTTTCTTTAACACCTCTTCTGCCTTAACACCAAACAAGGTATCATGCTGTAAAGGAGCATCCAATAATTTTGCCTTAACATGATCAGGTAAACTCTGTTCTTTTAACCAAGCATGTCTTCGAATCACAGAACCTGTAACTGCGGCTCTACAAGAGGCCTCTAAAGAATCAAAACCACATTGTAGAGTATGTTTTCCCACCTGTTCAACTGCATGCAATAAATCCTGCATTTCTTTACAATCAGGAGCTTCTGAGCTTGCAAGCATTTTCTGTTTTAACTGAGCCATTAAATATTGTTGGTACTTAAGCATGTGAAACTGGCAATTTAAAGCTCTTACTGCTAAAGTTGCAGAAGTGAATACTTTCTTCCCCCATCTATCCAAAGCTCTGGAATCTCTGTCAGAGGGTACTGGATTGTTTGCAATGGCAGCCTTAACCCCTTTTGGACCCTGGGAAATAGTTTCTGGATCAGCCGAAGGGTTTTTATAAAGAAACTTGTGAGAGTCTGGGACTCTATAATATCTATCTGGCTTGGCTGGTGCAGGGGGCAAAGAATCAGGAGATAAGCTGGATTCAGAAAACACATCATCCACAATATCTAGCACAGGCGGAATAGCCAAGGGCCTGTGCTGAGGCAATAAAAGGAAATCCCTGAGCCTTTTCTTGGATTCTGAGTAGTCCTGACTTTCCCAATGTAAATGCTCCCTCATGGTATGTAAAGTTTTCCCAAAAGAATAATCCTCAGGAGGAGAGGCTGAAGGGATAGATTCTTCTGCATCAGAGTTCTCATAGGGAGGTAGAGAGTATCCCTGGTCTGAAGAGGAATCAGAGGAAATGGAAACCTGATCAGAGGAATGTCTGTATCCTGCCTAGGCCTTTTCTCAGGAGGGGGATGGAAACCCCTGATTAGAGTAATGAGGTCTTCGGCCATTTTAAGCATCTGTTTCTTAGGCATGGAGGACTGTCCAGGAGAATGCTGTACTTGTTTCTTTGCCTTTAATGGTACTTTTGTCTTGGCTGCAGTTTTAATGGTAAGTTGTGAAGGTCTGAAAACACCCTCAGAAGCCGATGCCTGCTCAGCGGCTCCGGACCCTGAGGGATAAGTTTCCGTAGGCCCAATACCTTGAGTTTCCAGAGGCCTAGTTGTCTCCACATGGGAGTCGGAGGCGGCCTGTGGCTCTGAGGTAGCGGGTGTCAGGGGCTGCGAAAGCGCCTCACTAAGAACCGGCGACTGGCCTAGAAGAGGTTTCGTCGTCGGTTTTGGACCTTGGATGCCTGTCTTTATCCTTGTCCTTGCGTTTTTTTGGTATTGCGGTTGTTGGTTGATCCGACGGCATAGTATAATTGAACCTTCGGCCAAAGTAGTGCAAAGCAAAATCAAAATGTCTTTTTATAGTGCGTTTGTTAAATCTAGCACAAAACAGACAACTAGTGACGTCGTGATCAGGGCCTAGGCATGGAATACAGTAAGAGTGGAAGTCCTTATGAGGTATTTGCTTCCCACAAGAAATACAATTATTAACTTTTTCTGACATCGGTCTGAGGCAAGAAAAAATTTTCCCCAACGGGGTACTTAGCTTTATTGAAGATTTCGGATCTGAAATTCGACTTCAAAAATCTCAGGAGTCGACCGACCGGCACTTGCGAACTGCTTCTGCTTCGGGCACCATGCGGCAAGAAAGACTGGAGAAAATGGCATCGGATGCATCTTATATACCCCTGACGCATTGACGTCAGGGAAAAAGCGACAGCAACCGACGCCGAACCAAGACTTTGGAACTCTGGCCGACTGCGGGACCGCCTGACGGCAGAATAACCCAAGTGTAATGACTGCAGCAGTGTAACACGATGAACATCAGTGGAACCAAAATCAGCTCTGCTCCGGGAGACCATATCCACCTTGTAATGAGAAATAAAGGTATGAGAATTTGCCCACGTAGCAGCTGCACATATGGAATCCATGAGCAACCTAGACTGGAAAGCTGCAGAGGTGGCTAATGCCCTAGTAGAATGACCTTTCAGTTTAGATGATAATTCCTTATCCCGTAACTGATAAATAAATGAAATAGTATGGGATAGCCATCTAGATAAAGTAACTTTGGAAACTGGGAGACCTTGTTTGTTTAAGGCATAAGACAGAAACAATTGGTCTGATTTTCTTATTTCTTTAGTTCTATGAAGGTAAAAACGCAATTGCCTGTGCACGTCCAATTGGTGAAGTTTGTACTCTGCCTTGTTGCTATGATTGGGGAAGAAAACGGGGAGATCTATAGATCTATTTAAAATTATGTTCAGAGCAGACTTTGGGAAGAAACGAAGGATTTGTCCTCTGAGAAACTCTATCCCTATGAAAAACCAGATAAGGGGGACGGACACATAGTGTGATGTAGTTCTGAGACTTGTCTGGCTGAAGTAATAGCAACCAGAGTGTTTTCCAAGAGAGAAATTTGATGGAGCATGATGTAGCTGGTTCAAAAGGAGGCAAAATTAAGGATGTTAGGACTAGATTAAGGTCCCGGGGGGGGGTCTCTGACTAGAGGTCTAAGAAAAGATGCCCCTCTCAAAAAGGCTTTACAGAGCTTGTGAGACATGATGCTTGAATTCTGTAACCCGAAGTGAAAATTATAAATTGGTGCTAATTGCACCCTAATGGTAGCGGAAGCGGCTCCAGAGGGAAACAGTTGTGCTAGGTACTCTAGGATCTCATGGACAGGGGTTGAGAAGGGCTCCACATTCCTAGACACAGCCCAATAAGAAAAACGTTTCCATTTGCTAGCATAAATAGTCCTGGTGGTGGACTTATGTGAGGAAACGATAATCTCACGGACTGTTGGGGAAATGCTAGGGAGCCTGGCTAGGGTTGGAAGTGGAGCAACCAAGCTGCGAGGAGGAGAGTCTGAAGGGACTGATGCAACCCGCCTGATTGATGAACCAGTAGATCTGGAATCAGGTCCAGAGTTCAGGGCTGATCGAGAAGATAGAGGTGTAGGAACAGAAACCAAATCTGTCGAGGCCAGTAGGGGGCAATGAGGATCATTTTGCAACCCGACGACTTTGCTTTCTGTATGAGTCTTGGTATAAGGGGAAAGGGAGGAAATGCATAAAGCAGTCCCTGAGGCCAATCATGGACTGGAGCGTCCCTGGGTAGGTGACCTGAAAGAGGAAGGAGGGAGAAGTAGTTGCTGCATTTGCTGTTGAATGGGATGGCAAAAAGATCGCAGCACGGCTGTCCCCATTTGCGGTCCGCAATTTCCTGATTCAGAGACATGACGATAGCTCTGCTGAGCCTGTCCGCTATGACATTGGATCTCCCAGGGATGTGCGTCACAATTAGAAAAGGTTGGGAGGAAATCGCCCACTGCTACAGTCTGAGTGCTTCTCGACACAAGGGGTAAGATTTGGTCTTGCCCTGTTTGTTGATGTATCACACTACTGACATATTGTCTGTTTGGATTGCAATGGTCCCGGAAGGAAGAGAGTCTTGAAGGGCTAGGAGCACGGCTCTCGTCTCTAGGACATTTATGTGCAGATGGTACTCGTGAGGTTGCCAAGTGCCTTGGACTGTTCTGCCCAGATAATGCCCCCCCCTCCTATCAGGGAGGCGTCTGTGGTCACTGTGGCTACAGGAGAGGACTGAATGAAGGGTCTGCCCTGAGTCACTAGTGGGGAGACCATCCACCAGGAAAGGTGCCTTTTGCATGCTTCTGTAATCATGATCATGTGAGACATGGGTAGCTCTTGGAAAGACCACTGTGTGAAAAGAAGCCACTGAAGAATCCTCATATGGAAGCGTGCCAATGGAAGGAGGAGGATGGCAGCTGCCATGGAACCTAGAGTTTGAGGGACATATTTGACTTGTATCTTCTTGCTCTGCATTAGAACTTGCACTTGTTGACGAATAGTGGACACTCTTTCCAGTGATAACCTTGCGAACATTTCCTTTGTGTTTAATTTTGCTTCTATGTAAGTGACAGACTGAGAGGGCAACAAGGCAGATTTTTCAAAATTTATGGTAATACCTAGCTGGGTGCAAAAAGCGACTGCGTAATCCCGTGCTTGTAGGAGTTGATGCCTGGTGGTAGCAGTGAGGAGCCAGTCGTCGAGATATGGAAACACCTGGCATCCTTGATGTCTCAGGTGAGCCGTGACCACTGCCATAAATTTGGTGAACACCCTGGGGACTGTGGTGAGACCAAAGGGCAGAGCTCTGAACTGGTAATGACTGACCCCCACCCAAATGCGAAGAAATCTCCTGGAATGTCTGTCCATCTTGATATGGTAAGTACGCATCCTGAAGATCTATTGAGCACATCCAATTGTCCTGACCCAGAAAGGGTAGAATGGACTGTAGCATGACCATCTGAAACTTTGTTCTTTGTACAGATCTGTTAATCTGCTGAGATCCAGAATGGGTCTCCAGTCCCCTGTCTTTTTTGGTAGTAAAACGAACCTCGAGTAAATTCCGGATCCGAGCTGGTCTGCGAGGACCTCTTGGATGGCTCTTTTTCTTAGCAGTTTTGAAACTTCTGTAACTGCTTGCTCCCTCAGATTGGGTGGAACATCTGGAAGGGCCTTCTTTGACTGTAAGGGGGTTTGATGGAAGGGAATTTTGTAACCGCCGGATATAATGGACAGCACACCCATCTGTCTCTTGTTAAATTTTGCCAGGCTTTTGGGTACAGTGAAAGTCTTCCCCAGACTGCCTCCAGAGGTGAGCAGCCCGGCAACCCTTCAGGGATGCTGGAAGGGCTTGTCAGAGAAGGATTCTCTGCTGCCCTGGTTCTGTGGACCCCCTCTGCCATGAGGGCGGTGTCTATTATTGTTGTTTCCCCCTCCGCCTCTGGAGGAAAAATCACATGTGTCAGGCAAGGCTCCCTGAGATTTGCAGAACCACATCTTGCCACTCTTCTGACCCTTGGGGAAGGGTCTTGAGGGAGTGGAAAACGGACACTCATGGCAGAGAGAGTCTTGCCTTCTTTCTCACACCTAGTCAAAGTGTCTTTCACCTGTGGCCCAAAGAGAAAGGAGCCATCAAAGGGGGTGTTAGTGAAGGATGCTTGAAAGGGTTCCGCAAAATTACACAGCCGCATCCAAGCATGCCTTCAGAGGGCCACAGCAGTGCCCGCGGCTCTACTCGCTCCATTGGCAGCATAGGAAATGAGCCTCATGGAGGAGTTGACTACGGAATTAAGAGTCGCTAGCTGAGAAGTTACTTTGGCTTGAACTCCCTCAGCTGTAGGATCTTGAAGGGTATCTCCTAGCTCTTTTAGGAGATCCCTCTGAAGACAAGTGACATAAGTAGTTCAGGGACCTCATGGAGAAGGTCGCTGAAGCAAATATTCGCTTTCTGTATCTGTCCATCATCCTAGACTCCTTGTTAGGAGGATGAACAGATGAAGAGGTCTCTGCCATCTCTTTTCTGGTGGTGGCTGCTACCACCATGGCATCAACAGGCACAACCTTAGAAAGAAACTGCTTATCCTGGGGGGCTGTAATGAACTTATTTGGTCTCCTCGGAGTTGGTTCCACTGTGTCCGGAGCTGACCAAGCCTTTTGAGCCACTAAAGACATGAGTGGATCGAAAGGCGTAGAAACTCAGGAGGTAGAAGGTCGGGCACTGAAGGCATCCAGGAATACGGAGTCATCCTCGGTAGGGGCTAGGGGAGTCCAGTTCCCCCTCTGCCTAAGCATTTCAAGGATGTCCGCAAACTAAACATCTTCAGAGGGGGATCTCTGGGACCCTTCCGAATCATCTAAGTCTGTATTAGAAGGGACAGACTCCGGGGAGTCAATGCGCTTCCTCTTGCACTTCTTCCGAGTGGGCTCCTCTGAGAGATCAGGAGAGGCCTCAGAAGAAGAGGAAACACCCAATGGGGTGCCCTGGACCATCGGTTCCCTACGCTTTGGGTCTGGAGGAGGAGCAGAGGTTGGCACAGACACTATAGGAAACGGAGTCAGTGGAGCCGGTAGTGGAGCCGACTCAGGGGACTGCACGCTCCGCGTGACCTCAAAGGTGCCTCCATCTCGAGGAAGAGAAAGCTCCGGCTCCAAAAAAAACAGGAATCTTTCTCCGTGCTGAGGGGCATGGCTCCGAGGCCGATGTTGGAGCTGAGCTCACCTGCGCTGAAGCTCCAAGAGGGAGAACCAAGTCGGACAAGGGTCCGGTGCCACTCCCCAGAGCAGACGAGGAAGCTCTGGCGACCAGATTCCTCGATCAAAGGAAGTATCGAAGTAATCAGAGCCGAGGTCGGAGCGGAAGAGGATATGGTGATCGGAGCCGACGGTTCCACTACCCGAACCCCAACGAACTCCGGGTCCGAACTCATTGGAGTCGGACGAGGAATATCAAGTGCAGTGGACGGAGCCAATACCTGTTGAAGAGGGCTGGACAATAATTTAGCTAGTGCCTGCGACTAACAACCTACTGACTACTCTTCTCCACATCATGATCAGACAGCCTAGAGGCACGAGAGGAGTGAGAGGACCGGTGGCTACGCTCACTTTGAAGCAATGGAGACCGAGGAGCCGAATGCACAGACTCCAAGGAAGGAGACCTCAGCCTCTTGCGACTCCGCGACGGCTCTGAAACATCCGATGGAACTGACGGGGAGATTGTCTTGTCGTTGCCAGCCGGAACCGACTTAGAAGGTAAATCTAGCACAGGATTCGGCTCCGAGGATGGCGCCGACGGCTTAGTGGACTTTGGGGATTTCACTGGCTATGAACTCTTTGCCGGTGAATCCTGGGGTTTTAACAGACCCCTAAGAATTAGTTTGTTCTTACGCTCCTGCAGGACTCTTGGACTAAAAGCATGGCAAATAGAACAAGAGTCCTACAGGTGAACAGCACCTAAACAGTAGACGCAACTAGTGTGCCCATCTGTCAGAGACATTTTCTGACAGCATGAGTCACACTTCTTAAAACCAGAAACCTTAGCTTCCTTAGACATGCTGTACTAAAAAAAGGAGGACTAAGAAGTAACTACTGACACAAAAAACAGTACTAACCTAGACAAACACACCAGTACTATGCTAACTACAATATTTTTTTTTTTATATAACAATGAGAAAAAAAAAAGAAAAAGGAGAGCCTCTAAGTTAAACGGCTAACCTAGGGATGGGGGAGGGGCGGGGAAAACTCTGTAACTTAAACGAGTTCTAACACAAGGGCGAGATACAAGAAAAAATAACAGCAACAAGTATAACTATTCTAATTAGAAAAAAATACTAGAAAAATTTTAAATTTACAAGTAAAGTTTACACAAAAAGCTAAATATACGAGCCTGAGCCAGAAAAACGACACCCTCGCAGCTGAAGCGGCAAACGAGATCTGGGTAGCTATCGCTAGGCATTATGGGATAAGTGGTAGTCTCGAGCCAGTAAACAGCTCTCGAGCTATTGAAGATAGCAGAGTTGGAGCAGAGGATCGACTCCGATCCCAACCAGCAAGAATGAAGGCGAGATAGACAACTTAACATCTGATTTTTTAACCATTAATCATTATTTAGATGCGTTTCTTATAGGAATATAACATTGAATTTGCTTTGATAAATCAAATGCAAGATTAAATTAAGCTTTCATCACCTAGACCATTTACATTCCATGTATCAATTATAAACATGAATATCTTGTGTCTGTTGTAAATGTGTTAACGTGTGGCATTGAAGTATATTTATATTTGTGTGTACTTATATGATTGTACAAAAAGTGGGATTATTTTTTTTGATAACATGCATTTATTTATGGTGGCATCCAACTTTTCATCTCCTATCTTAGTTCCTTGCCCACGTATCTCCCTTTCTTTGTGTGATGGTATACTTTACATTGGGTTTGTTGCATATGTGACTTCTAAAAAACTTATTATAGTGCAGGTATAGGGAGATAAAAAAAAAAAAACCTTTGCTTCGTTCCAAGTATCATTAAACATTCCTAACATACACTGGCTTGCTCCACAGTGAAGTAATCACACTGGAGCCTGTATTTCAATTTTTGTAAGTTTAATCATAAGTGTGAGCATTACAAGTTTATAGAGTGTTGTGAATTTTGAATAGGTGTATTATGCTCTCATTTTTGGATTAATGTGTTCATTTTCAGTTAGATAGAATAGCTATCCTTTTGTTGCATCTGTTTGATATACTATCTTTTAATACCCAAGGACTTGAGCATACTATGTCTATGACCTAGGGGTTGTACACATATTCATATCTTGGCACCTTGTAATTGTCATTCTCCTACAGAAAATGTTTGTATATTCATGGAGTGATAGTTGTAGTTTAACATTTTTGTGCCCATACCCAATATGAAGTGTACTTATAATTGGTGTTTACATATGTTAGCTGCAATCCCAATGTGCCTAGCTTTCCTTTAAGTTTATTTAGGAAATATCCTTGCAAAGTTTCTTTCACCTTTTGTAATTGATTTTGTTCTGTTCTGATCTGCAGGTAATGACTGTCTAAATACATTAAGTTTTTAGTCTGTGAGGAGTTATACTAAAGCTTTTAACCTACTTGTTTATACAGTTACATATTAATACAGAACACATCCGAACCAACTGTCAGTTACTTAAAAGTCTTTGATTTCATGTTGTATTGCATAGTCCTGTAGGGTAAACTGTTCCATGTACTGGTTTGATTATACAATTCTTGCTAAAATTACTTGCAGCAACAATGAGTATTAGTACTATAAAATAGTATTTATTTGTAGGTCAGTGTTAGCCTTCGGGGGAACTTTGGTAGCAAACACAGTCAAGCTTTCTCTATTTACACTGTAAGCAGTACGTGTAGCTATTACACTATGTTAACATCCGGTAAGCCAGTATCCCGTTGTGCTAAACAGAGCTGATAATTCTTCATTCCGAACCTTTTGTGATATGTTTTGCTTATTTACTTTTAATTATTTGTTACCTTTCACTGCCTTTTCCTTTATTTTGTGTAACAGGTTTCACGAATCCAAGAATTTTGGTTGGATTACAGTCAGTTTAGTTGTCCTTGCAACTCCCAGTAGTGCTTTGCTGTTCTCGTGCTTTTGAGGAATTGCCTTTGACCTCTAATCTCCAGAGAGGTTTGCAAATGTATTACTTCCTGTCTTTCGATCTTCTAGACGGCTCTTGGGACCGGTGGATAAGGTAAGTGTCTTGTATATTTGTTAATTGTGATTTTCTTTTTGGAGTTAAATGACCTTAGCGATTCTTGTGTTGCAAAGTTTATCTTATTGTATGCTTACTTCATTGACAGCTATCTGTATTATTATAAGCGTAATTACAATTATATTCAGTATTTTGTGAGAGCACGTTGGTTCTTATTTTCAAGCTTGATTTAATTGCTGACGAGGTACATAAAAATGAAGGGCTTGGTTATATTGTTTTAGGTATGTGTCGTTTTTACCAAGGGATATTTGTCATTTTATCTGCATTTGTTTATGGTAAGACAAGTTAGTGGTCACCATTTCAGTTAGTGCTTGCCTTATTAAAGGTGTTTTGTAGGAGCCCTTAGATTTTGCAGATGCTGTTAATGCTCATTAACGTTTATTTGTCCTTGCCTTAAGACATAGATGTTGAGTGCTGTTTTGTGGCTTTAGCTTTCCGGTTACTGTGCTGTGCTATTTATTTTTTTCCCAAGGGATTCGCCAAAAACTTTTGTGAAAATATTCTTTGCTTCCAACTTGTTTTGTATTTGATGCTTCTGGTCTTTGTAACTGAAGGTGAGATTCGCCGGGTAACACATTTGGAATCGGATATTCCTTTTAATTAGATATGAACAGAAGGGCGCTAATGCATGATGTTCTTGCTTGATGGGAAGGGGGAGATCTTGTGTGATCTTCATTTTGTGGCCTCTCCATGTTAATTTTTTTTTGTTTAGCAGACATTAAAATCATAGAGGTGTGTGCAGCATTAAGTACTTTTGCATACATTTGTCTTGGCATAGTTTCGTCCTGGGTTTTCCAAAGTGATCTGTGTGCTCATTCGATGGTCATTTTCTTTGGCTACATTCTTGTTTTCAACCATTGCTTCCATGATCTCTCTTATTATTGCGTTAAGTTGAGTTTGATAAAGAAGTTATGTACCTACCATAACGTTCCATGTTAGTTGTCTTCATCTCGCCTTCTTTCTTGCTGGTGGATCGGAGCCGATCCTCGGCACCGACTCGGCCATCTTCTATAGCTTGAGAGCTGTTTACTGGCTCGAGGCTACCCCTTATCCCATTGATGCCTAGCGCTTGCTACCCAGATCTCGTTTGAAATAGCTAACCCCAGACATAGCCAGAGAATCAACCTGTCCAATCAAACAGGTTGAGCATACCTGTCATACTCTCTAAGGCAGTAGAGGAAACAAACCAGAGAACACTCAGCCAGTGAAACCAAAACTCCTCTTGATCCAATAGGACAGGGGGATGGAGGGTGGGAGGCAAGAAAGAAGGCGAGATGAAGACAACCGACATGGAACGTTATGGTAGGTACATAACTTCTTTATGTTAAGTTGTCTATCTCACCTTTGTTCTTGCTGGTTGGGACAGCGTCCCTAGCACCTACAATCCTGGGCGGCTCATTGGAACAGACTCTTCAGAACAGTGGAACCAAAGTCAGTTCTGCTCCTGGAGACCATATCTAGCTTGTAATGAGAAATAAAGGTATGAGGATTTGCCCACGTAGCAGCTGCACAGATAGAATCTATGGGCAACCTAGATTGGAAGGCTACAGAGGTGGCCAAAGCCCTAGTAGAATGACCTTTTGGTTTGATAGGCAACTCTTTGTTTCTCAATAGATAAATGAAAGTAATAATGTGAGACAACCACCTGGATAAAGTCACTTTGGAAACTGGGAGACCTTGTTTGCCTATAGCGTAGGAAAGGGAAAGGAATAGTTGGTCTGACTTCTTTATATCCTTAGTCCTATGCAAGTAAAAACACAATTGTCTATGAACGTCCAATTGGTGCAATTTGTATTCTGCCTTGTTGGTGTGTTTAGGGAAAAACACAGGAATGTCTATAGATTGGTTTAAATTATTTTGTGAGCAGACTTTCGGAAGGAACGAGGGATTAATCCTCAGAGCAAACCTGTCCTTATGAAAAACCAAATATGGAGGACGAACATATAGTGCCTGAAGTTCAGAGACACGTCTGGCTGAAGTAATAGCTACCAGAAAGAGTTTTTTCCAAGATAGAAACTTAATGGAGCAGGACAATACAGGTTCAAAGGGGGGCATAATTAAGGAGGTCAGTACCAAATTAAGGTCCCAAGGAGGAGGGGGATCTCTCACTGGAGGTATAAGGAGAGTAGTCCCGCTTAAAAAGGCTTTACAGAGCTTATGAGACAATGTTTAAATTAGACAATCCAACATGAAAGTTATAAATGGCTGCCAATTGAACCCTGATTGTAGCAGAAGCTGACCCAGAATGAAAAAGTTGTGCTAGGAACTCCAAAATTTCGTGGATTGGGGCTGAAAAGGGATCTACGTTCCTAGCCTCTGCCCAACAAGAAAAACGTTTCCATTTGCTAGCATAAGTTTTTCAAGTTGTGGACTTGTGAGAGGAGACAATAATCTCAAGCACGACCGGGGAAATGCTGGGAAGCTTGGCTAAGGTTGGAAGTGGAGCAACCAAGCTGTGAGCTGGAGTGTTTGGAGGGATTGATGCAGCCCGCCTGACTGATGAATCAGTAGGTCTGGAATCGGATCCAGAGTCCAGGGCTGGTCGAGAAGGTAATGGTGTAGGAACGGAAACCATATCTGTTAAGACCAGTAGGGGACAATGAGGATCATTTTGCAACCCGACGATATTGCTTTCTGTATGAGTTTCGTTATCAGGGGAAACGGAGGGAAGGCATAAAGAAGTCCCCGAGGCCAATCGTGGACTAGTGCGTCTCTGGGAGAGTGACCTGGAAGTGGAAGAAGGGAGAAGTAGTTGCTGCATTGCTGTTGAAGGGGGTGGCAAAAAGATCGCAGCAAGGCTGTCCCCATTTGCAGATGATCAGATCCGCAACTAACCGATTCAGAGACCACTCGTGAGGCATGAGAATAGCTCTGCTGAGCCTGTCCGCTATGACGTTGGACCTCCCAGGGATGTGCGTCACAATCAGAAATAGTTGGGAGGAAATCGCCCACTGCCAGAGTCTGAGTGCTTCTCGACATAGGGGGTAGGACCTGGTTCCGCCCTGCTTGTTGATGTACCACACCACTGACATGTTGTCCGTTTGAATTGCAATGGTCCCAGAAGGGAGAGAGTCCGGAAGAGCTTGCAATGCTAGGAGCAAGGCTCTCATTTCTAGGACGTTTATATGCAGATGGTATTCGTGAGGCTGCCAAGTGCCTTGGACTGTCCTGCCCTGATAATGCCCCCCCCCCCCCCAATCAGGGAGGCGTCTGTGGTCACTGTGGCAACCGGAGAGGGCTGAATGAAGCGTCTGCCCTGAGTGACTAGTGGGGAGACCATCCACCAGGAAAGGTGCCTTTTGCATGCTTCTGTAATCATGATCATGTGAGACATGGGCAGCTGTTGGAAAGACCACTGTGTGAACAGAAGCCACTGAAGGATCCTCATGTGAAAGCTGGCCAGTGGGATTAGAAGAATTGCCGCTGCCATGGAACCCAGAGTTTGAAGGACAAACCTGACTTGGATCCTTTTGCTCTGCATTAGAATTTGTACTTGCTGGCGAATTGTAGACACCCTTTCTGGCGGTAACCTTGCGGACATGTTCCTTGTGTCTAAGTCTGCTCCTATACAGGCAATAGATTGACAGGGCAACAAAACAGATTTTTCAAAGTTTATTGTAATGCCTAGCTGGGAGCAAATTGTGTAGTCCCTGGCTTGCAGAAGTTGATGCCTGGTAGTAGCAGTGAGGAGCAAGTCGTCTAGATATGGAAACACCTGGAATCCTCGACGTCTCAGGTGAGCCGTGACTACTGCCATACATTTGGTGAACACCCTGGGGGCTGTGGTGAGACCAAAGGGCAGAGCTCTGAACTGGTAATGACTGGCTCCCAGCCGGAAGCGAAGGAATCTCCTGGAGCGCCTGTTCATTTTGATGTGGTAGTACGCATCCTGAAGATCTATGGAGCATATCCAACTGTCCTGACCCAGAAAGGGTAGAATGGACTGTAGCGTGACCATCCAAAACTTTGTTCTTTGAACAGACTTGTTTAGTCTGCTGAGATCCAGAATCGGTCTTCAGTCCCCTGTCTTTTTTGGTACCAAAAAGAACCTTGAGTAAGTTCCGGATCCGTGTTGGTCTGCCGGGACTTCCTGGATGACTTTTTTTTTTTTTTTTTTAGCAGTTTTGAAACTTCTATGACTGCATCTCGACTGCATTTCGCTTAAAAAACAGCTCTGCATATTGTTTTTACTGTACTTGTGTTGAATTTATACTGTTAGCACTTTAAAAAGTTATTTTTTGTTTAATTTAATTGTTAGGCTAACACACTCAAGTGCGCTAGCCCTTTTATAGCATTTACTGTTTGTTAATGTATCTTTTTCTCCTTTCTCTGTAAAAAAAGAAAAAAATACAAAAAATATCCTTGTTTTCCCGCTTTTCTGAACTAGAATAGTCCAGTCTTCAGATTTTGCTGATCTCTGGGCTTTGTCTTAGTTCCTGTGCTATCCATATCCTTATTTGGATAAGAGGAAGCTTCTTTGTTCACCAGTGGGAGTGGGGAGCACTGAGCAACCTATTTGTCCCTAGAGGATTGGTTCCAGCCCAGCAACTTGTAGTTTATTGGCCATTTTGGGTCAATTCCTGGCTCTTTTCAACCCCCTGCTATAAAGCCTGCTTTTGCGCGGAGTTGCTCATAGAGCAGCGCCGGTTAATGAAGTTTAAACTATTTCTGGCTCCGTAAAGTCTGCTCTTCAATTTTTCCCTTAGAACTGTTCTACTTGCAATCTAAACAGCCTATACTCTATCTGAAAAGCTCAGCACTTGCTCCTAAAGCATTTCTTATACAGGTAAAGCACTCTTAAACAAAAGAAAGTACTTCATTCACCTAAATTCCCTTGAGTACCCATTTCCCTATAGGTCCCTTCTGACTCAGTTACACAGCAATCTTTTTCACTATTTCTAGCATGTCGAAGGGTCAGTTGCTGGCGTCCTCTCCTGTTCAGCTGGTGAATCTGGGAATCTTGAGGCAATGTTACAATTGCCTCATGTACACAGACAACCCTCTCCTCCTCACAACAAATACAAATATATGCGAGAGATGCAACTATATAGCCAAACTGGAGGTTGAGCTCTCTCAATTCAGTACTGGCAAGACCAGTCAGGAGGAGAAGGTAACCACGCACACCACAAACCCAGTCTCACATAGAACTATCACAACTGCAAACCAAACACAAAAACATACTCGGAGGCGCTGATTAAAAATATACCAAAACAACAGAGGCCTCCAAAGCAGACACCCAAGCAACCGCCACCTCAAGACATAGCACATGCAACACATAGTTCACAAAGTCAGTGTGCTAAACAGTCACAGCCCTTAAGGCCAAACAACATGCCAGACACACTTGTAATAGGTGACTACATAGTCAGACACACTGACGTCCCGCTCACCAGACTGAACAAGGAAAAGGTCACAGTAAGCTGTCTGTCGGGAGCTAGAATCCGCCACATAACGCAAGCACTCAGGTCACTCCACAACAAGTACAAATATGACTCAGTCATTGTACACGCTGGTGTGAATGACCTGAGACGTACCTCCCTGGATTACATGAAAAGAGACACAGAGGAGCTCTCTGATTATGTAGCCCAGGCCGGTATGACCCTGACCCTGAGCAGCATCTTACCCTCACCAAGAATGATGCCACAGTACAAAGACAAAATGATCAGTTTTAACAATTGGCTTAATTACTGGTGTCATTCTAAGGGGATCCAATGTCTATCTGCTTGGGATGACATGCTTGACAAGCCACGCTGCTTCGCAAGGGATGGCTTGCACCTGTCACCCCTGGGCTTCCGGATATTGGCCAAGGCTCTTGCCACCCCCATAGTGCCTTTTTTAGGCAAGGCTCAAATGACAAACCTACCTCCCTAGAAAACACAAGTGGAAAAAAACTAAGGGTAATGCTGCTCAATGCCAGAAGTCTAAACCTCAAGATGCACGCCCTCTAAGCCCTCCTCAGTGTGGAGAAAATCAATGTCTGTGCAGTGACTGAAACCTGGTTCAAGGCTCCTGAGAGCACCCCAGCACTATCAGGTTTTATCTCATATCATGCTTTCCGGCCCCAAAACTTGGACCGAACCACAAAAGGAGGGGGAGTATCCATATTCATCAAAGATACCCACACCTCCAGGTTAGTGGCAACGCACGAAGTATCGGAGACCATCCAGGTGCAACTAACCATAGGCAAAACTGCCTTACAATTTGTAGCATGCTACAGACCACCCTCTCAAACTCAGGAACCCCACACAGCCTTCCTGAAGACACTGGAGAGTATGAATGTCTCTCCAAATACCATCATATTGGGAGACTTCAACTACCCAAACATAGACTGGGAACATTACTCAAGCCCCAGCACCCTAGCCCAAAGGTTCCTAGAATTCATAAACTCAAATGCAATGGAACAACTAGTCACCATTCCCACAAGAGGAGACAATATACTAGACCTGATCATCACAAACATGGGGACAAAATGCTCCACACCGGAAGTATATCCCTCTTTGGTAAGATCAGACCATAAATTAATCTCACTGGAAATCCACATCCCACCCCCACCCCCTGCACAAAAGACCACAGTGAAGAACTTCTCAAAAGCCAACTTCACACTTCTTAAGACTGAAGTGGTATCCTTCAAGGCCCCTGGGCCAGTGGAAACCACAACCCACACTGCTGAATCCTTTGCAAATGCCTTCTACGGGCACCTTCAAGAATGCATGGATCATGCAATCCCAAATAAAACCAAGACCCATTCCCCAAAGGCAGGCGCCCGGTCTGGTGGACCCCAGCCATAAACAAACTTTACAACAGGAGGAGGAAGCTACTACATGACAGAGCAAAATCCCTAAAAGGGAAGGCATCTCTGATCAGTACTAGCAAAAAACTACGATCACTCATAAAATCATCCAAGGCCAACTTTGAGAGAAAAATCGCAAAAGACACAAAAGACAATCACAAGGCCTTCTTTAGCTATGTTAGAAACCTGGGTGGAAACTCCCAGATATGCTCAGAGTTAGTCCAAAATGACACAAAATACACTGAACCCACTGACATTGCCAACATTCTGGCAGACAGGTTCAGTGCAATTTCTCCTCCCCCCAAAAGGAGAAATAACTATCCCAGCAGAATGTAGCCTCCCTAACATCTCAGATGCCCAGGTGAGAGCTGCCCTCTCTAAAGCTAAAAACACAGCACCAATGGGACCGGACGGTGTCCCGGGCTGTGTGCTACATGAACTCAAGAGGAACTAAACCCACACATAAGGCTGCTGTTTAATCTTAGCCTTACTACAGGATATGTACCCAAAGAGTGGCAAACGGCAACAGTGGTCCCACTTCACAAAGGCGGTGCTTCTACGGACCCTGGAAATTACCGCCCATAAGCTTGACGAGCCTGGTCTGCAAAGCTATGGAGAGGATCATTATGGAACGCATAAACAAAGACATTGGGGACCTACAGACATTGGATCCTACCCAATTTGGCTTTGTCAAGGGCAGATCCTGCCTTTTGAACTTGGTCGACTTTTTGAAACAGTCACTAAGGCCATTGATGAGGGTAAGGCAGTTCACACAGCCTACCTTGACCTTGCAAAAGCCTTTGACACAATACCCCACTCGGGCATCATAGACAAACTCACCAGCTTAAATGTAAACCCATATGTCACAAGATGGGTTGCAAACTGGCTCAAGGACAGAACCCACAGGGTCAGAGTTGCTGGAGCTATGTCAGACTCTAAGCCAGTCACAAGTGGTGTCCCACAGGGCTCAGTCCTGGGACCCCTCTTGTTCGGCATTTATTTTTCCGAGGTACAGGAAAACATAGGAGGATTGTGGCTGACAAAGTTCGCAGATGACTGCAAACTGGGCGCCATAATTGATACTCCAGCGGACACAAACATCCTTCAGAGAGGCCTCATAGAAACGGATAATTGGTGCCAGAGCCATGGCCTTAAGCTGAACGCCAAAAAATGTATAGTCAAACCCTTTGGGAAAAACAAGGTACCCACAAATTACCACATAGGTGGTAATCTATTAAGTACGGAAGAGGTAATCAGGGACCTAGGGACCCAGGTTGACAGTAACCTCTCATTTGACACTCACATTGCCAAAGTGGTTAGGAAGACCTTCTATTTTGCCCACCTTATCATGAAGGGTTTCACATCTAGATCAAGAGAGGTCATTGTGCCCCTGTACTCATCTCTTATCAGGCCAATGATTGAGTACAATGCCCCATTAGGGATGTATCTTACCCGACACCTGCAGCAGTTGGAAAGACCCCAAAAGTTCCTCACCAAGAGAATAAAGGGTCTTAAACATATGTCATATGCTGCCCGACTGAAAAAACTCCAGCTCTATTCAGTCGCATACCGCCTTCTCAGAGGTGATCTGTGCCTGACGGACAAGGCCATGTCCAATCCGGAATTAATGGACATGCTCCACCTCAGAAAATCCAAATCCATCAGAGCCACGAGAGCAAGAGACTTAAACCTCAACACAGAAATAAATAGGACGTGCTGGAGGGACAGATTCATAACCCAGAGGCTCCCTACACTCTGGAACAGAATCCCAATCCATGTTAGGCAGAGCCCCTCAACTAACTCTATTCAAGAGAAATCTTGACGAGTGGATCGGAGATCGTAGGTTTACCCTGGGGGTCATCTCTGTGTCACTACTAGACAGAGGCACAGTAAACTAAACCCTAAAAAGGCGTAGTATTCTCATCCTAAGGGGTGGTGAAAGCCACACACACTCTGGCTAGGCTTATAAATGCCCTAGGGCAGATAGCCTAGTACGAACCTATGAACTGCTTGGTCCCTCAGATTGGGTGGAACATCTGGAAGGGATATGCTTGACGGTAAGGGGGGTTGAAAGAAGGGAATTTTGTAACTTCCGGATATAATTGACCGTACCCATTTGTCTTATGTTAAATTTTGCCAGGCTTTTGGGTACAGTGAAAGTCTTCCCCTGACTGCTTCCAGAGGCAGGCAGCCGAGCAACCCTTCAGGGATGCTGAAAGGGCTTCTCAGAGAAGGATTCTCTGTTGCCCTGGTTCTGCGGACCCCCTCTGCCACGAGGGTGGCGTCTGTTGTTGTTTCCCCCTCTGGCCCTGGAGGAAAAATCGCTGTGCATCAGGCGAGGCTCCCTGGGATTTTCGGAACCACATTTTACCACTCTTCTGACCCTTGGGGTATGGTCTGGAAGGAGTGGAAAAACTGACTCCCATAGCAGACAGAGTCTTGCCTTCTTGCTCACACCTAGTCAAAGTGTCTTTCACCTGTGGTCCAAAAAGAAAGGAACCATCAAAGGGGGTGTTGGTGAATGACGCTCTAAAGGGGTCCGCAAAATTACACAGCCGCATCCATGCATGTCTCCTAAGGGCCACACCCGTACCTGCGGCTCTACTCGCACCATCGGCTGCATAGGAAATGAGCCTCATGGAGGAGTTGACTACAGAATTAAGGGTTGCCAGCTGGGAAGCCACTTTAGCTTGAGCCCCCTCAGCTGATGGATCTTGAAGGGTATCTCAGAGCTCTTTAAGGAGATCCCTCTGAAGCCGGGTAAAATGGCATAAGTAGTTCAGTGACCTCATAGAAAAGGTCGCTGAGGCAAACATTCGCTTCCCGTATCTGTCCATGGTCCTAGACTCCTTGTTAGGAGGATGGATAGACGAAGAGGTCTCCGCTCTTTTTTGGTGGCTGCTGCTACCACCATAGCATCAACAGGAACACCTTTGGTAAGGAACTGCTTATCATGGGGTGCTGTGATGAACTTGCCATGTCTCTTTGGAGTTGGTTCCACTGTATCCGGGGCTGACCAAGCCTTTCGAGCCACCACTGACATAAGTGGATCGAAAGGTGGAGAAACCCAGGAGGTGGAAGGTCAGGAACTGAACACATCTAGAAATACAGACTCATCCTTGGTAAGGGTTAGGGGATTCCAGTTCCCGCTCTGCTTAAGCATTTCTAGGATGTCCGAAAAGGAAACATCTTCAGAGGAGGATCTCGGGGACCCTTCCGAATCATCTAAGTCTGTATCAGAAGTGACAGACTCAGGGGAGTCAATGTGCTTCCTCTTGCACTTCTTCTTACGAGGGGGCTCCTCTGAATGATCAGGGGAGGCCTCGGAAGAAGAGGAAACACCCAATGGGGTGCTCTGGAGCGCCGGTTCCCCATGCTTGGGGTCTGGAGGAGGAATAGAGGTTAGCACAGGCACTACAGGGGACGGAGCCGATGTGGCCGATAGTGGAGCTGACTCAGTGGCCAGCACACTCCTCATGACATCGAAGGTGTCCCTGCCACGATGCAGATAAGGCTCCAGTTCTGAAGAAATCGGAAACCTTCTCAGCACCGAGGGAGACGGCTCCGAGGCCAATGTAGGAACCGAGCTCACCTGCGTCAAAGCCCCGAGAGGACGAACGAGGTCGGACAAGGGTCCGATGCCACTAGCCCCCTCAGAGCCGACGAGGGAGCCCCGGCGCCCAGATCCCTCGATGGATGGCACCATTGAGGGAATCGGAGCTGACGACGGAACCAAAGGAGATAGAGTTATCGGAGCCGAGGGTTCCACTACTCGAACCCCAACAAACTCTGGCTCTGAGCTCAATGGAGTCAGAGGAGGAACATCGATAGAAGTGGACGGAGCAGACACCTGTTGAATATGTCTGGACAACATCTTGGCAAGTGCCTGCGACTTTAACAACCTACTGACCACTCTTTCCACATCGTGATCAGAGAGCCTAGAGGATCGAGAGGAGTGAGAAGATCTGTGACTGCGCTCGCTCTGAAGCAGGGGAGACCGAGGAGCCAAATGTATTGATTCCAGAGAAGGGGACCTCAGCCTCTTGTGGCTCCGCGAAGGCTCTGAAGTTACTGATGGAGCCGACGGGGAGAGAGTCTTATCGGTTCCAGCCGGAACCGAAGCAGCAGGTAGAGTCTGAACCAAAGACGGCTCCGAACTTGGAGCAGACGATTTGGTAGATTTAGGGGATTTCACAGGCTGAGTCTTGGCCGGTGAATCCTGGGGCTTTAAAAGACCCCTAAGAATAAGCTTATTCTTATGCTCCTGCAGAACTCTTGGACTAAATGCATGGCAGACAGAACAGGAGTCCTGCAGGTGCACAGTGCCTAAACAATAGATGCAAGAAGTGTGCCCATCTGTCAGAGACATTTTCTGACAGCACGAGTCACACTTCTTGAACCCAGACACCTTGGATTCTTTTGACATCCTGTAACAAAAAATACAACAATAGCTAACAAATCAAAATACAGTCTACAGAAAAACACAGTATACTACAGACTAGAGCTAAAGTTTTTTTTTTTTTGATAGGAAAGCCTCTAACCTAAACGGCTAACCTGACAAGAAAAGGATAAGGAGGGGGGGAGGGGAGAACTCTCTAAATTAAACGAGTTCTAAAGGGGAGGGAAGGAAGCTACAAATACACACTTAGCTAACACAACAAATATAAGACTAAAAGTTAACAATAACCCCTAGGAAAAAGACTATTTCTAGTAAAAAGGTTCTATACAGAAACTTTATACAAGCCAGAGCCAGAAAAATGACACCTCGCAGCTGAAGCGGCAAACGAGATCTATGTAGCTAGCGCAAGGCATCATGGGATAAGGGGTAGCCTCAAGCCAGTAAACAGATCTCGAGCTATAGAAGATGGCCGAGGTGGAGCCAAGGATTGGCTCCGATCCACCAGCAAGAACGAAGGCGATATAGACAACTTAACATCAAAAGTTTCCGGCACTCCTCTTATGATTATGTTGTTCCTCCTGCTTCTTGCTTCTAGGTCAGTTAGTTTTAGATGAAGATCTTTTATAACATGTTCATTGGATTTTATTTTAGACTTTAGAGCATTGATTTCTGGCATGTTTTCCTCAGTCTTAGTTTCAGTGAGAGTTAGAGGTAGTCTGACCATGCTAAGCTTTTCTGAAAAAGTGCAGATATCATTTTGTAGTGGTTGTAAGGCTGTTCTAATGTCTTCGACTGAGTTTGTGTTGTCATTCTTGATCTTAGAGATACTTTAGTGGGTTCTTGCTGGCCTTGGCCATTTTTTGTCTCTTGCTTGCTTTATCTTTTTCAGGAAATGCAACTATAGATAATTTCATTTTAGTAGTTTTTGTTTCCATTTGTTCTTTACTCTGGCCCTGGGTGTCGGACATTTTGGTTTATTGTTTTCTTTTGCTGAATTTTCTTTCCAGATCACAGCTGTTGGAAGAAGCCCTGCCACGAGGTCATTGTCCTGAGTACACTGCTGATTTAGAAGATACTAAAGTTCTTAATTTTCAGCTTTATAGTATGAAATAAAGCTTTTCTCTTGCTTCTTAGATGATTCAGCTTCGGGAGTTGTGCAGAGTTGCTAATTTACATGTTTGATGTTATGGCTAGGGGACAGATTTCTTTCGCAGATTTTGGAGCTAAAGCTTAGTGCATGCCTAGTTATCAGCGACCATCTTGGAATCATTTTTTTTTCTAGTTCCAAATTTTGACTTGCATGCAGACACAATTTGGCAGGCTGCTCTTTTACACTGTTCTCCTCATTTCCATTTAAACCTGTGTCACATTTTAAGATAGGTTTTAATGAAAACCATAAAACAACACTTTCACAACACCCCCATCCCCTATTAACTTAAAAGAAACATCCAAAACTATGTCCATTTTCAATAAAGTTTAACACTCCAGAGAGGAACTGCCCAACTCGAAAGCTGGACACCCATATGCATAACCTAATCTAAAATTAAGGTTAACCATGCTAAGTTGCATGTTAGTCTGTTACACCGATCATCTGTTCCTTTCTTATCTTTACTCCCCTCCCAGATGTAAAAAAACAGCTTGCATGCTTACAAAAAACATCAAGTTTTAGCTTAAGAAAAAGTGCACTGGCAACCTTTATATAAAACTAAACTGTGCACTGTTCCACTACATGCATCAATATTAAGGCTGATGAGGAGACTACTACCTCTTATTCATTTTCCATACTGACAAACTATTTTTCACTGAACTACTTGCCACTGTACCTTAAAATTTGCATCTCCCTCAGTAAATAATACTTAGAATCTCAAGATTAATTGCTTGCACCAGAGTCTAAGTGAAAGACCTGCTCTGTCAGAGTTTTTAGTCAAGCCTGTAACAGAAGCTGCTGTCAAAAGAGGAATAATTGTTAGAACACAGAAAATACCAGCAGCAAAAAAATCACCAGGTGCAGATATACAGATTCCTCCAAAGCAGCAAAAACAACCAACGGTAAAAAAGAATGTGCAGAGAAATCAAAAAGTATGACTTAAAAAACATACAAAAATATTTGTACAAGTAGGCAAGTGCTTTCACGTCTCAAAGGACATTTCGTCAGACCATAAAAATATAGCACAAACACACTGCTTAAATACACAACTTGAAACAAAGTAAATGCCAAAGCTATTTGAACAGGTCACATGACTTCAGATGTGGTTTTAAATGTACAATCTCATTCAAACCAAATCCCTTATCTGCTTGAAGCAAAATAATCTCACTTTACATTCCTCTGTTTTATTAGCAAGATCTCCCATTCTCATACTCTGAAATTGGCTACAGCACTAAAAAAGGAAAAGTATGACCAAAACCTTCATAAGATGTATGTTTAACTAGAGCATTATTTCTAATTTACGAATTTCACAAAGATGCTCACGAAGGGGAACAGTTAGTCTTGCCCACATAAAAGACTGGGCAGGCCTGAACTTGGCTGAGTACACTAGGTTCTTACTTGTACAATCAGCATAAAAAGAAAAAGTATAGACTTTCTTGGTAGTAGAACGAATAAAAAGTATTTTCTGATCTATATATTTACATACACTGAAAGTCCTAGAACTATAGGTCCACGTACATTGTGAGGCAATATGCAAAACATAGTTACTTTTGTAACATAAAAGGCACCGATTTCAGATTCCAAAAACAGAATCTGGGTGCCCTCCCACCCCAACCACTTCCTTAATCCTGTCATCTGCTGTCAGAATATGCTGTGTCGAGTTGCCAGACCGGCGCCCAACCTTCCACTGAAAGCACACACACACTCACACCTAGGGCCAATTTAGAGTGTCCAATCCACCTACAGCATTGTCTTTGGGATGTGGGAGGAAACGGGAGCACCCGGAGGAAACCCATACGACCACAGGGAGGACAGACACTCCGCACAGAAGGCACCCCAGCCGAGAATCAAACCGGAGAACCTCTTGCTGTGAGGCAGCAATGCTAACCTCTGCACCACTGTGGCCGCCCTACTTCATAAATTTTATTAAATTTAGAAAAATAAAACACATGCACCCCTAATTTGTCAAGGCAATAGCTATTATTTAGATTCTAAGATCTATAAGAAACATGTGGATTTGACAAATATGGTTTAGCTTTTCCAAACCTGTCTTTACTATCAGGGGTTAAATACACACCCCTGTTAAAAATGACAGGTTTTTGTGATATAAAAAACGAGACCACAATAAATCATTTCAAAACTTTTCCCACCTTTAATGTGACCTATAACCTGTACAATTCAATTGAAAAACAAACCTGTTAGGGGAAAAATACAAAATAAGAAACGTACAATACGCTGGTTGCATAACTGTGCACACCCTTAAACTAATACTTTGTTGAAGCACCTTTTGATTTAATTACAGCATTTAGTCTTCTTGGGTACACACCTGACATCAATTAAAGAGACTCTGATTAACCCCAAATAAAGTTCAGCTGTCCTAGTAGGATTTTCTTGACATTTACTCAGTTGCCTGCTACAGCAAAAGCCATGGTTCACAGACAGCTTACAAAGCATCAAAGGAATTTCATTGTTGAAAGGTGTCAGTCAGGAAAAGGGTAAAAAAAAAAAATTCCACACATTGGATATACCATGGAACACAGTCAAGACAGTCATGAAAAAGTGGAGAAAATATGTGACAACAGTGCCGTTGCAAAGAACTGGATGTCCCTCCAAAACTGATGAAAAGACAAGATAAAAACTGGTCAGAGATACTGCCAAGAGACCTACAGCAACACTGAACGAGCTTCAGGAATTTCTGGTAAGTACTGGTTGTGTACTAAATGTGACAACACTCTCCCATATTCTCCATATGTCTGGACTATGATGTAGGGTTGCAAGACTGAAGCCTTTTCTTACACAAAAAAGCATCCAGGCCCAGCTAAAATTTGCAAAACAATACATCAAGTCTTCCAAAAATGTGGGGAAAATGTGTTATGGTCTGATGAGACCAAGGTTTAAGTTTTTGGCCTCAATTCCAAAAGGTATGTTTGGCGAAAAAACACTTTGCATCACCAAAAGAACACCATCCCTACGGTGACGCATGGTGGTGGCAGTATCATGCTTTGGGATTGCTTTTCTTCAGCTGGAACTGGGGCTTTAGTCAAGGTGGAAGGAATTATGAACAGTTCCAAATAGTCACTTTTGGCCCAAAACCTTCAGGCGTCTGCTAGAAAGCTGAAGATGAAGAAAAATTTCACCTCAACAATGACCCCAAGCATACATCCAAATCAACAAAAGAATGGCTTCACCAGAAGTTTTGCAATGGCCAAGCCTGAGCCCAGACCTAAATCCAATAGGAAATCTGTGGGTTGACCTGAAGAGGGCTGTGCACAACAAATGCCCTCGCAATCTGACAGATTTGGAGTGCTTTTGCGAGGAAGGATGGGCAAATATTGCCAAGTCAAGATGTGCCATGCTGACAGACTCCTACCTAAGAAGACTGAACGGTGTAATTAAATCAAAAGGTGCTTCAAAAAGTATTAGTTTGAAGGTGTGCACCCACAACAAAGTATTAGTTTAAGGGTGTGCACACTTATGCAACCAGCATAGTGTACATTTTTTATTTTTTATATTTTCCCCTAAAAGATTTGTTTGTTTTTCAATTGAATAGTACAGGTTATAGGTTACATTAAAGGTGGGAACAGTTTTGAAATGATTTATTGTGGTTCCATTTTTTTATATCACAAAAACCTGTCATTTTAACAGGGGTGTGTAAACTTTTTATACCCACTGTGTGAGTGTGTGTGTGTATGTGTGTGGTGCATATTCTTTCGGCATGGTTTCCTAAACAACCTAGCAGTCAAGGTGAAATCTGAATTTCTAACAACACTAACAGTTAGAAAATCAACTTCTATCTCTGAGAAACTCAGTGAATCTCAAGAAGGAACGAACACCCAAAACTATGTAATTTTTTACAAAATTAAACACTCCAGACAGGAACTGCCCCAAGGTGAAAGGTGCATTCACAAGCATAACCTAATCTAAAATTAAGGTTAAGCATGCTGAGTTTCACATCTTACAGTGTTGTTCACAGTTACACCATCACTGCCTGTTCCTTTCTTATCTCTACTCTCCTCCCAGATGTAAAAAAAAAAAAAAAAAACAGCTTGTATGCATCCAGAAAACATCAAGTCTTAGCTTAAGAAAAAATGCACTGGCAATCTTTATATAAAACTAAACTGTGCACTTTTCTATTAAATGCATCAAATATTGAGGCTACTGGGGAGGCTACTACCTCTTAGTCAATTCCCATAATGAAAAACTATTTTCTACTGAACTGCTTGCCACTGTATCTTTAAATTTTGCATTTCCATCAGTAAGAACACTCACAATTTGAAGATTAACTGCTTGCACCAGAGTCCCAAGTGAAAGACCTGCTCTGGTAAAGTGTTTAGTTATATCTATAACAGAAGCTGCTGTCAAAAAAAGAGATAATTATTACAACGTATAAAACACTGCATAGTTAACTATAAAAATTACTCAGAGAAGATTATAAGAGACTGAGAAGATAGATTGGAAAAGCAATTTACAAGGGAACAAATGGGAGGACACAGTGTGCAACTTAAGTCCAGAAGGTTTAGGATTTTTTGCTTGGAAATATTTGCATAGGTGTTTTATACCCCAAGCAGACTTCAAAAAATGTTTCCTCAGGCAGAACACAAATGCTGGAGGTATGATGAGGAAGACAGACGTAACTAGGCACGTTTTTAGGAATAAAACGAGTTGGCAGATTTTAAAATTTCCCTACAGAGTACCCTGTCAGCAAATATTAAGGGAGCAAATGACTGTAGCTAAGGAAATAATTTTGGAGCTGGGACACAGGATTTGAATTGATTATACAAAGTAAGGCCTTATTAAGTTTAATTCTGTTGGCTGTCACAAAAGTAAATACTACACAATGGAAATCAAAGTCTAAACCAACTGTATTTGAAATATTAAGTATTGTCAGAGAGATAAAAGAATTGGAAGAGGGATCTTTAGAAAAGGGAAGGAGCATATTGTGGGGACAATACATGCAGAATAACGTTCAGGAGGAGTGAGGTTTAAGGGAAGGCAGGAATTGAACATTTTATGTAATTTTGGACTGATGACTGTTGTAAAAAAGAAAATGTGATGTATAATGTACGTAACTGGAGAAAATGTTATTTTTCCATTTCTACTAATGTATGCATGCCTATATGCCTTTGTCTTAAGTCATAACTTAACAATGGTGTTAAAAAAGATAAATCTTGCATCTGCAGACAGTTCATCTCTATGTAAAAGTAGTGTTAAAAAAGATTAATCTTGCATCTGCAGACAGTTCATCTCTATGTAAAAGTAGTTAGGTATGAGAAAAGAAAAAAAATAAATAAAAAACAATAGCTAACAAATTTGCATGACTGAATCTTTCTAAATTTTACTTAATGTACAATTCCCCTGACCACTGCGTTCAACTGCAGAATTCTTGTCTCTCACTGAGAGCATTTACTAATGGAAAAAATAAGCTATCACCTTTGTAGATGCAAGAAATTTAGCATTTTTCATTGCTTTCATCATTTTGTCTTATTTTTAAGCCTACATGCTTACAAAAGTATGTTTATAGATAAAACAAAGTACATTAATTTAGACATCTGCCATTTGCAAACTAAGGAAAGTATCTTAAAACTGACTCCCAAAATGATGTTGATATCCTACAGAAAGGTCTGATTGGTGTCAGATCCATGGCCTCAAACCAAATGTGAAGAAATGCATAATACCCCTTTAGAAATCAAATACCCTTGCAAATTAAAACATTGACTGCAACCCCCCCCCCTCCAGCGGTTGGGAGATCTGGTTACTCAGACAGTAATCTGAACTTTGACCATAATGTGTCTATGCTGGTGAGGAAATCTTTTTTATGTGGCTCAGCTTATTAACAACGGCATGGCATCCAGATGTAAGGATGTCATTTTACCACTGTACTCGGCCCCTCAGACCATTAATAAAGTACAATGCACCCTCTGCCATGTACCTTGCCAGGCACCTGCAACAGCTGTAGCATGCTCAGAGGTTTCTCACCAAATAAATACAGAGTATAATCAACATGTTACATGTGGACCAATTAAAAGTCCTATCACTGTATTCAGTTTCCTACCTATTACTGACAGATGATATGTGCCTGACCTACAAAGGCAGTCTCAGACCTAGCCCGGATTGTAAAACTAACTGCATGAGTGTTACCCACCCCAAAGATCTAAACCTGTTCGCTGACATTAGTAGGTCATGCTGGACAGACAGATGTGTGCCACACAGACTGTCCCTCCTTGAGAATAGGCTTCCTATTCACATGAAGCAGAACCCTTCCTTGACCATCTTCAAACTCAGTCTGGAACAATGGATGGAAAATCACAAATTCATTCCTTGGGTGGCACCCATTTCTCTAATGGTCAGAGGCAATCTATAAAAACAGTCAAAAACGCCACTTGGTGACCCTTATTTTTCCCTTAGGGATAGAAAACTGGTTAAAACTGGCTATGCTTGTAATGGCTCTTGAGCCATTAGCCTAGTAATCTCCTATGAACCTATAACCCTGCATACGATACAATCAGTACACTTTTACAGCAAACATCCCACTCTAGTAGCTCAAGATTACAGAATTATTTTAACTTGTTTCTGTCCAGCCTTTCTTCTCTCATACTGTACAGCTTGTATTTCTTAGAAATTAAAAATATTAATGTAAACAAGTTCTTTTAACGCACACAGCAGTCACTGACAGTATTCACACACATGTAAAATACCAGAATGTACACTATACAAAAATTGCTTTACAGTATAATATGCAGTTTATATCCTGAAATGCTTTATACAAATACTAATAACGTGTTTTACTTACAGTTACTTACTTTTCCCTTTTACTGTCATTCTAAACATTAATGACAATATGAGGTACGTTTTACAGTTCACCCACAAATTTAACAAAGTTAACAAAAGCACAGTCTTTTCTAAGCCACTTTTCACAAATGTGACCGATACTTCATATACCCACATTTTACTCACTAATTTCATTATTTACTTTTATTTATTTATTTATTTATTTATTTGCAGTTTGTTTGCCAGGATAGTCCACTGGGCCACAAGGAGCTTGTTTTCAATGGAGTCCTGGGGAGAAAAGCTCCAGGAAAAATACAAATACATATTACACATTGCACATATACATTACAGATCATCTCATAGGAATATAAAGTAAATAAAATAAGTAAAAGGTCAACAATGATAGAATACATCAGTATAGTTCATTAAACAGCAATAAAAAACACTTTTTGTTTTTTGGTCTTCATCCTGATCATCTCCACCTCCCAGCACCAGACTCCGATTCAAATCCAAGGTACTACGAATTATTCTATTTATCTCCTGTGTGTTTTTTTTTTTTTTTTGTTCTCAAGTATTTTTATTTGAAACACTGGAAAAGTCTGTACGAGCTTTATTGCGTGAAGAATGAGAAGCACAGTCCCCCCTCTGCTTGCTGGCACACTTTTTGTTGGATAAGCCTTTTTTTTTTTAATTTCCTCCTTAGCATGCTCTAAAATGCCTTTGATCCTCCAGGAAAAACACTCTAAAGACAGTTGGATATAGTAGCTTGAATTTCACACCTGCTGTTCAACTTTCCTTGATTGCTGGGATAAATCTGCTTCTCTTATTTACTTATTTGCAATTTGATTACCGGGGAAGTCCACTGGGCCAAACTGACCCATTTTCTGTGGAGGCCCGAGGAGATAAGCTCCAAGATGCATTATACAATTTAGATACAAATGATAGTTAATATTAAAGATCTTATGTAGAATAGTTACTCATAAATGCATTCGATATCATGCATAGTTAAATTAATTAAGCTTGAAGGTAGGGATCACACAGTTTCATTTGAGGAAAACAGATATGGTTTAGGTGTGGAAACAGTTTACATAAAAAAACTTTCAAGAAAATGTACATACGCTTTACATACACACATCAACAGTAGAATGCTATTTATAATATTTACAAGGTTGGGCTGTGTGAGGGTAGCTGTAGGAGGTGAGAGCTTAGAGAGAAGCTGTAGAAATTGTTGAGAGCTTAGATAGGCTCATAGGAAGATAACTATGAGAGCTGTAGAGCTTGGTGTACTGTAAACAATTTCCCAAAAAGTCTCTCTCTGATTTTTAATACTTTGCCTTTCTGCCACAGATTTGGAGGGATCAACTTTTTCTGCTGGTATGATTGCATCTTTACTGATACAGGTCCTTGGCTGCATTCTCATGACCAGGTTTGGAGCAGTGAATCAATGTGTCCTTTGAGTTAACAAATCCTGCTATGGAATACCAGCCCAGTTGCTTATTTATGCTTTCATAAAATGAATACAGTCTATTCCTTCCAGCTTTTCTGGTACAACAGAAAATCTCAGGTTTTCCCTGCATGCTCAGTCTTCTAACCATTTTTTGAAACAGCTCTTTTTAAGAAGCCTCATACTCAGTCAGCCTTTTCATCTCAACCTCTGATTTTATCAGTTCATTTGAATAGCTAAATCTATTTTCTTCCGGTCTTTTGTTATTTGAGTTGATATATCTGTTCAACTTTTAATTTGTTTTAATGACATCTGAGTAGATTTATTTTTCCTCTAAACTACTGGAACAGCATTTTGCTGAAAAGCTGCAGGATTCTTTTCAGTCAGTGGTTTCTCCTCACCTTTTCTGGCCGTCTTTCTTTCAACTTCTCCAAAGTTCTTCTTTACTGGCAT
This sequence comes from Protopterus annectens, assembly GCF_019279795.1. Taxonomy (NCBI): domain Eukaryota; kingdom Metazoa; phylum Chordata; order Ceratodontiformes; family Protopteridae; genus Protopterus; species Protopterus annectens. The sequence continues at coordinate 625,605,346 of NC_056734.1, forward strand.
CCAGGCAGTATATTTACTAGCCAGTTACTGATTTTTACCCAAGCTTACAATGTTACTGCGGTTTTTAGAGTTGAAATTAAGCTGTTGATCACAGTGCAGCCATCTTGGAAGGTGTCATTCATAACTTTTTTGCCACATGGTTACTCACATCCAATTCCTCAATTTTGATCCTGTATTGAATCAGTAGTGCGAAGTACTTCCTCATAAGCCGGTGCCTGCTCAGTGGCACCAGACTCATCCAAGGTAGAGGCATCTGCAGGATCCTTAGTCGATGAAGAGTCTTGTGGTAGACCAGCACTCGTGCGAACTGTTTCTGCTTCGGGCTCCTCGGCAAGAAAGACTGATGTAATGACGTCGGATGCTTTAATTTATAACACTGATGACATGACATCAGTCCTGGAGCGACGGCAACAGACGCAGAAATACTAAGCCTCTGGTATTCGGGCCGACTGATGGCTACCCTGGCAGGTATAACCCAAATGTGATGACTGCAACAGTGAAACACGAAGAAAATCTGGTTTCAGCTTCAGACTACCACTGAGTCTTGCACGCCCATACTATGTGGTCCCTATGTACAGTGCAAAGCATACGCAGTTTATTTTGCTATGGGGCTGGCACAACACATTACTGCGCTCATCTTATGGCACTCTGAAATCACATAACTACCACCACTGTTACTAACCTTGAAATGTCTCATCAAATTTTGGTAGAACACCACATCTGGTTCGGTTTACGATTCTGTATGCAGCCTCTGTAGGCATTCACAGGTTTGAAGCAAAAATAAAATCTGTCTGTAAATAGCACAAAGGCCTTCTCAGCAAAGGAAACCAAGAAAAGCTCTGTAATGTCCTCCATGGTTAGTCTTCCTAGGGGCTGGTTACAATACTAACCTGGAACAGGTTCGGACCACTGGTTCCAGACAGAGATCATACACTTTTTGCTGAGCTACATTCCATTGCTGTTGATATTTCTGAACACAATGAAATTCAACAATGCCCTCAGGTGGTAACCTCAATGGAACTTTTACAAAACTCATATTTTAATACATGACCTTTTCAGTGATCTGCACTGTTTAAACCCTAGCCAACTTTTGAAAAGGAAAAGGTACAATTCCACAAAAACGTGCTTTCTCAATGTGTAGATAGCAGAAAGTTCTTCTGCAGGAAGTGAATGAGTTTGTTTTTCTTTTCTTTTCTCAAAAGGAAGCATGTGTGGAATCTTCACTGTTACTGAAATGAGGACATGTCAGCACCTGTTCCAAAGGATCCCTGCTCACAAGCGGATGGAAACTCGGCATTGACAGCAGTGAATCAGTACACTACTAGTCATACAGGTGCAGCTTCCTAACTATTCCAGTTAGGAACAAATATGCCCAGGAATACAAAAAGTTCATATGAAGACAGAAGTTCCATGATTTACCTGTACAGTATGTTTCAGCAAAGTTAAGTGAGATGAGACATTTTTTCCTGAGAAAGACCTACATGAAAATTAGCTAGAAATACACACGTGTGTTACATGAATTTGCCAGATATGATATTGATGTCAATGTTACCACAGAACTAAAAAGGCACTAGTCAGTTGACAGTGTCGCACCATGGAATATTCTGAGTGAACACCCCATTGATACCTGATGGTACTGCCTGTACAGCTGCATGTCTTTAATCTGAAATCTCAAAACAGTGCAAGAAACTTCTCTGTGTGGAAGATTTTCAGTCCATATATTTCTAGTTAATCACTGTGTATTAATCAGATCAGACAATAGTAGTAGAAGTAGCGAACTTAAACGCAAGTCAAAACAAAACAAAAAATAATAATAGAAAATATATAATTGTACAGCATTACTAAGTATTCGAAAGTAATCTAAGCAAGGCAGGCAGTCTGTTTCCAGTCGAAAATCGTTTAAGTACACAGACAAGCCACACAGAGAAGTTTCTTACACTGTTTTGTTTTTGGACCCACTACACTTTAGTGGGTTGTTTTGAGACTTTGGGGATACCACGGAGATTACTTGTTTTTTAAACTGAAATCTCCTAACCCCTTCACCATTACAAGTTCATAGGTTAAGTACTAGGCTAGCTGCTCTTGTGGGCCATTTTAAGCCTAGCCAGTTTCCCTCTCTGTACTCAAAATAACCTAGCCCATTTGGTTATAGATTGACCTTATCCACTTCAAGGTCGATAATTATATTTTATTTTATTTTACATTTATTGACCGGGCTGGTCCAACTCAATTTGAGAACATTTTCAGTAGAGGCCTGGGGGAGAAAAGCTACAAAAATACATTCATTGATAAACAGAAATTACACTTAGTTAATGAGCATTTACAGTAACAAGTTCATTCAGGTGCAATAGTACGAATTAAAATACGTTCATTCAGGTGCAATAGTACGAATTAAAATACGTACTAACAGACAATTTAGTTGTCTACCTATATATTACCCCAAATGATAATACCTGTGATCATACCAAAGATAATTTGAGGGGACCCATGAATAGGATAAAGCATTTAGGAGCTACATCTGTACATCAATAGTACAGGAGGCGGTCCTGAGATAATTTTTCTTTTTCCCACCCATAGATCTAAGCTACACTTGAAAAATGGACAAGGATGAACTTTGTTTTATGTGGATGTGGAGTCTGTTCCATAACAGTGATATCCCCTGAGAAATATACCTGTCCCTCCAAACTGTTTTGTTGATGCTCCAGAAGAGGTTTAGATCCATAGACAGAGTAACTCTGATGCCATTTGACATGCTGATGTGCAGTAAATTCATCAGTAATGCCAGACATGAGTCACCTCTTAGCAGTCTGTAGAATACCAAGTAGAGTGACAGAGCTTTGAGTTGGTACATGTAGGACATGTTGTTTAGGTCTTGTATCCTTTTAACAAGGTATCTCAGTGGGTGTTGAGCTGTTGCATGTGTTTGGACAAATACATGCCAAAGGAGCATTATACTCAATTATTGGTTTAATGACGGCTGAGTAAAGGGGGACAGTGCCACCCATAAATCTAGACATAACTTTGTTTATAAGGTGTGCAACATAGGCTTTTCTTAAAATAAACACATTGGTCAAAAGTTAGGTCACCGCCCAAATAAATTCCCAAATCCCAAATAACTGGATCAACTCTTAAGGGTGGCACTCAGTGTGGCAGTTGGGAGTAGATGACTTTCCAAAGGATACAATAATGTATTTTTTGGCATTTAGTTTCAGATCATGATTTTGACACCAGTTATGTAGTTGAGCAAACCTTCCGATGGCAGGATGGCTAAGTCAATTTAATTTAACTTGAGCACTGTTATAATAAAATAGCCAAATGTGCAGTAAACTATAACACTTCAGCACACCACTTACCATCTCACCTAACTCTTTCTCAGCTAACTATAATACAAATACTTCTCTATATACCAGAAGACTGTCCAGCCATTAACTTAATACAATACACCTGCAACAGAGTTTTATGCTCTAGAGAAAAAAACAATAAATACTATAACCAAATCATCTAATATTGCAGGTAAGTCTCTATGCAAATAGTGCAGCTAAACTGTGAAGCCATATCCCACTACCACTGAAATCCATACAGAATGCAAACTCACTTAAAAAACCTAAAACATTAACTATCAACTCGAAGGATCTGCTCATGCACCTCTCCAGGATAAACACCACTGTTATCTTCAGCTTGCCATATCACCAGTCCATTTCACTTCATTCACAATCCTATGCTCCACAACCAGCCTTCACAAAAACATGAAGCTTTACAAGAATCTCCCAAGCCACTCTACATCCACATACTTCTAATATAAACCTTATTATAAAAGCATATATAGTCTTCTAAACGTGCTTTACACCCCACCCACCTCAACTACAGTATTAACATTTTCTACCTTACCTAATGAAATTATTACTACTGGCATGGGAGCAAACAGGTACGCTACTACTACTAGTTATGACAGCTAATGGGGAGCCTGGACACTATAAGGCATCAGTACTACGCCACCTATGTATATGACAGTTGTCTGGGTCTGCATTACAGTCTGTTGCTTTCCTATGTAATGGAACAAATGGAGACTTGCAGGGTCTTGTACATATGGTGCACCAGCTAAGTATATGCTCCCCAGATCTAAATAAAAATGAGAACAGAAACCTTTCCCTCTCCTCCAAACTACAGCCTCAGGGGGTATGTATCCTACTCTTGGCTCAGTCACATAGTATATACAGTCCCCAAATGTTACAAAAATGAATGCCTCTCCCTCCATACAAACAGCGGTCTCCTCACAAATGACAGCAAAAATGCAGTAAATCAAGCAAATGCTTAAAGGTAAACGACCATGCTTTCTGCTTACTAGGCACAATAAAGTACAGTTGTGTACACTTACCATAAATGTAGATGTTAGAGTGTATTCACTGCTGCAGTCATTACATTTGTGTAATCTGCTGGCAGGTTGCCCTCAGTCGGCCTGAATATCAAAGTCTTGGGTCCTGCATCGGTTGCCGTCTCCTCTTCCATGACGTCGGGTCGTCAGGGGTATAAAACATGCAGCAGACGCCATTTTCTTTAGTTTTTCTTGCCCCAGATGTCAGGTGCCCCCCAAGTGGGGTATATCTCTATATATATCTCTATATAAAAATACAAATGTAACATCTTAAACTTTACCTTCATCTAAAAGCAAATACACCACAAAGGCTGTAGAATATAGTGAAGGAAAAAGAAGTTCTAGAAAAAAGGGGGATGGTGGGTGGGTAACCCAGACTGCAACAGTGAATACACTCGAACATCTACATTTATGGTAAGTGTACACAACTGTACTATGTTCTTCGTGTTTCTCTGTTGTAGTCATTACATTTGGGTAGAATAATTCCAAAGCTATGGATGGGAGGCTGGAACTAAATAGCATTAGGAGTGGCTATAAGGCCCTGCAGAACTGCAGTGGCAAAGCCTGCCCTGGACTTAGAGGAGCGAGGCAAATCATAATGCTTTGTAAAAGTATGAACAGAGCTCCAAGTAGCAGCTTCTAGAATGTCTGGTTGGCACCCCTCTGAGAAAAGCTGCTGTGGTAGATGCAGCCCTAGTGGAATGTGACCGGATTCCCTTGGGCACTGGTTTATCATGATGCAAATAGCAGAAATGAATGCAGTGGCTTATCCACTGAAATAACCTTCCCCTCTGATCCTGCAGCAAATGCCACCAGTAGCTGCTCAGACTTTCACAGAGATTTGGTCCCGTTTAAGTAGAATCTTAGTTGTCTGTGTACATCCATGGAATGCAGAATCCGCTCCCCCTTGTTCTGCGGAATTGGGTAAAAAGTTGGCGGTGAATACTTTGGTTAAGATTCACACTGGATACCACCTTAGGCATAAAGGAAGGACTGGTCCTGTCCGGGTGAAATGTAATAAAAGGCTCGACAGCCATGAGGGCCTGTAGTTCTGAAACCCTTCTTGCTGAAGTGATTGCCAGAAGGAAAGCTGTTTTCCAAGATAAAAACTTTATATCCGCAGTAGCTGCTGGTTCAAATGGAGGCAGGGTGAGCTTTTCCAACACAAAATTGAGGCCCCATGCAGGAGTTGGGGGGGGGGGGGCTTAAATTTTTGGCCCCTCTAAGGTACTGTTTTAGCAGAGGATGAGAAAAGATGGGAGGCTCTGTGCTGTAATGAGCCAAGGTGGCAGAGGCATGGATTTTTATTGATGAAAAAGATAGGCCCTTGTCAAGCATCTCAGTCAAGTATTGTAAAATCTGAGGAATATTTGGCTTTGCTGTGTCAGTCCCTTGTGCTTGGTTCCAAGCACAGAATCTCTTCCATTTATCAGCATAAGATTTTCTAGTACTAGGCCTTCTGGCTTCCAAAATGACATCCATCACAGATTTACTGAGAGGTGTTGCTTGAATAATTACACAGTCAGCCAAGCTGCCAGGTTCAGAGTTTGGAGCTGATTGTGCAGAATTTGATTGCTCTGCTGAGACAGTAGATGAGGTATTTGAGGCAAGTACCAAGGAGGGAGTTGAGACATATTTCTTAGAATTGGGTACCAGTGCTGGCGAGGCCAGTCTGGGGCAATTAGGATCATGTTTGGTTTTTCCTGTCTGGCTTTTAGTAAGATCTTGGGAAGAAGAGGCAGAGGACGAAAGGCATAGACTTATAAGTTTTTCCAACTGAAGGATAGAGCATCCACTTTCCATGCTTGTCTGTGATAAGTCCTTGTGCAGAATTTGTCCAGTTGATAATTCTGGGGGGAGGCAAATAGATCTATGTCCGGACTCCCCATTTCTCTGTTATCATGCTGAAGACTTGTGGATCCAGTTTCCACTCGTGAGGGTACATAAGATTTCTGCTTAGGTCATCCGCCAGAGTATTTTGTTTTCCTGGCAGGAATTGAGCTAGAAGGTGTACTTGGTAAGTCAAGGCTGTGTCCCACAATGCCATGGTGAGTCTGCAAAGAGGGTAGGAATGTGTATGCCCCTGCTTGTTTATGTACCACATAACCGTGGTGTTGTCTGTCTTTATCAGTAGTTGTCCTGGATGAAGCAAGTCCTTGAAGGCTGCCAGGGAATTCTGAACAGCTAACATCTCTTTCTGGTTGATATGCAGATGCATTTGTTTTGGGCTCCATATGCCCTGAATGCATCTCCCCGCCAGGTGGGCCCCCCAAGCATAGTCTGATGCATCTGTAGTTAGGGTTTGGGTGGCAGGGGGTAGAGTGAAAGACCGTCCCATGTTCTGGTGACATGTCTCTGCCCATCAAAGAAACTCCTGTTGTAGGCAGGGAATGAGAGGAATCTTTGTTTCCAGACTTTGACAATGTTGACTCCATAAACTTTTTAGATACTGTAGTTTCCTCATATGCAGTCTTGCATATGGAATTAGTAGATGCAGGATGCCATGAACCCCAAAAGCCTGCAGAATTTGTCTTGCAGACAACTGGGTTTTTGTTGCCATCTGTTTGAAGTAAATAGTAAGTTGTCTTTGTTTGTCTGGCGTAAGGTAAGCCATCTAGGCAGTTGTATTCAAGCTTGCACCCAGGAAATGTAACTTTTTGAGAGGGTACCAGTTGTGATTTATTTTTGTTTATTGTGTACACTAGGCATGTTAGAAGCCTTTTTACAAATGCCAGATGTTGAAGAAGAATGTCCTTGTTTTCTACTTGAATGAGACAGTCGTCCAAGTAAGGATAGATATGTATGCTTCTTTGTCTGCAAAATGCAATTACTGGTGAAAGGCACTTTGTAAAAAACATGGGCGGAGTAGATAAGCCAAAGGGCAGTGCAGAGAATTGGTAATGCATAAAAGTAGCCTTGAAGTGGAGGTATCTTCTGCACGATTCCCTTACTGGGATATGCAGGTATGCCTCTTAAGTCTAGAGTCACTAGCCAAGCGTTCTTGCCCAGCATGGGCAGAGGCTGTTGCAAAGTCAGCATTTTGAATTTTGGGATGTCCAAGAATGTGTTCAAAATCGATAAATCCAGTATTGGGCACCAGGCATTGTCTTTTCTGGGTACCAAGTACAGTCTTGAGTAAAACCCTTGCCCTTTTTTCTGTTCTGCTACTGGCTGAATAGCCCCCACATCCATGAGGGACGTAAATTGTTTCTGTGCCTCTGCCTATTGATTTCTGGCAGATCTGGCAAACCGTTTGGAATTGGCAAGGTATGGAAATGAAATCTGTATCCCTGGGATACTATGCTCAATACCCACTTGTCCTGGGTTATTAACTGCCAATTTTGAGCATGAAGTGCTAATTTTCCCCCTAAGGGGGCTGACAAAAGATAAGTGCTTCGTGATGGCAGAGGGAAGTCATTTATACTGTTTACTGTAGGGCTGTGCTTTGTTTCCTCCAGATTTGGAAGTAGAGACACCCCACTGCTTTGACCTGTAAGAACCCTGTGATTGGTATCTAGCGCCTGGATTTGCCCCGTGAGGCTCTGTCGGACACAGGAAAGGACCAATTTTTTGTAGGCCAGTGTCTACTGAATCTTGGTGGCTGCACTTGTAAGAAGTCTTTTACAGTTTGCATAGACTTAGCTTCGTCTTCCATTTTTTTAAAACCTCTTCTGCCTTATTACCAAACAGAGTATCATGTTGTAAAGGTGCATTCAACAATTTAGCCTTAACATGATCAGGCAGACTTTGCTCCTTGAGCCCGGCATGCCTTCTAATCACAGATCCAATAACTGCGGCCCTGCAGGAGGCCTCCAAGCAATCAAAACCACATTGCAGAGTATGCTTTCCAACCTGTTCTGCTGCATGCAATAATTCCTGTAATTCTTTATTTTCCACACATTCAGAAATCAACAACATTTTCTGTTTCAATAATCCCATAACATGCTGCTGATATTTAAGCATATGAAACTGGCAGTTTAAAGCCCTAATTGCCAAGGCTGCAGACGTATAAACCTTCTTTCCCCATCTATCCAGTGCCCTGGAATCTCTATCAGAGGAGGTAGGATTCTTAGCTGTTGAGGCCTTTACACCTTTGGGACCCTGTGAGATAGTTTCAGGGTCAGCAGCAGGATTTTTGAATAAAAAATTTGTGGGAGTCAGGAACCCTGTAATATCTGCCTGGCTTACAAGGAGCCGGAGGTAGGGAATCTGGAGCCATGCTTGATCCCGAAAACACATCAATAATGTCTAATACAGGAGAGGTATGGCCAAAGGCCTATGCTGAGGAAGAAGGAAATCCCTAAGCCTCTTTTTTGATTCTGAGAAATCCTGACTCTCCCAATGAAAATGTTCCCTCAAAGTATGCAAGGTTTCTCCAAAAGAATAATCTTCAGGAGGAGATGCAGATGGGATGGATTCTTCTGCATCTGAATCCTCAATAGGGTGGTATAGAAAATTCTTGATCCGAAGAGGAATCAGAATAAATAGAAACCTGATATGAAGATTCATAATCAGTGTCTTGCCTAGGCCTCTTATCGGGGGGAGGGGGGTTGAGAACCCCTGATCAAGGTAATTAAGTTTTCAGTCATTTTGATCTGTTTTTTGGGCATAAAGGCCTAAGCACGTGGCTCATGCGTCAGTTTTTTAGCCTTAGAAGACCTAGCAGAGCCACCTCACTCTGTGCCACTGAGCCATGGTGGATGAACTGGAAAGCCTGCCAGATGAGTTGTTGGTTGTAAGGCTACAGCTGAGTTACAGGCAGATGAATCAGTAGGTTTTTCCCTTGAATCAGGTAATATCTAAATGTGGTCTGGACAATTTAAGGATAAAGTATGTACTTAATGGGATACACCACCAAGAGGACTGGGAGAGGTGAATCTCTTTCTGGCCCTTGTTATCTAAGAGGCAGAGGGCAGGCATGGACCCAAGCCCTAACTACTTGAAGGAAATGAAACACACTTCGTCCTCATAAAAGACTCGCCTTCAGCAAAACTAACATTTTACAAGAAACTCTCCTTCTGATCTTCATGAAGGGCGTTTTCAACCACTACCTTTCCTCATGCAGTACACGGGCAAGAAGCCTACTGGAGGCCTCCAAGAATTGTTGGCATTTAAAGCACTGCTTCATGTTATGCTATGCTCTTCTCTCAAGCAGCACAGATGGTGCTGGTGAGACCTAGATTATAAGACAGCTACAAAAACAATTAAGAAGGCTTCACTGATTTAAGCAATAATATGAGAACTTTTCCAATCCAAACACCAAAATCCAAATTATGGGAAGAAGAGAGAAAAAATGGAAAGCTGAGGGGCTAAGAGCACTTTACTAATGCACTGCATGATACCTGAACTGAGAAACATGCACTAGAGTAGGCTATATGTGCTCCCACTATGCATATGCAGGTGTTTCCAAGACAAAGCCAAACTTTAACTTTAGTAGAAAGAAGGATAAATCCAATCACAGACTCATCAAGGACAATTCCCCTTGTCTGATCCAAGACTGCAATTTTGCCTTCTCCCTCATTCCCTTTATGAAGTACTGATGTTCTTCATCTCACATTGCTGCAGTCCTTACATATGGGTAGTCCGCTGTCCTCGGTCGGCCCGAATACCAAAGTATTAGGCTGACGTCGGTCATGGGCGCTCAGATCTGACATCAGAGCGTCAGGGTATAAAAGCGCATGACCGACGTCATATCCTCAGTCTTTTTTGCCGCATGGTCTGATGCAGAAGCAGCGTTGCAAGTGCCGCTCGCGCTCTGAAATTTTCGTATTCTGAGTTTCAGACCGAAACCAAGTTGGGCTAAGTACCCCGTTGGGGAATATTTTTGTTTTTTCTTGCCTCAGTTAATTCCGGATGTCAGAAAAAGTGAATAATTGTATTTCTTGTGGGAAACAGATACCGCATAGGGATTATCACTCTCTTTGCATTCCTTGTTTGGGACCTGAGCACTACGTAGTCGGGTGTCGGTTTTGTGCTAGGTTTAATAAGCGCACCATAAAACGAAGGTTTGATTGCGCTAGGTTAGTCTTTGGTAAGCGGTGTAATTATAAGATGCCATTGGATCCTCCGACGCCCGCTTCCACGAAGAAGCGCAAAGACAAATCTTTGAAAACTAGACAGGATGATTCGCCAGTTTCGGACGCCGGTCCTGTAGAAGCTACAGTGGAACAGGTGGATCCGGCTGAAGTTTCTGTTGAGTCTCAGGGGGAAACTTTGATTTTGCAGGATGTGGCCTCACAGGAGTCAGGTCTAGCTGAAGGGGCCTCTCAGGTTACTGTTCTCCCTTCTATGCCTAAGGTGGTTAAGGCCTTCTGCTACTATTTCTAAGGCTTCTTCTAAGGGCAGGTCTGTTTTGCCTTCCTCTGGTGTCACTCCAGGTACTTCAGGGGCTGTGCCTAAAAAGCACATGCTTAAAATGGCAGAAGATTTGATTACTTTAATTAGAGGTTCTATGCCCCCTCCTGATAAGGGGCCCAGGGTGGAGCCAGAGTTGGAATGTTTGGATCAGGCCTCAGATGACTCAGAGTCTTCTGCTGAAGATATTCAAGATTTTCCCCCTTATTCGGATTCTGATGCAGAGGATTCCACTCCTTCTGCTTCTCCTCCAGAGGATTTTTCTTTTTCAGAAACTCTGCATTCCATGAGGGAGCATTTTAAGTGGGAAGGACAGGATTTCTCTGATTCACGGAAGAGGCTTAGGGAATTCTTGTTTTTACCACAGCATAGACCCTTGGCTATACCTCCTGTTTTGGATGTTGTTCAAGATGTTTTCTCGAGGCTTCCCTTAATCCAGATTCTTTGCCTCCTGCCAGTTAAACCGGACAGGTATTACAGGGTGCCTGAGGCTCATAAATATCTGTATAAGAGTCCTAGGGCGGACCCGGAAACGATTAGTCAGGGGCCTAAGGGTGTTAGAGCCTCTGTTGTTAAGAATCCGGTTCCTCTAGATAAGGAAGCTAGAGCTTTGGATAGATGGGGTAAGAAGGTGTATACCTCTTCTACTTTAGCAATGAGGGCTTTAAATTGCCAGTTTCATATGATGAAGTATCAGAATTTCCTCCTTTCTCAGCTAAAATCTAAAGTGGATGCTTTGGCAGAGGGCATTGAGTGTAAAGAATTGCAGGATTTAGTACATGTATCTGAACAGGTGGGTAAGCATTCTTTGCAGTGTGGTTTTGATGCTGTACAGGCCTCTTCTAGGGTGGCTGCCACTGGTTCAGTTCTTCGTAGGCACGCCTGGCTTAAGGATCAGAATTTGTCCGAGCATGTTAAAACTAGAATTCTGGATGCCCCTTTATAGTCTGAAGTTTTGTTTGGTCCCCCTGTGGAGTTGGTTTTGAAGAAAATGGAAGACAAGGCTAAGTCTATGCAGACTGTTAAAGATTTTTTGCAGGTGCAACCTCCAAAGTTTAGTAGAAATTGGCCTACTAAGGGGTGGACGCATCTTCTTCTGATTCTCAGTCTAGGGGTAGATCTAGACGTGGCAGGGGCAGAGCTCATAGTACATTCAGGCCTAGAACTTGGAGTTCGCCTGCACAACCTGCAGGTGAGGGCAGGGGCCAGTCCTTTCGTAAACAGGCCCAATGACCTGCATTTTCAGCTGTCAGATTCTTCTTGCCTGGCAGCTACTTTGGGAGGAAAGTTAGCACTTTTCAAGCAAAACTGGCTTTTAGTCACCCAGGACAAATGGGTGTTGGACATTATAAACCGAGGCTACAAGTTCTATTTCCATACATTGCCTCCTTTCAAAGGCATGCCAGACGTTCCTCCTCGGCAAAGGATAGAGGCTCACAAGCAGATTTCTATACTTCTTCAAATAGGAGCTATACAGCCAGTTCCTCTGTCAGAAGTGGGCCTAGGATTTTACTCGCCTGTTTCTAGTTCCAAAGAAAGGAAACACGTGGAGACCAATTTTGGATTTATCTATCCTCAACACTTATCTGGACATTCCAAAGTTCAAAATGCTGACGTTACAACAGCTTTTACCTCTGCTGGGAAAAGATCACTGGATGGTAACTCTGGATCTCAAAGAGGCTTATCTTCATGTTCCTATCAGGCCCAGTTGCAGGAGGTACCTACGCTGGCTGGAAATTTACATTATCAGTTCTCTGCATTGCCCTTTGGCTTATCTACTGCGCCCAGAGTGTTCACAAAGGTTCTGGCTCCCATGATAGCCTTTTTCAGGTTAAGAGGAATACAGATTTATCCTTATTTGGACGATTGCCTGATTATTGCACAAGACAAGGACGAACTTCTTCATCATCTACAGTATGTGATGGTAGTGTTAAGATGCCTAGGGTATTCTGTGAACGAAACAAAGTCCAGTCTAGTACCCTCTCAGGACATGTGCTTTCTGGGTGTGAGACTGAATACAGCTTCCCAGATGGCTTTTTTGACCCCGGACAAACAAAGAAGCCTTTCTCTTTATTTCCATCAAATGTCTCTACAGTCCAGGCTGACTGCAAGGACAGTCCTTCAAGCCTTGGGGTTCATGGCATCTTGTATTCTGGTGCTTCCCAATGCCAAACTGCATATGAGGAAGCTACAATGGTATCTCAAAAATGTATGGACACAACACTGCCAGGATCTAGACACTGTCATTCAGATAATACCTTGCATTCAGAAGGAATTTTTGTGGTGGGCTCAGGAATGTCACCTAAACAAGGGCCTCTCTGTGACCCGACCAGAGGCGAGTCAGATTCTAACGACAGATGCCTCAGACAAGGCTTGGGGAGCACACCTCAATGGAAAATGGGTGCAAAACACGTGGCCTGTCAGACTTCAACATTTGCATATCAACTTGAAGGAGATGTTAGCAGTCCAATTTGCATTGATGGCTTTCAAGGATTTACTTCTCCCAGGGCAGGTGTTGATTCAAACAGACAACACTACTGTCATGTGGTACATCAACAAGCAAGGGGGAACCCATTCGTACCCTCTTTGCAGGCAAGCGATGATTTTGTGGGAGACTGCTCTCAGTTTACACCTCAATCTTCAGGCAAGGTTTCTACCAGGAGCACAGAACTCCTTAGCAGATGTGTTGAGCAGACAAATAGTGGATCCTCACGAGTGGAAACTGGATCCTCATGTATTTCAAAAGTTGACTGTTATGGGGGACTCCAGACATAGATCTGTTCGCTTCTCCACTAAATTACCAGTTGCCAAAGTTTTGCACAAAAATGTTTCATCCCACAGCTTGGAAGGTGGATGCTCTATCATTCAGTTGGAGCAATCTTCATGTCTATGCCTTTCCACCTCTGCCTCTCATTCCCAAGGTACTCTTGAAGGCCAGACAAGACAGGCCATCCATGATTCTGATAGCGCCGGATTGGCCTCGACAGCACTGGTACCCACTACTGAGAAGTTTAGTACGGGAGCCTCCATGGCCTCTGCCTTTGATTCCGCATCTTTTGTCTCAGGAGGACAATCACTTCCTCAATGTCAAGATTCAGTCTCTGCATCTAACAGCCTGGCATATTCTGTTTTAGATCCTGGAGGGTCTCAGCTTCCACAACAAGTTTTGAATGTTATTTTGGAGGCCAGAAGGCCTAGTACAAGGAAAGTTTACGCTGATAAATGGAGGAGATTTTTTATTTGGAGCAAAGCGAAGGACTTTGATGTTTCCAAGCCTGATTTAAGTATTTCTCTTCAATATCTTACTGAGTTATTGGACAAGGGTTTGTCTTTCTCCTCGATAAAGGTTCATGCTGCAGCCATTTCTGCTCACTATGACTGTGACCCTCCTTTATTTTCTCATCCTTTGTTTAAGCAGTTTCTTAGAGGGGCAAAGAACATAAGACCCCCACGTAGAGCTCCTACTCCTGCTTGGGATCTCAATTTTGTGTTGGAAAAACTTACTCTACAACCTTTTGAGCCTGCAGCTACTGCCGAGTTAAAGTATTTATCATGGAAGACTGCTTTTTTGTTGGCCATTACCTCTGCAAGAAGGGTTTCTGAATTACAGGCCCTTATGGCAGTGGAACCTTTCCTGATTTTTCATAAGGATAGGGTATCTTTGCGTACTAATCCCTCCTTTATGCCTAAAGTGGTTTCTAGTGTGGCCTTGAACCAAACTATTCATTTGCCTACTTTTTATGCAAACCCCTAAAATAAAGGGGAGAAGATTTTGCATATTTTGGATATTCACAGGCAGTTGCGTTATTATTTGAGCAGAACCAAAGGGTTCAGGCAGTCTCAGCAGTTGTTTGTTTCTTTTGCTTTGGGTTCTCAGGGAAAACCTGTGCCAAAACAAACTATTTCTAAATGGATTGGTTTTTGTATTTCTTTCTGCTATTCCCATCATGGTAAGGAGATTCCGGCTGGAATCAGACCTCATTCCACTAGAGCTACTGCCACTTCTACTGCCTTTCTAAGGGGGGTAGCTACAAAAGATATTTTGGAAGCAGCCACTTGGAGTTCAGTACATACTTTTTCTAAACATTACCACCTTCCTCTTTATTCTAAGTCTAGGGCTGGATTTGCCACTGCAATATTACAGGGTATTTTAGCAGCCCCTAATGCTTTATGATTTTGCCATCCTCCCTTTACCTCTGCTTTGGGATTCTACCCATATGTAAGGACTGCAGCAATGTGAGATGAAGAACATAGTACAGTTTTGTACCTACCATAAATGTAGATGTTCGAAGATCCACATTGCTGCAGTCCAATTTACCTTCCCTCCTTCCCCTCTGTAGTTTGGCATGGTTATATGGTTTGGGTGATGGTTGTTATTGGGCATGTTTTTGGGAGGTATCCTGTTTTTGGGCTGTGGCCTTTCTTTTTAGGGCCTTCTGACATCTGGGGCAAGAAAAGACTGAGGATATGACGTCGGTCATGCGCTTTTATACCCTGACGCTCTGATGTCAGATCTGAGCGCCCATGACCGACGTCAGCCTAATACTTTGGTATTCGGGCCGACCGAGGACAGCGGACTACCCATATGTAAGGACTGCAGCAATGTGGATCTTCGAACATCTACATTTATGGTAGGTACAAAACTGTACTTTTCTTCACTTTCTCTCTTACATTGAAGTTAATGTTTTCCTTTATATGACCTGCTCTTCCATCTCACACCTCTCCTTTTTTTATTCTTGATATGCCTAGGCACCTCCAAGTTCCACATCTTCTTTCTGTGATACAAACTAATGCAATATTCATTGAACTGTCCTAAATATCTGTTTTGATGTATTATTTTTTCCCTTTCGTCTGCTGCCACAGCTTTGTTGTCAGACTTACGGGTTTGGGTTACATACCAGAAATGTTAAAATAGCTACCTTGAATCATTTCAAGAAACTCCATGAAATTCATGAAGTCATAAGGAAAATTAAGTCATCAATAACTGCATAAACATTCTTACCTGTCCTACTCGAACGGATACTGGCAATGGCCGGAGTTCCTCATCAAATGTGACCAGCATACGAGGCTGCATGGCAGCTACCAACCCATATAATACGTAGTGAGATTTCCCCAAAATAACTACAAAAAAACAAACAAAAAAAAAATCATACATAATACCAGCACTGATAACGTTGCATGCATTCCAAATTAGGTTCCAATGGTGTTAATACGACCAGATAAGATAAACTTTCCAGCAGGGCATCTGGCATGTTAGCACACTGAATAGATTACTTTTAACTGTTTTGTACAATTAAAGTCCAATGGAGAAAAAGTGTATGCCTGTTACAATTTTAAAACTTCCTGTGAACATCCATCAATCAAGACTTGGGTAAAGACTGGTGGCATAAATAACCTATAAAAGCCATTCAAAAGCATACTTAATCCTCAAGAGAAGGGAGTGGAAAGGCAGCACTGAATGATCAGAGATGATGGTATTCATTCCATCAGTCACTGCGACAGCACCACCTCTCTGGCTGCAAACAGTGATCAAAAATGAAAGGTATGCACACATCATAACTAAGCACCTGTGTTGTCCATTTTCATTCTCCCTCAACGAATGGGTTTGGATCTGACTTGGCCACTTTCTCTAAATTCTAGGATCAGACTCTCGGGTTCCTCCCTTACTCATAATGCCCCTGACTACTTAGTTACCTCAGAATGGGTTTGTTGCTATTATACAATGTCACAACAAAGTATCTTGATATTGATTTGACAGAAAAGTGACAGCTGAAAGATCAGGTGCTCAAACAGGAGCTATGGATCCTAGCAACAATAATGTCAGGCCTCTCCCAGAGACATGGATAGGGGGAAGGTGGAGGGGAAGTTAAGGAAGAATGAAAACAGACAACACAGATGCACAGTTATGATGAGTACATAATCTGATGTTGCCTTTTCATTTGTTTCTCAATGAATGGGACAGAGTCCCCAGCTATGGTAACCTTGGGTGGCCTTCATGGAAGGATGTTCCAGAGATCCGCAGAACCAAATACAGCTCTGTTCCTGAAGATGATGTTCAATTTGTAATGAGCAATACAAGTATGAGCATTAGACTATGTGGCAGCTGCACAAATGTCATCAATGGCGGCTCTAACCAAAAAGGCAGCTGTGGCAGTTACTGACCCAGCTGAATGCGCTTTTGGTTGTCTTGACAAGGTCAGGCCTCTCAAGGAATAAATGTAGGAAATACAATCTGTTATACATTTGGCTGGTGTAGTTTTGGAGACTGGTTTCTCATCTTATTACTAGAAAAGGAGACAAACAACTGATTTGACATTTTTCCTAAATTCCTTAGTCCTGTGAAGGTAAAAGCAAAGTTGCCTATGTACATCTAAGAGATGAAGGATATATCCTCCTATTGCCAAATTTGGGAAAGAAAACTGGTAAATTGATCACTTGATTTATATTTGTTTTGGATGCAACTTTAGGTAGAAAGGAAGGATTAGTGTATAAAGTAAATCTACCTTTGTGAAAAATCAAATATGGTGGTTTCAAAGAGTGTTTGGAGTTCAGAGACTCATCTTGCTGAAGTTATGGTCACCAGAAAAAAACATTTTCCAAGACCGAAACTTAACATCTACTTTGGCTGATGGTTCAATAGGTGAATAAAGTCTGTAATATCAAAGTGTGGTCCCTAATTGGGGGTCTAAGTAAGATGGCTTTACATAACTTACATGAAGCTAAAGGAGAAGCAGCATCTCAGATGTGGTAGTTGGAGATGGCTGCGAATTAAACATTGATGGTGTTGAAACTTCCCCCACTTTGAAAGATGGAGGCAAGGAAACCTAAAACAGCAGGTAGTGGAGCAATCAAAGGATTCCAACTCTCTCTAATGAGCCCACAAAGAAAACCTCCTCCATTTACTCTTATAAATCTTCCTAGTTGAAGATTTGTGAGATGAAAAAAGAATATGGTGACCTGGGGAAAAAAGCCTGGTATGTCCAGCCATCATACCATGCAGTCAGCTTGAGGCCTGCAATATGCAGATGAAGCATTCCTGATGGGTGTGATAAGGATGTCTGAACTGGGATCCAGTGTCCATGGAGGACATACCAGGTGAGACAATAGGAAGGGAAACCATACTTGCAGAGGCTAGAAGGGGGCAATGAGGATTACTTTGCTACTCCACTGGAACACTTTCTGTAGAAACTTGGGGATTAGAAGCAGGGGAGGGTAAGTTTAAAGGAGACTGGAGCACCAAACATGGACTAAAGCATCTCTCGGTGAATGTCTCTAAGGGGGAATTACAGCAAAGAACCTGCTGCATTTGTTGTTGAGTGCAGAGGCAAACAGATCACAGCACAGATGACCCCATTCATAAAAGATCACATTTGCCACAGACTGATTGAGATACCAATCATGAAGTATCAGGATGGTCCTGCTGAGCTTGTCCACTAAGATTCTGGACTTCCCCGATATGTGTGGCGCTGCAAGAAAGCAGCTGAAAGAGATCGCCCACTGTCAAACTCTCACTGCTTCTCGGCAAATGGGATAAGACCTAGTCCCCCCCCCCCCCGTTTATTGATGTACCGGACTACTGACATGTCTGTCTGAACAGCAATAGTTCCTAGCAGAAGACAGCTCTGAAGGATCTGCAATGCTAGATGCACCACTCCCCTCTCTAGGACATTTATATGCAAATAGGTCTCTTCTAGGGACCATGTGCCTTCAAAGGTCCATCCTAAGTAATGCCCCCCCTCACACAACTGGGAGGTGTCCATCGTTAACAAGGCATTCTGGCGAGGAAGAATAAATGGATGTCCTTGACAAAGCTCCTCGGAGTGTATCCACCACAGCAAGGATTTTCTGCAAACCTAAGATAATTTTATCAGATGTCATAAGGGATGCTGATGAAAAGACCACTGCACTGTTAAGAGTCCATTGAAGAAATCTCATATGAAGGCGAGCAGCGAGTATTACAGTTACTGCAGCAGCCACTGACCCTAGAGCTTTGAGTACCAGTTTTGCTAGGGGAGAAGGACGAGAAAGAACAAGAAGTTATGTACTCACCATAACGTTCGATGTATGTAGTCCATCTTGGCTCACATTTTTACCCGTGGGTTCGGAGCCGAACCTCGGCTCCGACTCGGCCATACCCTAGCTCAAAGTCTTTTAATTGGCTGAGCTAAGAAGGTATCCCATGCTGCACTGCTCCCTTTCCCCAGATCTTGTTTGCTGTGAGCTAATCATTCACTCCTCCACATACAACAACATATAGAAAAGGAAGAACATACTAACCAGAAAGGAATTTGAAACCATACCTAACCCCTAGGGTCCTCCAGGATGGGGGAAGGAGGGGGGTAAGTAAGAATGTGAGGCGAGATGGACTGCATACATCGAACGTCATGGTGAGTACATAACTTCTTGATGTTATGTAGTCCAATCTCGCCTACATTCTTAACCATGGGACAGCATCCCCAGCACCTGAATCCTGGGAAGCTCAGTAGAAAATACTCCTGAGCACTGGAACCAAAGGAAGACCTGCCTCTGGACACCAAATCCAACTTGTAGTGAGTAACAAAGGTGTGAGGAGATGCCCATGTAGCCGTAGCACAAATATCCATAGACAACCTGGCCTGAAAAGCTGTAGATGTAGATACAGATCAGGTAGAATGAGCCTTCACTCGAAATGGTAAATCCTTGCCACCTGAAGCATAAATGAATGAAATACAACTGGAAATCCATCTGGACAAAGTGACTTTGGAAACAGGAGACCCAATCCTGTTTTCTGAAAATGAGACAAACAACTGATCCAATTTTCTGAGCTCCTTCGTTCTATGTAAATAGAATCGTAATTGTCTGTGTACATCAAACCTAAATTCTGCCTTGTTCGAGAACTCTGGAAAGAATACAGGTAGTTCAATGGATTGGTTTAGATTACTGATGGAAACCACTTTCAGTAGGAAGGAAGGGTTAGGTCTGAGAGAAACCCTGTCCTTATGAAAAATCAAGTAAGGTGGTCTAACTGATAAGGCTTGAAGCTCCGAAACACGTCTGGCTGAAGTGATGGCTACTAAAAAGATTGTCTTCCAAGTGAAATATTTTAAATCACAAGTGGCTGCAGGCTCGAAAGGGGGTGAAGTGAGATACTGTAAAACAAAATTTAAGTCCCAAAGCATAACTGGTACAAAAACTGGAGGACGAAGCAGCATAGTGCCCTTCAGGAATGCCTTACAAGTCTGTGTGCCATGAGACTAGGCTCATCAGCGACGTGAAAAGTGGAAATAGCCTCCAACTGGACTTTAACAGTTGCGGCCGCTGATCCTTGGTTGAAAAGCATGGAGAAGAACTCCAGGACTGACGAAATTGGAGCTATATAAGGATCAATTTGTCTTGCATGCGCCCAGATGAAAAATCTCTTCCATTTGCTGGAATAGATTTTTCTGGTGGAAGGCTTATGGGAAGAAGAAAGAATATGAACCACTTCCGGCAAAAAATTATGAAGCCTGACTAATGATGGAAGTGGAGGAGCCAGGCTGTCAGCCGGAGGGGTCTGAAGACATATGAGTCAGCAAATCTGGTTGAGGGTCCAAAATCCAGGGGGCGTCCACTAGGTAAGGATGGAGGAAGGGGAACCAAATTTGACGAGGCCAGTGTGGAGCAATCAGAATCATTTTGCTTCCAAAAGATTGTACTTTCTGAATAACCTTTGTCAGCAGAGGAACAGGAGGGAAGGCATACTGTAGACTGGAGGGCCAATCGTGAAATAGAGCGTCCCTGGGTGACTCCCCCTGAGGGGGGATAAGGGTGAAGTAGCTGCTACATTTGCTATTGAGGGGGCTGGCAAATAGGTCGCAGCAAGGCTGACCCCACCTGTGGAAAATCTGCTCCGCAACCTGATTGTTCAGGGACCACTCGTGAGGCATCAGAATCGCTCTGCTCAACCTGTCAGCAATCACACTGGACTTCCCCAGAATGTGCGTTGCTACAAGAAAACGTTGGGAAGCCACTGCCCACTGCCACACTCGCAAGGCCTCTCTGCAAAGGGGGTACGACTTGGTTCCTCGCTGTTTGTTTAGATACCACACCACCAACATATTGTCTGTGTGGATCGCAATTGTCCCGAGAGGAAGAAAGCTCTGAAGTGCTTGCAACGCTAGTAGCACTGCTCCCATCTCCAGGACACTGATAGGCAGATGCATCTTGTGTTCCTGCCACGTGCCTTGGACTGTCCTGCCTAGATAATGCCCCCCCACCCTATCTGGGAGGTGTCCGTGGTCACTGTGGCAGCCGGAGGGGATGGAACGAAGGGTTTTCCTGTGTCGAGGTTGCTGGTGTGAAGCCACCAGTGTAGATCCTGCTTGCACCTGTCTGTGATTATTATGAGATGAGAAAGTGGAAGATGTTGAAAAGACCACTGGGCAAAGAGTAGCCATTGAAGGAGCCTCATGTGTAGCCTCGCCAAAGGAACCAGCATAATTGTAGCAGCCATCATGCCCAACAATTTAAGGATCAATCTTGCCTTCACTCTTCTCAAAGGGAGTAACGCGTACACCTGCTGTTGTAAACTTTGAATCCTTTCTCTTGGTAAGAATGCCCTCATGAGCATGGTGTGCACCTATAAAGGTGACACGCTGCGAGGGCAACGAGGCAGACTTTTCCCAATTTAGAGTTATGCCTAATTGTTGACACAGATTGATCGTGGCATCTCTGGTTTGTAGGAGTAGATGCCTGGTGGTGGCAGAAAGGAGCCAGTCATCCAGGTACGGAAACACTTGGAATCCCCGACGTCTCCAGTGAGCCGTTACCACTGTCATGCATTTGGTGAACACCCTGGGGACTATAGTGAGACCAAAGGGCAGGATGCAAAATTGAAAATGTCTGGCTCCCAGCCTGAAGCGTAAATGACTTCTGGATGCCCTGTCCATCTTTATATGGTAGTAAGCATCATTGAGGTTGATGGAGCACATCCACACTTCTTTTCCCAACAATGGGAGAATAGATTGTAAAGTGACCATTTGGAACTTGGACTTCTTTACATGGGTGTTCAATATGCTGAGATCCAAAATGGGTCTCAAGTCCCCTGTTCTTTTCGGCACCAAAAAGAATCTGGAGCAAGTCCCTAATCCGATCTGGTCTGAAGGGACAGGCTGGATGTCTCCTTTTTCTAGCAGCTTTAAAACCTCTGAAGCTGCGGAATCCCTTTGATTGGGTGGAACATCTGGGATTTTTCTGATCGGAGGGGGAGCTGAAGAGAAGGGAATGCGATATCCTCCGGAAATTATTTTTAATACCCATTGGTCCTGAGTTATACTTTACCAGGTCTTTGGGTATAGTGAAATGCGACCCTCGACTGGCTCCGGAAATGCACAGTCGGGCTTCCCATCAGGAGCGCTGATAGGGAGAACCACGAAAGGAATCGCAGTATCCCTGGTTACGTGGGCCTCCTCTGCCCCTAGGGCGGCATCTACCAGAATTACCACCCCCACCCCTGCCTCTGAAGGGGGACTTACCTTGTGCTTCATGAAAAAGGCCTTCATGAACACCGACTCCTCCTTGAAGGGAGCTTTGGAGGGCCAGTCACCCCTCTGCTTCAAAATTTCCAGGATGTCAGAGAAAGAGACATCCTCAGAGGATGACTTGCGGGACCCCTCCGATTCCTCGAGGTCAGTGTCTGACGTGAGGGACTCATCTTGGGAGTCAATGTGCTTCCTCTTGCACGTTCTTTTTCTGGGTGGTTCCTCAGGCAAAAACACTGAGGGGCCCTAAGAAATAAGGGGACGACTCATGGGGGTATCCTGAGGCCTTGGGTCTCTGCTGTCGAAAGACAGAGGGCGATCAGAGACCCGCACCAGAGCTGGAGGGGACAGAGTGTCAGTGCCGAATGATGTCGCTGAGGACCTGGCCAGTGCACTCCACATGGCCTCGAAAGCTGGTCCCCCCGGCTTCGAAGATCGACCAACCGCATAAGACCTCAGAGCAGAAGGGATAAGGTCCGAAGCAGACTTAGGGGTCAGGCTTCCCTGAGCCGAAGCACCGAGAGGGAGGCTAGGAGCCGAAAAGTGACCAGAGGCCTCCCCCTTGGGTCCGACCGAGGAACCATGAGTCTTGGACCCTGTGGACGGAGCCAACGAGGTCGGAGCTGAAGCCAAAGCCGAAAAGCCAGGATGGGCCATCAGAGCAGACCTATGGATATCTGACGGCACCGAGCACTCCAGCTCCAAAAGCTGAGATTCGATCGGAGGAGGAAGTATCGACGCTGGTTGGGTGACAGGCTCCGGAGCTGACTGGGCTGGAGCCAAAAACAATTTTGCCAGAATTGGTGACTGGAGAAGTCTCTGCACCACTCTATCTACATCCACATCTGAAAGAGTCCTGGAGGACCTAGAAGATAAGGAAGGAGATCTAGACCTCCTTTCCGAAGGAGCCCTACGAGGAGGAGAGACCGGCCTAAAAAGGTTCAATATACTAACTTCCTGTGGCTCCGAGGACAGTGGAGCCGAGGATGCCACAGAAGATTTCACTACTTTCTCCGGAGGCTCCAAGGATACAGATGGAGCTGGAGAATGCTTTTTTGCCTTAGAAGTTTTAGCCTTAGAGGGAGAGGACTTAAAGCTAGAAGCCCTTCCCAAATCCTCCTCGAAGGAGGGTTTCAAAAGTCCTTTCAAAATTAGTTTGTTCTTCCTCTCCTGAGGAACACGTGGGCTAAATGCATGGCAAAAAGATTCCTGAAGGTGAACAGCCCCCAGACAATAAACACAGACAAAGTGTCCATCGGTGATGGACATCTTATAATCACATTTAGAACACTTCTTAAAGCCCGTGGGCTTATACTCTTTCGTATCCTTAGACATGATGAAAAAAAAAAACAACCGTTAATAACAGTCAACCGCTAATATATATAAAGTACGGGAACCAAGCTAAAACCACAACAGACAAATACACCAGACATCTAACTTAATCGGTCTCAAAGAAAAACACAAGGAAAACTAGGTCCTCCAATTTAAATGGTCCTAGCCCGAAGGATAGGTACCTACTAAACTAACAAGAAACACTGAAGTAGGGGCGGACTAGGTCCTCTAAATGAAACAGGCCTAGCCCTTAGGGTATACAGTTAGCAGGACACCACAAAAGACAATAATACCAGAAACAATAATTTTTACCAAGGGTTTGATCAGTACAAACACACACAACATTCGAAGCAAAAACTGTCAAAGACAAAAAAGGTACTTGGCCACAGCCAAAAGCTAGACCATGTCCAAGCTATACGAGCGGCAAATGAAATCTGGGGAAAGGGAGCAGTGCAGCATGGGATACCTTCTTAGCCCACCCAATTGAAAGACTTCAAGCTAGAGTATGGCAGAGTCATAGCCGAGGCTCGGCTCCAAACCCACGGGTAAGAATGCAGACGAGATTGGACTACATAACATCCTGACATGCAAAATCAAAGAAAGAACTGTTTTGAGGAAGAAGATCTAGACAAGTGACTGTCTAGACGAGCCCCTATAAACTCCAAGACTTGAAATGGTTGAAGTTGTGACTTGGCCAGATTGATAGTAATTCCCAGAGAGTGAGATAGTCAGAGCAAGTAATCCCTGGCTCTTTCCATAAGACTCCTGGTTGGTGCGGCAAGGAGCCAGTCGTCCAAGTAAGGAAACACACTGAATCCGAGCAATCTTAGATGAGCTACTACCACTGCCATGCATTTGGAGAACACCCAAACACCCTGGGGGTTGTGGTGAGATGAAGGGCAGGGCTCTGATCTGGTAATGACCGGTTCCCAGTCGGAAGCATGGGTATCTTCAAGATTGCCAGGTCATTTTGATGTGATAGTATACATCCCGAAGATTACTAAGGCACATCCAGTCATCCTTCTGTAGGACAGACAGAATGGACTGAACTGTGACCACCCAGAAAGAATAGTTGTGTAAAATCTTACTATAACCATAGACATCCTTCTCTTCTATGTTGCAATATTCTTAGTGTGGGATTCTCCGCCTCAGGTGACCCGAAAGTCAGCTCCTATACAAAAGCTTAAGCCTGGCTTTTGTAGGTGTGTGTGACAACACATGTAGGGCCATAAACCAGGGACCTTAAATGTGACATCTGCACACACAGGCCTCAGAACTTAAATGCCCAGACAGACAGTTCCATAGAGAATAACAAGAGATGTCAGCCAGAGGTGCAAAGTATCATATGCTGGCTAGTCTGCCCCTGATGAAGGGTAGAGCTTCAGAGTGCCCTAAAGATATGTCAGTAGTCACTAAGGGAGATACATGGATGGAAAGGAATACTGCAACATGGAAGAGAAGGACATCTATAGTTATGTTAAGATTCTGCACAACTATTCTATGTCCTTCTTTTCCTAGGTTGCAGTACTCTAAGTGTGGGAGAGTACCACAGCTTAATTACATGGAAGGGTGGAGAAGTAGATGTAGCGGATTCCACAAAACCCTGCAGGATTGCTCTAGCAAACCCTACTCAGGATCTGGAGACGTGGTTCAATTTGTAGTGTTTGGTGAAGGTGTAAATTGTGGACCAGGTGGCTGCTTCTAGGATGGAGGCTGTGCCCAGGCCTTTCCTGAACCAACAGGAAATGGTTTGCTTGGAGACTGCCTTGCCCAGGGCCCTAGGGTGGAATGATACAAACGGTTAGATTTTCTGATGGACTTAGTTTTGTCTAGGTAGAATCTTAGTTGTCTGTGCACATCCAGGGAACGGAGCATCCTCTCACTGTTACTGGCTGGAGAGGGAAAGAAGGTGGGCAGGTGAATGGATTGGTTTAGGGACAGTTCGTTGACCACTTTAGGCATGAAGGAAGGATTAGTGCGTAGGGTCAACCTATCCTTGTGGAAGGTAGTGTAGGGAGAGCAGGCCATAACAGCTTGTAATTCAGACACTCTTCTAGCTGAGGTAAGGGCCACCAGCAGTACATTCTTCCATGTACACATTTGGAGCGTTGCAGCACTAGCTGGTTCAAAAGGGGCCAGTGCTAGTTTTTCCAGAAAAATAAGTTAGGTCTTACCACATTCCATCTGTGTTGTTGATCTTCATTCATTCATTACTGATGGGTTATTGGTTCTGTCCTCGGAACCGAGCCGGCCTTATACCAAGCTCGCGTCAGCCAAAAACTCTTGAGACAAGATCCTACCCACAATCCTCTGCTCCCAGTTACCTCAGATTGAGTTGGCAAGTAGCTAGACAAAAGTAAAAGCTACCTCTGGTCATAACAGACCTACAATAATGGAAAAGGAGAATATGAGATCTACCAGGAACCTCCGGAGGGGGACAGAGGGTGGGGAGTAATGAATGAATGAAGAACACCACCACAGATGGAACGTTATGCTAAGACATAACTTCTTTATCTGATGTTGTTAATCTTCGTTCATTCCTTACTGATGGGGCAGAGTCCCCAGCTACCTGTATCCCTGGGCAGCCCTCATGGAAGGACATTCCTGAGCACCATGGAACCAAAAGAAGCTCTTCCTCTGGAGGCCAAATCCAATTTGTAATGAAGGATAAATGTATTGGGTTTGGCCCAAGTCGCAGCTGAGCATGTCACTGAGGGAAGCCCTAGCATGGAAAGCTGCTGAAGTTGCCATAGACCTTGTAGAATGGGCTTTCACTTTGTGAGGCAAGGTGATGTTCTTGTTGTAGATGAAGGTAATGCAATTTCTCAACCATGACGCTAATGTAACTTTAGAGATAGGATGACCTAGCCTTGGTCCAGAAAAGGCCAGAAATAGTTGGTCTGATTTATGGGTAGATTTTGTTCTGTCCAAATAAAAACAGATTTGCCTGTGAACGTCTAGGGAGTGCAGACAATACTCTCCCTCGTTAGAAAGATTATGAAAAAATACTGGGTGGTTGATAGACTGCTCTGACACCACTTTCGGTAAAAAGGAAGAATTAGATTTCAGTGAGACTCTATCCTTATGGAAAATAAGGTAGGGACGCTTGATGCATAAGGCTTGAAGTTCTGACAGACGTCTGGCCGATGTGATTGCAACCACAAACAAAGTTTTCCAAGAGGGGTACTTTAAATGACATGAAGATGCAGGTTCAAAGGGGGGAGCTGTTAGGGCTTGTAGAACCAAGGCCAAATCCCAAGGTTGTACTGGTTCTCTAAAGGGAGGTTTTAGGTGAAAAATGCCCTTCAAAAAAGTCTTACAGAGTCTGTGTGACATGAGTGAAGAGTCCTGGAAGCCAATGTGGAAATTAGAAATGGCAGCTAAATGAACACAAATAGTGGATGCTGATACCCCAGATTGAAAAAGATCTAATAAGTAATCTAATACCACCAAAACTGGGGCTGACAAGGGGTCCAGTTGTTTGTTCGCTGCCCATAATGCAAACCTTTTCCATTTGCTGAGATAGATAGATTAGCCTGATGGATGATTTATGAGAAGTAATAAGAATATTGAGCACCGGGGACGAGAGGTTATCCTGCCTGGCAGTCACTGGAAATGGAGAAACCGAGCTGTCAGCTTCAGGTTTATTAGACTGGGCTGAGTTAGACCCTGTGGATGGGAGATCAACGTTGGAGTTGGACTGAGAATCCATGGTCGATCTAGCAGGTGAGGCCAGAGGAAGGGGAACCAAACTTGTCAAGGGCAATATGGAGCAAAGAGGATCACTTTGCACTTCAACTGCCATGCTTTCTTCAGAAATTGGGAGATGAGGGGTAGAGGAGGATGAGCATAAAGCAGATCCGAGGGCCAAGCGTGGACTAGAGCCTCTCTCGGTGAATGTCCCCAAGGGGGGAATCAAGGCAAAGTAGTTGCTGCACTTGTGGTTGATTGGGGAGACAAATAGATCGCAGCAAGGCTGGGCCCAGCAGTTGAAAATTTTTGCTGCTATCACAGGATTGAGGGACCACTCGTGAGGTTGTAGAATGCACCTGCGCAATTTGTCCAGTATCACTTTGGAGCTCCCGGGAATGTGCGATGCAATTAGAAAGCAGTTGGAAGCTATCACCTATTGCCATATTCTCAAAGCCTCTCCGCATAAAGTACAGTTGTGTACAATTACCATAAATGTAGATGTTAGAGTGCATTCACTGTTGCAGTCATCACACTTGGGTTATCTGCCTGCAGGTAGCCCTCAGTTAGCCCGAATACCAGAGTCTTGGGATTTAAGCGCCGGATGCTGTCACCTCTTCCATAACGTCAGGTCGTCAGGGGAATAAAACATGCAGCCGACTCCATTATATCAGTTTTTCTTGCCCCAGATGTCAGGAGCCCCCATTTTGTGTTTGTTTGAATAAACGTTTACTGTGTGTTAGCTTGGTGCAGCTTTTTTCGTTTAGAAGTTTGAATGAGTTGGGTTCCAGTTTCCAT
Source organism: Protopterus annectens (assembly GCF_019279795.1). Taxonomy (NCBI): domain Eukaryota; kingdom Metazoa; phylum Chordata; order Ceratodontiformes; family Protopteridae; genus Protopterus; species Protopterus annectens. The sequence goes on from NC_056734.1 coordinate 625,633,390, forward strand.
TCATGTGGGTCCAGTAGGTTTCTGCTGAAGTCTGCCAGTGGATTTTGTTTGCCTGGCAGGAACTGAGCTTGCAGGTGCACTTGGTTGCTCAAGGCTGTATTCCGCAGGGCCATGGCTAACCTGCAGAGTGGGTAGGAATGAGTTCCCCCCGCTTGTTTATGTACCACATAACTGTGGTGTTGTCTGTCTTTATCAAGAGTTGTTGTGGAAGGAGAAGGTATTTGAAGGCTGTCAGAGCATTCTGTACAGCTAACATTTCTTTTTGATTGATATGCACATGAATTTGTCCTGGACTCCATTTGCCTTGAATGCATCTGCCTGCCATGTGAGCCCCCCATGCATAGTCTGATGCGTCTGTTGTCAGGGTTTGGGCGGCGAGGGGTTGCGTGAAAGGAAGTCCTTTGTTGTGGTTGCAAGCCTCTGCCCACCAAAGGAACTCTGCCCTTAGACAAGGAATGATAGGAATCAGTGTTTCCAAGTCCTGAGAACGTTGACACCAGAGACTTTTTAAATACCAGTGAAGTTTCCTCATACGCAGTCTTGCATATGGAATTAGTAGAATGCATGGGGCCATGAACCTTAGGGCTTGCAGTATTTTCTTGAGATAGCTGGGTTTTGGTGGCCATTAGTTTGAAGTAGTTTGTCAAATTAACCTGCTTTTCTGGAGTGAGGAATGCCACCTGGGAAGTTGTGTTCAAGCTTGTTCCCAGGAATACAATCTTTGGCTGGGCACCAGATGTGATTTCTTTTCATTGATGGTGTACCCCAGATAAGTTAGAAGTCTCTTTACGAATGCCAGGTGCTGAAGTAGCAATTCCTGACTGTCCGCCTGAATCAGACAATCGTTCACGTATGGGTAAATTTGAATATTTCTCTGCTTGCAGAATGCAATGGCTGGAGCCAAGCACTTTGTGAATACCCTGGGCACAATAGATAAGCCAAAGGGAAGTGCAGAGAACATACAGTTGTGTACACTTACCATAAATGTCGATGTTTGAGTGCATTCACTGTTGCAGTCATCACATTTGGGTTATCTGCCTGCAGGTAGCCCACAGCCGGCCTGAATACCAGAGTCTTCGGATTTCTGCATCGGATGCTGTCACTTCTTCCATGACGTCAGGTTATCAGGGGTATAAAACATATCAGTTTTTCCTTGCCCCAGATATCAGGTGCCCCCAAAATAGGAAGCAATTATATGGTATGGAATACCCCCAGCAAAAAGCAAATACACGATATAATATATGCCAAACAAGAAGGAAAGGTAGAGCCAAGAGGAGGCAGGGGGCTGGAGGGAGGGTAACCAGGACTGCAACAGTGAATACACTCAAACATCTACATTTATAGTAAGTGTACACAACTGTATTATGTTCTTCATGTTTCACTGTTGCAGTCATCAATATTTGGGTTGATTTCCAAAGCTAAAGAAGGGTGGAGGCAGTTAAAGAGCATTAGGGCTAGCAATCGGCCCTGTAAGACTGCTGTGGCAAATCCAGCTCTGGAATTAGAAAAGATAGGCAGGTGGTAATGCTTGGTGAAAGTATATACAGAGCTCCAAGTAGCAGCTTCCAGGATGTCCCTAGTAGGGACTACTGAGAAAAGCCATAGAGGTAGATGCAGCCCTGGCGGAATGTGATCTTATCCCCTGTGGGGTAGGCTTTCCATGGTGCTTGTAGCAGAAATGGATGCAATGGGCTATCCATTTGGAAATGGTTTGCTTTAAATGGCCTTCCCCTCTGCCCCTGCAGCAAAGCTAACTAGCAGCTGGTCAGATTGTCTGTGAGGCTTAGTTTTGTCCAAATAGAATCTAAGCTGTCTGTGCACGTCCAGAGAATGCAGTATCCTTTCCCCCTTATCTTGAGGATTAGGGAAAAAAGTAGACAAATGAATGGACTGGTTTAGAGCCCCACTAGACACCACCTTGGGCATAAAGGATGGATTAATCCTGAGGGAAACCCTGTACGCATGGAAGATAATGAAGGGTTCCACTGCCATGAGGGCCTGCAGTTCAGACACACTTCTTGCAGAAGTGATGGCTAGAAGTATGGCTGTTTTCCAAGAAAGGAATTTCAACTCTGCTGTAGCAGCTGGTTCAAAGGGAGAAAGAGTGAGTTTTTCCAATACAAAGTTAAGGCCCCAGGCTGGAGTGGGAGCTCTCCTGGGGGGTCCTAAATTTTTGGCCCCTCTAAGGAATTGTTTTAGCAGGGAATGAGAGAAGAGGAGTGTGCTCAGTATTATAATGTGCTGAAATGGCAGAGGCATGAATCTTAATTGGAGAGAAAGATAGGCCCTTGTAGAGTATTTCTGTTAAATAATCTAGAATATGAGGGTAAGATGGGCACCGTTGTGCCCATCCCCTGAGCCTGGCTCCAGGAATAGTATCTCTTCCACTTTTCTGAATAAGATTTTCTAGTATTAGGCCTCCTTGCCACAAGAATGACATCCAACACCTGCTTACTGAGGGTTGTTAGAGGTGAGCTCAAAGAATTAGCCAGGTTGCAAGGTTCAGGGTTTGAAGCTGAGGGTGCAGAATCGGGCCCGCCTACTGGGACAGCAGGGAAGGAGGTCTGAGGCAGGTGCTATGGTTGCAGCACTGTCAGACTGCACCAAAAAGGGTACCAGTGCTGGCGTGGCCAGTCTGGGGCAATCAGGATTGTCCTTGGCTTGTCCTGTTTGATCTTTAGCAGAACCTTCAAGAGGAGAGAGGCAGAGGGGGGAAAGGTATAAATTGAGAGGCTTTCCCAGGTAAAGGACAGGGCATCCACTTTCCAAGCTTGACTGTGGGAGTTCTGCTGCAGAATTTGTTCAATTGGTAGTTCTGAGGGGAGGCAAACAATCTACCTCTGGTGCCCCCCCCCCATTTGTTCCTCAAGAGCTTGAATATTTTGGGTTCCAGTTTCCATTCATGTGGGTCCATGAGATTTCTGCTTAAGTTGTCTGCCAGTGAATTTAGTTTCCTGGCAGGAATTGAGCTTGCAGGTTCACTTGGCAGCTTATGGCTGTGTTCCACAGAGCCATGGCTAGTCTGCAGAGTGGGTAAGAAATACGTTCCCCCCTGCTTGTTTATGTACCACATAACTGTGGTGTTGTCTGTCTTTACCAATAGTTGTCCTGGAAGAATAAGGTCTTTGAAGGCTGTCGGAGCATTCTGTACAGCTAACATTTCTTTTTGACTGATATGCAGGTGCATCTGTTTTGGGTTCCATTTGCCCTGAATGTACTGCCCTGCCATGTGAGCCCCCCATGCATAGTATGAAGTGTCTGTTGTTAGGGTTTGGGCGGCAGGGGGTAGAGTAAAAGGGAATCTCTTGTTGTGGTAGCAGGCCTCTACCCACCAAAGTAACTCTGCCCTTAGATAAGGAATGATAGGAATCATTGTTTCCAGGTCCTAAGAATGATGACACCATACACTTTTTAGATATCAATGAAGTTTCCTCATATGCAGCCTTGCATACGAAATTAACAGAATGCAAGAGGCCATGGAACCCCAGGGCTTGCAGGATTTTCCTTGCAGACAGCTGGGTTTAAACTTGTTTCTCCGGAGTGAGGAATGCCATCTGGGAAGTTGTGTTCAAGCTTGCTCCAAGGAATACAATCTGTTGGCAGGGTACTACGTGTGATTTCTTCTCATTGATGGTGCACCCCAGTGAGGTTAGAAGTCTCTTTACAAATGCCAGGTGTTGTAATAGCAAGTTCTGACTTTCTGCCTGAAACAGGCAATCGTCCAATTATGGGTAAATCTGAACATTTATCTGCCTGCAAAATGCAATGGCTGCAGCTAGGCACTTTGTGAATACCCTGGGTGCAGTAGATAAGCCAAAGGGAAGTACAGAGAACTGATAGTGCATGGAGCCCACCCTGAAACGTAGGTATTGTCTGCAGGATTCCCTTATTGGGATGTGCAGGTAAGCTTCCTTTAAGTCTAGAGTGACTAGCCAGGAGTCCTTGGCTAGCATAGGAAGCAGCTGTTGTAGTGTAAGCATTTTGAATTTTAGGACCAGCAGAAAGGTGTTGAGAATGGACAGATCCAGTATAGGCTATGAGCTCTCTTTTCTGGGCACCAGGAACAGTCTAGAGTAGAAACCCTGTCCCCATTGCTCTATTGGAACAGGTTGAATAGCCCTGATACTGAGAAGAGAAAGTACTTGCTTTTGAGCCTCTGCCCACTGGTTTGGAGGAAGGTCTGGCAACCCGCTTGGGGTTGGCAGTGAGTGGAAGCAGAATCTGTATCCCTGGGATACAATGTTTAGGACCCATCGGTCCTGGGTAATGGAAATCCAGTTTTTTGCATGCAGGGCGAGTTTTCCTCCTAGGGGTGTAAGTACTTGGGCATGGCTAGGAAGGATGATAGACATGTCATTGTGACCTTTTTCCATAAGGGGGTGGTTTACCACTCGTTGTTTTTGAGGTGGGAGCACTCCATTGCTTAGATCTCTGCATACCCTGAGACTGTAGTCTTGGTGGTCTGTTGCCCCTGGGTTTGGACTGAGAAGGCCTGGTAGGGACTGGAAAGGACCAGTTTTTAGAAGGCCAATGCCTACTGAATCTAGGTGGCTGTACCTTTAAGAAATCTTTAACAGTTTACATAGATTTAGCTTTTTCCTCCACCTTTTTAAGAACTTCTGCTTTTGTGCCAAACAAACATTCCTGGTTTAATGGAGCATCTAGTCATTTTGCTTTGACATGGTCTGGCAAGATTTGTTCCTTCAGCCAAGCATGCCTTCTCAGAACAGACCCAGTGACAGCAGCCCTGCAAGATGATTCTAAGGCATCAAAACTACACTGCAAAGTATGTTTACTAACTTGGTTTGCAGAATGCATTAACTCTTGTAAATCTTTATTTTCTGCACAATCTGGAAGTAACAACATTTTCTGTTTAAGTAGCTCCATAATATGCTGCTGGTACTTCAATATGTGAAACTGGCAATTTAAAGCCCTTATGGCAAGAGTTGCAGAGATATATATCTTCTTACCCAATCTGTCTAAAGCTCTAGAATCCCTGTCCGAAGGGGTAGGGCTTTTGGCTGTAGTAGCCTTAATAACTTTAGGTCCCTGGGAATTGGTCTCTGGATCCACAGTGGGATTCTTAAAGAGAAACTTGTGAGAGTCAGGTACTCTGTAGTACCTGTCAGACTTTCGAGGAGCTGGTAATAAAGTAACAGGAGTAAGACTGGATTCCATGAAGACATCATCTACAATATCCAGGACAAGGGGCATAGCTAGAGGCCTGTGCTGAGGCAAGTCTAAAAATTCTCTGAGTTTCTTTTTGGACTGTGGGTAGTCCTGGCATTCCCAGGCAGAAATGCTCTCTTAAGGTATGCAAGGTTTCACCAAAAGAAAAGTCCTCTGGAGGGGAGGCAGAGGGAATGGAATCCTCTGCATCTGAATCCTCATAGGTAGATGAGGGAATGTCCCGGTAATCAAAGGGATCAGAGTCATTGGACTCATGGTCTGCAGAATCAGAAGGAAAATCAATCCTTTGTCTTTTAGACGGGAAAGCTGGCTTCCCCTAATTGAAGTTATAAGATCTTCAGCCATTCTAAGCATTTGTTTCTGTGGCATTGGAGCTTGAGCATGCACTTTGGTAGTCAGTTTTCTAGGCGTATTGTGAACTCTGTGCCTGAGAAACTCTGTAGTTTTAGTCAGAAATGAAGTAGAGGGTTTAATACGAACTTCGGAAGGTCGTAATACACCCTCAGAAGCCAGTGCCTGCACACTGGCTCCGGACCCATCCAAGGTAGAGACATCCACATGTTCCAGAGTTGAAGAAGCATCTCACGGCATACCAGACTCCGAAAGGGTCTCAGCAGAGGCCTGTGTATCTGTAGAAGCAGGTATCAGGGGCTGAGAAAGCGCCTCACTGAGTACTGGCAGACTGGCAATGAGCTTAACGGAAGCGTCGTCGGCAGTTTTGGACCTATGCGGTCTGTCTCCATCTTTATCCTTATGTTTTTTCATAAGATCATTAGTCGGGTGGCTTATCAAAGCCATTTCTTAATACAGAGAACAAAAGCGAAAGAATTTAGTGATAAAGATAGCCCGACGAATAGTTTGGGCGTTAAGGCACAAAACTGACAGCGAGGAACGTTGTGGTCTGGGCCTAAACAGGTGATGCAGTAAGAATGAAAATCTCTGAGGTATTTGCTTTCCACAGGAAAGACAACTGTTAGCTTTTTCTGACATCAGTTAGAGGAAGAAAAAGGATCTCCAACGGGGGTAATTAGCTTTAGAAGACTTCAGGTTTGAAACTCTAACAACGAAAATTTCAGGTAGCGGCTGACTGGCACTTGCGAACTGCTTCTGCTTTGGGCTCCCGCGTGGCAAGAAAAGCTGATGTAATGGCGTCGGCTGCATGTTTTATACCCTGACGACAGGACGACATGGAAGAGGTGACAGTATCCAACGCAGAAATCCCAAGACTCTGGTATTCGGGCCGAATGAGGGCTACCTGCAGGCAGATAACACAAGTGTGATGACTGCAACATTGAAATACGAAGAACAATGGATAAGATCTGGTGCCCCCTTGCTTGTTGATGTACCAGACTACTGATATGTTATCTGACTGGACTGCAATATTCCCCGACGGAAGGATCGAGTGGAATTCTTGCAACACTAATAGCACCGCCCTCAGTTCCAGGACATTGATATGCAAATGGGCCACTGTCTCAGATCAGGTGCCTTGGACCAAGTTTCCCTGACATAGCCTCCCCCCAATCAGGGAGGCGTCCATGGTCTCCATGGCATTTGGCCGATGGGGGCTGAAGGGGCGAGACCATTGTTGGGGATTTTGAGACATCCACCAGAGTAAATCTTGCTTGCATCTCTGAGTTACACTTATCTGAAAAGACAAAGGATGTTGTAGAGGGTACCACTGAGTGAGAAGTAGCCACTGAAGAAGTCTCATGTGGAACCTAGCCAGAAGAACAATGGTGATCGAGGCTGCCATTGACCCCAAGAGTTGTAGTATGGACGGAGCAGAGGATTTGTGGTGACAGATTAGCAGCTGAACCTGTTGTCTTATTCTTTGAAGTCTGTGATTCAGAAGAGATGCTGTGCAATTCCTCGTGCCCAACAGAACTCTGATGAAGTCTAAAGATTGTGCCTGGGACTTGTTGGACTTCTCCCAGTTTATAGTGATTCCCAGGAGCTGAGCTGTGAGAAGAATGCAGTCTAGGGCTTCTTCCAGTAGACGCTTGGTGGGGGCGGTAAGGAGCCAGTCATCTAGGTATGGAAACTCCTGGAATCCCTGAAGTTGTAAGTGAGCAATAACCACTGCCATGTATTTGGTGAACACCCTGGGGGCTGTAGGGAGACCGAAGGGGAGTGCTCAAAACTGGTAGTGACTGGCTCCTATGCAAAAGCGGACATATCTTCTTGAGCACTTGTCCACTTTTATATGGTAATACACATCTTGAAGATCTACAGAGCACATGCAATCGTCTTCTTCCAGAAGAGGAAGGATAGACTGAACCGTGACCATCCGGAATTTCTCTGTTTTTACAAATTTGTTTAGTGCGCTGAGATCCAGAATCGTTCTCCAGTCCCCTGTCTTTTTTGGCACTAAAAAGAACCTTCAGTAAAAAACGGATCCTATCTGGTCTGGGGGGACCATTTGGATGACTGTTTTCTTGTAGCAGCGTTCAGATTTTGTGTGCTGTTGCTTCCCTTTGACTGGGTGGAACGTCGGGCAAGTCTCTGGGTGAAGTGTGACAGAGATGGAAGGGAATGGGGTAGCCTCTGGATATTATTCGTTGTATCCAAGAATCGGTGGTTATGGTTCCCCAGGCAGTGGGGAACAAGGAAAAATGCCCCCCGACTGCTTCCAGAGGTGAGCAGTCGGGCAACACTTCAGGAGTGCTGGTAGGGTTGCCCAGAGAAAGAATCTCTTGAATCCCAGTTTTGCAGACCTCCCCTGCCCCGAAAGGGAGGTCTTCCATTAGAATTTCCCCCTCTGTCCCTAGGGGAGAATTCGGCACGTGCGTCACAGAAAGAGCCCTGCGATTTTCTGTGCCACATCTTCCCGCACCTCTGATTTCTGGAACAGAATCCTTGATGGGTGGAGTGTTGGACACCAATGGAAGACAGGGTCTTACCATCTTGTTCGCACTTTGCCAGTGTATCTTTAACCTTAGGGCCAAACAGTGAAGCGGCCTCAATAGGGGCATTCATAAAGGAAGCCTTAAAGGAGTCCGCAAAGTCGCATCCAGGCACTATGACTATGCCTGTACCTGCCGCTCCTTCCTCTGCGTGTGAAATGAGGTGCATGGAAGAACTGGATATCGATTTCAGGGTCGCTATCTGAGAAGCTACATTGTCGCGCACTACATCAGAAACAGCTCTTGCCAAGGTTTCAGATAGTTGGTTGATAAGGTCCCTCTAGAGCCACGTAAAGTGTGCCAAGTAGTTCAAGGACCTTACAACGAAGGTCGATGAAGCAAACACATGCTTCCTGAGTCTGTCTACTGCCCGGGACTCCTTGTTGGGCAGAAGGACAGTCTGGCTCTCTTCTGCCAAGTCTTTTTTTTGTTGCAGTCCCCACCACCATGGCATCTACTGGAAGACCTTTAGACCAATGAGGATGTTCAGCAGGGGGAGCTAAAATCTTGTCAGGCCTCCGTATAGCTTCCAAGGTGTCAGAAGCCTTCCAGGCATGTTGGACAAGCTAATTGGCTGGTGGGGTAAACCAGGAGGTAGAGGGCCGGGCACGAAAGGCTTGGGGGAACACGGATTCCTCTGAGGAAGGGTTGGAGGACTTCCAGTTGTCCCTCAGTCTTAGGATCTCGAGGATGTCACCAAAGGACACCTCATAACAGGGTGACCGTCGGGACCCTTTCCCATCATCAAAGTCCATATCTTCGGTCAGAGACTCCTCAGTGGAGTCCATGTGCTTCCTATTGCACAAAGCCTTGCAAGGGACTTCTTCAGTGGGGAGCTCTGGGGAAGATTGTGAGGACAGGATCCCCTGAGGGGGAGAAACATGAGGCCCTTGTGTCCGGGGTCTGGTAGTTGTGGCTTGCACAGCTGCGGCACAGAGGGGGGCAAGGACTCAAGACAGGGAGGTTCTGCCAGCAGAGGCAGGTGCCCTCTCCATGGCCGGGAAGGCCGGACTGCCTGAAGAGGGATGGGAGCCCAGAACAGAGCATGACAACCTTGGAACCGAGGTCACACCTGGCTCCGAAGAGCCAAATCCAAGACCAGGAGTCTCAAGAGGACTGTGGAGTTTGAGGGGAGGAAGATTCCTGGAGGGTGCCATAGAAAAAATTGGCGTGGAACCAAGAATGCCTACCCCCATAGCACAGCCACTAGCCTGAGAAGGGCCCAGTGCCCAGAGGGCCACAAGGATGACTCCGGCTCTAAACTGAGGTCCACTGTTGGTGTCGAAGGAAGAGAAGCTGCTGTCGGAGGAAGGGGCTTCGATGCCTCCCTGGAAGTCGAAGGAGGAGTGTAAGTTGGAGTCTGTGGAGAAATACAGTCACCTGCAAGAGGGAACACAGCTTTAGATGGTTGAGACAGTCCTCTGGCCACAAGCAACTGGTCGACAAGCCGCAACACATCCTGCTCTGAGAGGTTCCTAGTCGACCTCATAGAGAGGCCTGATGGAAATTCTGACCTGTCTAAAAAGGGGCTGTACTGACTTCCCACAAACGGATCCAAGGAAGGAGAGTACTTAGTCCTTGTGAGTTCGTGTGGTGCGTTGCCCAGAACCAAGGGTGTCTGCACTGAGGAGCATGGTGTCAAGGTTATCTGTGCCAACAAAGGCAGCGCCATAGGCATCGAGGGTGTCTGCACCATGAAGGGCAGTGTGGCAAATGTCTGCACCGATGAATACGGTGCCGAAGGTGTCTGCACCAGTAAAGACGGTGCCAAAAGTGAATGCAGCGAACAGCATGTCGGTGCCAAGGGTGTCTGCACCATTGAGGGCAGTATCCCGGAGGCTGACAGCATCGGCAAGGATGGAGCCGAAGGAGTCTGCACCAACAGTACCGAAGGAGACTGTTAAGACAGTGCACCACGACGGTCTGCACAGACGTCAGTGGTGCTGAAAAGGGCTGTGACAAAACTGTCGGAGACATAAGTGTCTGCACCGGGAAATCCGGTACCGGTGGCGATAAAGAGGACACAGCTGGAGTGAGAATCAGCTGGGGCAGTGCCGAGGCTGGGGCCGAAAGGACCACAGATGGCAGTGCTGGGCTTGAAAGTTTTACCTTTTTGTGAGTAGACTCCTTGCGATCTCCAGAGGAAGATGAAGTGAGCGACCTTGAGGAGGAAGAAGAACGCCTCTTATGGGGTTTAGAAGGATGGAGTGAGCCCACCAACTCAGAGATGGCCTCGCAGAAAGGAGTTTTAAGGAGGCCTTTTAGAATTAATTTATTCTTCCTTTCATTCAGAGTCCTAGTCGAAAAATTTCTACAAATCCCACACGGAGGGTCCACTGCAAGGTGGGAAACATTCATCAAATAAACACATAAATCATGGCCATCAAAAAGCGGTAACTTACGGCTGCATTCCGTACATTGTTTGAAACCAAAACTACTTTTCTTATCCAACATTGTGATATCAAGGGAGAAGTACGACACTACTAAGAGGTTAAGAAAACTACCCAGAAGGGTAAGAAAGAGAGAGAAGGATTACCAACTATGGTAATAGAGAATTACCTCAAAGGTAAGAAAAGGAAAAATACTATAGGAAGAGTGTCTCAAAGTTGCGATAGGGTAGGATGATAGAGAGAGTAATGAATTGAAAACTTTCTAAACACTAATAGAAAAACTTCAAAAACTGAACACTTAGATGAGAGAAAATGGCTTGACGCGGCTGTACAGCAACGCGGCACATGAGATCGGAGGTAACAGGGAGCAGAGCATTGTGGGTAGGATCTTGGCTCAAGAGTTTTTGGCTGAAGAAAGCTTGGTATAAGGCCGGCTCTGTTCCGAGGACGGAACTGATAAACCATCAGTAAAGAATGAACGAAGATTAACAACATCAAATTGAAATTTAAGTCCCAGGGGGGTGAGATGGGTTTTCTTGGTGGTCTGATGTGTAAGACCCCTTTCGGGAAAAGTTTGACATCTAGCCTGGATAGTAAAGGGGGATCTATTGGTAGACGGGCTGAAATTGCTGATAGGTGGACTTTCACTGAAGACTACGAAAGATCAGCCTTAATTAGTTCACAAACACAGGTAAGGACTGGGGGGGGGGTCCTTATGGAGACACCATTTGGAGAATCTTTCCCATTTCGATAAGCAGGATTGCCTAGTAGTAGGCTTCCTGGCCTCCCTCAGGACTGAAAGCATGTCCTCTGAGTAGTGGTGTCTGATAGGGATTAGAAGTTTATCACCCTGAATGTTAGGCATAACATCTGTAGGTGAGAGTGAGTTAGAGCTCCCTTTTGTTGTGTGAGTAGGTCCACCTTTTGGGTTAACTTGTGGTGATTGCCCTTGGCTAATGAGAGAAGTAGAGTGAACCAATGCTGCCTTGGCCAGTAGGGAGTCACCAGCAAGATTTTTGGTTTGTCCTTCCTGATTTTCAGGAGGACTTTTTGAATGAGAGGGAAGCGTGGAAAAGCATACAGAAATTGTCCCTTCCATGGAATGATGAAGGTATCTACCTCCAGGCAAGTGGAGCGTGATCCTTGGTGCAGAACATTTTCAACTGTCTGTTCTGGAGGGAGGCAAACAGATATACCTGAGTTGTGCCCCACTAGTGGACAATGTCTAGAAAGGTATCCCTGTTCAACATTCGCTCGTGCTGTAGGAAGGATGTTCTGCTGAGAATATCCACTTGTTTGTTGTCCTGACGGGATGATGTTGCTTGCAGGGTTAAGCTGTGCCTGGAGGCGAGGTCCCAAATTTGTAATGTTTTCTGTCAAAGGAGGTAGGCCTTGATCCCTCACTGTTGGGTGAGATACCACATGACTGTGGTGTTGTCTGTGAATACCTGAAGGGAGCTCGGTTGAAGGACAGGAAGGAAGGCTTTCAGGGCTAGAAGAACTGCAGTCATTTCCCTGACATGATATGTTTCTTTTGGAGGGTAAGATTTCAGGCCTCCTGTACCATGAAACCTTTCATGTTAGCTCCACACCCTAGGTCTGATGCATCTGTATGCATACGCTAGATTGGGGAGAGTGACTGTAGTGGAAGGCCCGGGTTCAGAAGTATTTGTTGGATCCACCACTTTAGTTCTGTTTTGAGGCAGGGCAGGAGGGTAATTTGTTGCTCTAGGGGATGTTGGTGTTGTGACCACACATTTTTTCAGGTACCATTGGAGCTTTCGCATGTGCATTCTGGCTAGGGGCAGCATCGGGATGGTGGCAGCCATGAGCCCCGGGATCTGCAAGAATTCTCTTGCAGACATCTGATGAACCTGTAATAGGCTTTGGAAGCGAGTGGGGAGAGAGAGAAAGTACAGTTTTGCACCTACCATAAATGTAAATGTTCGAGTGTATTCACTGCTGCAGTCATTACACTTGGGTTATCCTGCCGTCCAGAGTACCAAAGTTTTGGTCTGGCGTCGGGTGCTGTCACTTCTTCCCCGACATCAGTGCACCAGGGGTATACAAGATGCAGCCGATGCCATTTTTTTCAGTTTTTCTTGCCCTAGATGTCAGGTGCCCCCAAACAGGTAGGCAATACATATTGCTAATAAAACATACATAAAAAATAAAAACAATACCTTCAGTTACAAGCAAATACACCACATAGGTTGTATAGGGTAGAAAGGTATAGACGAGTCCCAGCTAAGAAAGTGGGGATGGAGGGAAGGTAACCTGGACTGCAGCAGTGAAAACACTCGAACATCTACATTTATGGTAGGTACAAAACTGTACTATGTTCATAGTGTTTCACTGCTGCAGTCATTACACTTGGGTTGAATCCCAAAGCTGAGGTTGGGTGGTTGGGTCTATAAAGGATTCGGGGTGGCTATGAGGCCCTGCAGCACTGCAGTGGCAAAGCCAGCTCTGGATTTAGAGTAAAGAGGCAAGTGGTAATGCTTGGTAAAGGTGTGCACTGAACTCCAAGTTGCAGCTTCCAAAATATCCTTGGTAGGTACTCCTCTAAGGTAGGCAGTTGAAGTGGCTGTTGCTCTGGTGGAATGTGGCCTAATGTTGCTAGGTACAGTTTTTCCATGCTGTGTGTAGCAGCAATGGATACAGTGTCCTATCCACTTTGAAATAGTCTTTCCCTGTGATCCTGCAGCATATGCTACAAACAATTGCTCAGTTTTCCTGAAAGCTTTTGTTTTGTCCAAGTAGAAGCGTAACTGCCTGTGTATGTCCAATGAGTGCAGAAGTCTCTCCCCTTTATTCTGGGGATTTGGATAAAATGTTGGCAAGTGAATAGTTTGGTTAAGAGCCACACTGGATACCACCTTTGGCATAAATGCAGTGATTGTTCTTAAAGAAACCCTGTCCTGATGAAAAATGATGAAAGGTTCCACTGCCATTAGTGCCTGTAACTCTGAGACTCTTCGTGCTGAGGTTATTGCCAGAAGCAGAGCAGTTTTCCATGACACATTTTAATTCTGCTGAATTGGCTGGCTCAAAATGAGGTAAAGTTAGTTTTTCCAAGACAAAGTTGAGGTCCTAAGTTGGTGTTGGTGTTCTTTGGGGCAGTCTTATGTTTTTAGCCCCTCTGAGGTACTGTTTTAATAATGGATGAGAGAAAATAGGAGGATCCGTGTTGTAATGAGCTGAGATGGCAGAGGCGTGGATGTTAATGGATGAAAAGGATAGGCCTTTGTCCAGCATCTCAGTTAAGTATTGTAACATCTGAGGAATATTTGGAACAAGAGGGTCAAAGCTTTGAGCCTGGTTCCAGGCGCAGAATCTCTTCCACTTTTCTGAATAGGATTTCCTGGTGCTGGGCCTCCTGGCCTCCAAAATGACATCCATAACAGCTTTAGAGAGAGGTGTTGGTCGCTTGGCTAAGTAATCTGCCATGCAGCCAGGTTTAAGGTTTTGAGCTGGCTGTGCAGGATCTGATTGTTTTGTTGAATCAGAAGATGAGGAATTTGAGGTAAAATCCATGCTGGGCCTTGAGCCAAGTTCTTTAAGATTGGGTACCAGTGCTGGAGTGGCCAGTCTGGGGCAATCAGGATAATTTTTTGCCTTTCTTGTCTGGCTTTTAGGAGTACCTTTGAAAGGAGAGGCAGTGGTGGGAAGGCATACATTTTTAGGGTTTTCCAGCTGAACGAGAGAGCATCCACTTTCCATACTTGTGTGTAGTAAGTCCTTGTGTAGAATTTCTGTAGTTGGCAGTTCAGAGGGGAGGCAAGATCTATGTCTGGGCACCCCCATTTTTGTGTTATGCTGAATACTTGTGGATTTAATTTCCACTCGTGAGGATCCATGATGTTTCTGCTTAAGTCGTCTGCCAGAGTATTTTTCTTTCCTGGCAAGAATTGTGCTTGCAGATGAACTTGACAGGTCAAGTGCTGTGTTCCACAAAGTCATGGCTTGTCTGCAGAGGGGATAGGAATGAGTGCCCCCTTGCTTATGTACCACATAACTCTGGTGTTGTCCGTCTTTAGTAATAGTTGTCCTGGATGCAGAAGGTCCTTGAAAGCTGTTAGGGCATTTTGTACAGCTAGCATCTCTGATTGATGTGAAGATGCATTTGGTCTGCGGCCCACTTGCCCTGAATACATTTTCCTGCCATGTGTGCTCCCCAGGCATAATCCAAAGCATTTGTTGTTAGTGTCTGCCTGGCTGTGGGTAAAGTAAAAGCTGTCCCTTGTTGTGGTGACATGCCTGTGCACACCACTGAAACTCCTGTTGTAGGCAGGGAATATGTGGTATTACTGTTTCCAAACTGTGACAGTGTTGAGATCAAACACTTATGTACCATTGTAATTTCCTCATATGCAGTCTGGCATATGGTATTAGTAGTATGCAGGACGCCATGAACCCCAAGGCCTGCAGAATTTTTCTTGCAGGGAGTTGGGTTTTTGTTGCCATCAATTGAAAGTACTGAGTCAGTTGTCTTTGCTTGTCTGGCGTGAGATAAGCCATCTGGGCCGTTGTATTTAAGCTGGCACCCAGGAATATTATCTCTTGTGAGGGCACTAGTTTTCACTTCTTTTCGTTTACTGTGTACCCTAGGCAAATGAGCAATCTTTTTACAAACACCAGATGCTTTAGAAGAATGTCCTTGCTCTCTGCTTGAAAAAGACAGTCGTCCAAGTAGGGATGTATCTGAATTCCTTTTTTTTGTCTGCAAAATGCAATTACTGGTGCCAGGCATTTTGTGAAGACCCTGGGCACAGTAGATAAGCCAAAGGGCAGTGCAGAGAATTGGTAATGCATTGTGCCAGCTATGAATCTGAGGTATCTTCTGCAATTTTGTCTGATTGGGACATGCAGGTATGCCTCTTTGATGTCCAAAGTAACAAGCCAAGCCTTCTTGCCCAGCATGGGAAGAAGTTGCTGTAATGTCAACATTTTGAATTTCGGAACATCCAGGTAAGTATTTAGAGTAGACAGGTCCAGTATGGGTCTCCAGGCTTTGTCCTTTCTGGGGACCAAGAAAATTCTTGAGTAAAATCCTTGTCCTTGTTCCTGTTGTGGCACTTTTTGAATAGCTCTCATGTCCATGAGGGCTGTAATTTGTTTTTGTGCCTCTGCCCATTGATTTTGTGGCCGGTCTGGCATTTCTTTTGGCCTTGGTAGAGTGTGAAAGTGGAACCTGTAACCTTGAGACACAATATCCAGAACCCATTTGTCTTGGGTGATTATATGCCAATTTTGTGAAAAAAGAGCTATTTTTCCCCTTAAAGGAGCTGCCAAAAGGTAAATGCTTGGCATGTGAAGGGGGGGGGGGAGTCATTGGGACTGTTTCCTATAAGGTTGTGACTTGTCTTCTCCTCCTTTTGGGGTTGAAGCACCCCACTGTCGTGGTCTGTAAGAGCCTTGGGGCTGAAATCTGCTTCTTGGGCGCCTGTATCTGCCTCTTTGTGGTCTGTCTGACACCGGAAAGGACCAATTTTTAGAAGGCCAAATTCTGCTAAATCGAGGTGGCTGTACCTGTAAGAAATCCTTCACTGTTTGCATAGATTTTGCCTTATCCTCCATTTTCTTTAATAC
The DNA here is from genome assembly GCF_019279795.1 of Protopterus annectens. Lineage (NCBI taxonomy): Eukaryota > Metazoa > Chordata > Ceratodontiformes > Protopteridae > Protopterus > Protopterus annectens. The sequence continues at coordinate 625,649,465 of NC_056734.1, forward strand.
CTCTTCTGCCTTAACACCAAACAAGATATCATGCTGTAAAGGAGCATCCAATAATTTTGCCTTAACATGATCAGGTAAACCTTGTTCTTTTAACCAAGCATGCCTTCGAATCACAGATTCTGTAACCGCGGCTCTACAAGAAGCCACTAATGAATCAAAACCACATTGCAGAGTATGTTTTCCCACTTGTTCAGCTGCATGCAATAAATCCTGCATTTCTTTATAGTCAGGACCTTCTGAGCTTGTAAGCATTTTCTGTTTTAACAGAGACATTAAATATTGTTGGTATTTAAGCATGTGGAACTGGCAATTTAAAGCCCTTACTGCTAAAGTTGCAGAAGTGTAAACTTTCTTCCCCCATCTATCTAATGCTCTAGAATCCCTATCAGAGGGAACTGGATTTTAGCAGTGGAAGCCTTTACCCCTTTGGGACCCTGGGAAATAGTTTCTGGGTCAGCAGCAGGGTTTTTATAAAGAAATTTGTGAGAGTCAGGGACTCTGTAGTACCTATCTGGCTTGACTGGTGCTGGGGGCAAAGAATCAGGGGTTAAACTAGATTCAGAGAACACATCATCCACAATATCTAACACAGGCGGAATAGCAAGGGGCCTGTGCTGAGGCAATAAAAGAAAATCTCTGAGCCTTTTCTTGGATTCTGAATAATCCTGGCTCTCTCAATGGAAATGCTCCCTTATGGTATGTAAAATTTCCCCAAAAGAGTAATCCTCAGGAAGAGAGGCTGAAGGGATTGATTCTTCAGCATCAGAGTCCTCATAGGGGGGTAAAGAGTATCACTGGTCTGAAGAGGAATCAGAAGAAATGGAAACCTGGTCAGAGGAATCATAGTCTGTATCCTGCCTAGGCCTTTTATTAGGAGGGGGATGGGAACCCCTGATCAGAGTAATTAGGTCTTCGGCCATTTTGAGCATCTGTTTTTTAGGCATGGAGGCCTGTCCAGGTGAATGCTGTACTTGTTTCTTTGTCTTTAATGGAGTTTTAGACTTGGTTGTTGTTTTGATGGTAAGCTGTGAAGGTCTGATAACACCCTCAGAAGCAGATGCCTGCTCAGCGGCTCTGGACCCATCTGAGGGGTTAATTTCCATAGGCCCAATACCTTGAGTTTCCAGAGGCCTAGAAATCTCCACGTGGGAGTCGGAGGTGGCCTGTGGCTCTGAGGTAGCGGGTATCAGGGGCTGCGAAAGTGCCTCACTGAGAACCGGCGACTGGCCTAGAAGAGGCTTCATCGTCAGTTTTGGACCTCGGATGCCTGTCCTTAACTTGCGTTTTTTGTGTATTCCGGTCGTCGGTTGTTCCGACGGCATGGTATAATTGAACCTTTGGCCAAAATAATGGCGAGCAAAATCAAACCGACGTTTAATAGTGCGCTTGTTAAATCTAGCACAAAACCGACTAGTGATGTCGTGGTCTGGGCCTAGGCATGGAATACAGTAAGAATGAAAATCCTTATGAGGTATTTGCTTCCCACAAGAAATGCAATTATTAACTTTTACTGACATCGGTTTGAGGCAAGAAAAAGTTTCCCCAATGGTGTACTTAGCTTTATTGAACACTTCAGTTCTGAAATTCTAATATCTCAGGAGTCGGCCGACCGGCACTTGCGAACTGCTTTTGCTTTGGGCACTGCGTGGCAAGAAAGACTGGAGAAAATGGCATTGGCTGCATCTTATATACCCCTGGTGCACTGACGTCAGGGAAGAAGCGACAGCAACAGACACCGGACCAAGACTTTGGAACTCTGTCCGACTGCGGGACCGCCTGATGGCAGGATAACCCAAGTGTAATGACTGCAGCAGTGAAATATGATGAACATCTTTGTCCCGAGGGAGAAAAGCCCACATCACGTCTGTTTTGATCCTGCACACCCCAGAAAGATTTTGTCCTGCTTTGGGATCAAGGATGATTTTAGGAGGTTGACGGTGATTCTCAAGCTTTGAAGTAGGGAAGTGGTGAATCTCAGATGATTTAGAAAGGTGTCCTCTGTTTCTTCTAGAATGAGGATGTCGTCTAGTAAGGACAGATTTGGACACCTTTGGTTCTGTAGAAAGCTATGGCTGGGGCTAGGCGTTTTGTAAATAGCCTGGGTGCAGTAGACAAACCAAAGGGCAAGGGTGTAAATTAAAAATGAAAACATGGCTCAGTGAAACTTAAGAATTTTCTGTTGGGGGGGTTTTATGGGAATATGAAGATAAGCTTCCTTTAGATCTAGAGTGGCCATAAATGCCTGAGCTAGCAATAATGGAAGAAGCGTTTGAAGGGATAACATTCTGAAGGATGGAATCTTTTAGGAAAAGATTTACAAAGGATAAATCTAGTACTGGTCTCCAAGGGCAACCTGTTTTGGGGACCAGAAAGTCTTGAGTAGAAGCCTTTGCCTTCCTGCCCTGGAGGGACAGGTTCTTTGGTTCCTAATCTCAGCAGGTCTTGTAGTAGGTGAGGGATGAGGTGGAGTTGATTTTTTGGGAGAAAACGAATGCCCCTTGGAAGGGGGGTTTCCTTCCAAGAAAGGAAATATAAATTATATATGATTACCTGTACCCAACTGTCTGATGTGATGGATTTCCAAATGGGGAGGCAGTGGGAGAGGTGGGCTGACAAGAGGAGGTGGGCAAGACAGTCACGCATTGTTGGTTCCACTTCTGTCTTGAAAAAGCAGTCTTTGACTGGGTTGTGAGGCAAGTGGTCTGGAAGAAGTTTGTCTCCTAGTTTCTCTCCTATGGCAGGAAAAGGAACGGGGGGCAGAGGAGCACGGGGGCCTCCTGACAAAGTTAGTTTTAGCAGGATAATTCCTGTAGTACTTAGAGATGTGGGACACAAGCAAGTGCTTGATGTCCTGAAGGTCTTTCCTTTTTGCTGCAGGTTTTTAAAAAGGTCTGCAGACTGTTTACCAAACAGGAGGTTGTGCTCTAATGGGGCATCTAAGATTTTAGACTTGAAATCCTCTGGTAGGGGTTGGTGGCATAGCCAAGAATATCTGTGGAGTACTGATGCAGATGCAGCAGACCTTGCACAGGCCTCTGCTACATCGTAACTGCATCTAATAGAATATATAGCTACCTGGGAAGCCAGGGACAGTTTAGATGCTGTCTCAGTTTTGGTGGGGCAGTCAGGGTTGGATGCCAAGAGAGTAGAGGCTTGTGAAACTAGGTCCAAGGCATATTTCATCAGTTGGTTTGGTAGTTGATAGTGGGACGGCCAGGGTGGAGGAGGTGTAAACCTTATTTGCTATCCTGTCCATGCTTTTGCTATCCTTATCAGTAGGCAGAAGAGATGCTGAAGGAATCAGTCTAGATTTGCTTATCACAGGATACAGCAATTACAGCAAGGTCTGTCAGGGGTGGCTTAACTAAGAATTTCTGTTAATCTGGAACGCTGTAGAACTTGTATGGTCTCTTAGGGGCTGGTGGTTGAGAATCCGGGTTCTTTCATGCTGAGGTGAAAGCATCAAGGCAGGCAGGGATGACAGATGGGACGGCTGAAGGCAAGGGAGATTCCACTTGGAGTTCAAAGTACCTCCTTTGAGTGTCAGTCATTTGGTAAGTGTCCCATTTACAGTATTCTTTCATTTTTGTGATAGTCTCCCCAAATGTGATATCCTCTGGTGGGGAGTCCCCTTCTATGGATTCCTCATCTGGGGAGTAGTATTCAAGAGGGGAGGCAATTTGTGAGGAATAAGAGGCTGATTCCTCTGAGAATGAGTAGTAGGATTCCTGTTCTTCATCTCCTTCTTGGCCAATAGGCAAAGTGAGACAAGTGGCAGAAGCAGGCCTAGGACTAAGTACTGGAATAGTGGAGGGGAAGAGGCTGTGGGCCAGAAGGCCATGAAGGCCTGCATCAAAGAGCTGGTAAATGACTGCCAGTCTGGGACTCCTTCAGAAGGTGGAGTCTGGTGCTGTTTTTTTTCTTTTTAAAGGCGTAGGTCTCGGAGATGGCCTGGGTTCAGCAGCCGGGGAAATGGTAGGGGTTTCAGGCAGTGGAATCCCGGTCAGTTGTCCAACGATATATGGTTCTCCCTCAACATTGGTAAGGACCGAAGTCAGGGCTGTCTCCATGAACACGTTGGCTGTTACTTCCGAAGCGGCTTCCTTGAGGGGAGCCGAAGTAGATGGTCCTATTGGACATCCCTCAACCCCTAAATAGGAAGCTGGCGGGACATCCAATGGCGGAGAGGCAGAGGATGTAGACCTGGAAACCTCGGCCTTTTTCTGTGGTGCTTCCGTTGGAGCAGCCGAATCAGGATCCATCCTGACAGCTAGTTTTTTGAGCCTCTGGTTTTCCAAGTATAAGTTAAGGCTGGCCAGATGGCTAAAAGTGGGTCTTGGGTACAAAAGATTGACAAATGGAGCAAGCGTTACGGTCGTGCTCTTGGCCTAGACAAAAGACACAGTGGTCATTTGTATCTTTATGTGGTACCTTGACGCCTGCATTGGCATTTACCCTTCTTAGCTGACATCTGCTAACAGTAACTACAGCAAACCAAGCTCAAGGAAATAAAGGCAAAAATTCTCTCTGGGGTACTTAGCTTTAGAAGTCTTCGAGTAGAGGAGCGGACCGATCGATGTGATGTTGACTGTGGCTGAAAAGTTCTGAGGTCTGTGTGTGCAGACATCACATTTTGGGTGCCAGGTTTATGACCCTACGTATGACATCCCATGCACCTACAGCAGCCTGGCTTAAGCTTTTGTAAAGGAGCCGACGTTCAGGTCGCCTGAGGCAGAGAACCCCACATTAAGAATACTGCAACAAAGTAATGGAAGGACATTTTGGAATTCTTTACAAACTGGTTCAAATAACGGAGATCTAAAATGGGTCTCAACTAGCCTGTTTTTTTTGGCACTAAAAGGAACCTTGAGTAAATTCTGGACCTTCTTTGATCTGGAAGGACCTCTTGGACGACTATTTTGTCCAGCAGCTTTGAATAGCTAGAGCTGCTAACTCCATCTAACTGGGTGGAATGTCAGGGAGACATTTTCTTTTCCTTTGGGGAAATTGTAAAAAGGGAATGAAATATCCTCAGGATATGATCCTTTGCACCCATGAATCTTTTTTGATGGCTATCCAGGCTTTTAGGTGCAAATACAAGTGCCCACCCCCAAGACTGCCTCCAGGGAGGGACAGCTGGGCAACCTTTCAGGAGCATGGAAATGATCTATCCAAGAAGGAATCTCAATACCCTTGATTCTGTGGATCCCCTCTGCTGTGTGGGCAGTGGCTTCCTTTGTAGTTATCCACCCCCCCCCCCCATCAGCCTGTGGAAGAAAAATCTCCGCATGACTCTTGAAAAGGTCCTTGAGATTTCCAGAACCACAACTTTTTACCACTGCACTGATTTCTAGAAAAGGGTCTTCAGGGGGGTAGAAGAGTGTATTCCCACAGCAGACAAGGTCTTTCCATCTTTCTCACTGTGGGAAAGCATCTCTAACTATTGGCCCAAGCAAAGTTCCATCAAAAGGAGCACTGATGAATGATGCCTTGAAGGGCTCTGCAAAATCACACAACTGCATTCAGGCATGTCTCCTAATGGATATGCCTGAACCAGCCACCCGTGAACAATCCTCAACTGTGTGCGACATTAACCTCATGGACACGCTAGTAATGGACTGCAGGGTGGCCAGTCATGAAGAAAAAGACTTTTGTTCTGCTGCGGACATGGACCCAGGGGTAGAATTAAAGAGTTCCTTAACTAAGTCCCCCTTCTTAAACCTGTCCAACGCCCTAGACTCCCTATTAGGGGGAATGGACAGTGGAGCTCTCTTCAACCTCTTTTTAGTGGCTGCCACAACAGCCATGCCATCTACAGGGATTCCCTTGGTCCAGTGTTCTGTTGGAGGGGGTGCTCAAAATCTTGTCCGGGCATTTGGGATTGGTCCCATGGCACCCAGTTCCTTTGTTGTCCTGCAGGAGACTAGGTCTACAAGCTCATTCACAGGTGGGGTAACCCAAGATGTATATGGTCCAGACCCGAAGGCTTACAATAAGAAATACCTCCTGAGAAAAGTTTTGGGAAGACCAACTACCTTTCTGGCAAAGGATCCTTAAGAAGGAACACAGAATAGATCCGATGGCAAAGAGAGTCAAAACTGCTCTGATTTGAGAGAAAACCCTCTCCACCACCTTGAAGGCAGAAGGACCAGGACAGGCTGAGGACAACTTGACCTGAGTCGAGACTTTTATGGGCAGATTACCCAAGGCCTGTCCTGAATCTCTACTCTGAGGGAGGAATCAGAGCCAAACTGTCCAACACAGAAGCCCTGAGAGGAAGCGATAACTCTGAAAGCTTCGGAGTCAAAGTCAACCCCTTGGATCAGATGCTGACGGTTCGGCTCCAAAAACCATCATCCTCCACAGGGGTAGGAGTCAATCGGACCAAGGAAATTGCCAGAGTGGAAGACAGAAGAATCTTTAAATTTGAAGGTTCAACAACCGGGATCTTGGCTCCAAAACAGCAAGTTGAATCATAAAAGGAGCGATTAACAGCCTGGAAAGAAGGTTTTAAGCTCAGAGATCCGATGGGAGATGCAGCCAACAAGACCCCCATTAGGATCTTTGTTTGGAGGAATTTTCTCATCATCCTATCCACCTCCATGGAGGAAGACTTGGAAGGTAGCCTGGAAGACGTTTTAGGAGTCTCCTGAAGAAAAGGAGATTTCAACCTCAGGTATACTGGCTCTGGGGAAAACCTTGGGCTACTAGGCCAAGGAGATTTGGCAACAGTAGAAGTCAGATCCAAAGTCTCCGGATCCAAACTCTTTGAAACCTTCTTAGGAGGCTCAGATGGAAGTGCTGACTTAGGAGTATTTTCGGTGCTCCCTGGGCTCCTTTGATTTTTAAACAAAACAGATGTCTGTAAAGCGGCAGAACTTCTTCCAAATGACTTTAACAATAAAGTAACATAGATAAAAACGTGATAAGAAGAAAACAGTAAAAACAAGTGTTTTCATCCTGTTACCTACAGGACTTCATCAGCTAAAGCAGTTAAAATCCCACACAATTTAAATAACTCACAACTTGTCACATGACAGTAAAAAGGTGCAGCTTCATTAGAGATTAGAGAACCCTCCCTTTCATCCAAATCAGTGTTTTCCATGACAGATTTGGGTGCCGACTAAGTGCCTCCACTTGCAAGTTTGCTTTTTATGGCTCTGTCACTAAGCAGCTTCAAATGATTGATCAGAATAAGATGGGAACTTAGAGTGAGCACTTCCTGAAGACATTTTTGTACCGACTATCCCTGCTGATGAGAAGTGGAGGTTGACGCAGAAAAAGAAAAAGGTTGGGTTGGATCTGAATGCAAAGAAAGAATCCCTTCTCTTGAAATGAGAGCTCTCTCGATAGCCTGGAATGCAGTGCTCAAAATCGGAAAACACAGGTCTACTGGACGAAGCAGGGTTGCTAAGAATAAACTCTGATCTTGATCCGACCTTCAGATCTGAGATCCATGGATTAGAGTCCTGAGTGGAGGGATCCTAGGGCTTGTCCCAGAGTCGAGCTGTGGATTTGCTGCAGAGATGACTCCTACCTGAATCTGTTGCCAAAGGAATCTCTGCATCATTCTACAGATGTTGGCTTCTGTAAGACTACTCGAAGAATGGGCAGATTCTGACTGTTGAGTCTACCGAAGGAAGTATCCTTTTCTGCAGTACTGGGGAATGCAGTTGAGGACTGACTGGCTCCAGAGAAAACCTCAAAGGTAGAGAATGTGATCAGATCAGTGCAACTTTCAGATCCAAAGAGTTATCAATCTTAGGTGCCATTCCCATGGAGGCAATGGGTTGGATGACCTTTTTTTCAGCTTTTCGACAGGTTTGTTGGGAGTCTTGTTTCCTTGAGCTTTTGCGGATTCCTTTTCCTTAAGAGATTTATCCAATTGTTTTGAAGGGGAAAGCTCAGCTGAGCTGGGTATACCCATTCAGAACCAAGTTATCCTTTCTGCTCTAAAGAACTTTATGACACAAAGAGGAACAGGCCTAACAGCTGGTGTTCAAGTGTGCCACACCCAAGCAGTAAACACACACAGTATGTAGGTCTTGGGGGAGGATTCTGTAACAGAATGTAGGATGCTGTAGAGTGAGAGACTGTGCTGTGAGGCTACATCCCAAGCTAACATGGCTGGTCTTCAAAAGGGGGTGCAGCCTGGTTCCTACTTATTTGCTTATATACCACATGATTATGGTATCGTCTTGTAACAACTTGAAGAGGTTCTGGGGACCAAAGACTATTCAGTGAGATAAGTGCCTTGATTAGGGTAAGCATCTTTTATACTTATGTGCTTCTATCCTTGGTGTCCCATACACCTTTCACTTTTACCCTTCCTGAAACTACTTCCCAAGCAATGTCCGATGCATCTGTACTGACTGCTTTACAGCAGGGAGGGAGAAGAAGAGACTTGGATTTAGGGATATTTGTTGTCTCTGCCATGTGATCTCCTTTCTGACAAACCCTAGCACTGGGATTTGAAAAAACAAAGAATGCTTGTGCTGGAACGTTAGGGACTTCAGATGCCATTGTATCTTTCTCATGTGGAGTCTTGCCAAGGGGTATTGTGAATTATAGATGTCATGAGACCCAAAATCCTAAGGTAAAATGTGACCAAAGTCTGAGTAGAAAACCTTAGAAATAGATCAAGATATACATCTTCCTGTGGAAGAAAAGCTCTTTTTGAACTGAGGCGTCTACCCATCACGCCAGGATCACAATTCTGTATGATGTTGTCAAACAAGACTTTTGAATGTACTTTTGGAATTCCAGCTTGTGTAAGAGATCTCTCACCCAAGTGGGAGATTCCTGACATTTTGAAAAAGACTCTGCAAAGATAAGCAAATTGTCTAAATATGGAAAAATGTGGATATCCCGTAGTCTGCAATGAACTATAACTGGAGCTAGACACTAAAACTCTTGGAGCAGTGGGTAATCCAATGGGTAAGGCAGGGAACAGATACATGGATCAGCAACTCAGAACCTTAAGAAATGCCTGATCTGTAGATGAACTGGCATATGATAGGCATCTTTTAAATCTAATGTTAGCAGCAAACTTGAAAGAGGAGGTAGTAACAGGTTGTGAAGAGACATCGTATTGAATTTGGGCACTATCACAAACAAATTTACGACAAGAAGACCCAGAACTTTAACATTTTCTTTCTTTAACAATAAAAACTACCTTGACTAAAAACTTTCCACAGCCTGGGAAGGAGGAACTGGTTCGGTTCCATCACTCACTCACTGGGACATGTATATGATGAAGGACATGGGGAAATAAAAGTCTGGTCTGACAGATAAAGATTACCACTTGAATAGGAGGTATTTCCTTCCACTACTATCTGAAACCTTGATGAATCATCTTCAGAATCCATTTGTCAGTAACTATCTGTTGCCATAGAGAAAATGGGAGACTCAGTCATTCTGACGTTTGGACTGTTCTTGTTTACTTTATTTATTTATTTATTTTTGGTGGGAGGATCTGAATAATTTTTTAACCTTCTTGACATTTTTATTAAATGCGTGTTAGCCTGCATTTTTGTTGAGACTGTTTTACTTTGTTTTTTGCCAACACTGACTAAAGGGTAAGAGAATCCCTTAGAAAATCTAGAAAAGGAGGGCTGAAAAATCTTTCCCTGTATCAACTTATCCCTTTCATCACACTTAGAATCTGTGTAGCAGTGGAACCAGAAACTAAACCTCTATCCAAAGGCAAATTTAAAATCTCATTTTTCACGTCACCTGACAGCTTCTGAGAATGCAGCCAACTAGGCAAAGCTCCTCAAAACAGTACCAGTGGCTTATACCCCAGGAAGCATCAACAAATTCATACACGCACTGCAAACAATAAGTAGTGACTTCTGCAGTAGTAGAGACCAAGTTATTCAAAACATCTTTCCTCAAAAGAAAAAAAACTGCAGATATAACATTCACCATACTTCCACAATTTGTCAAAACAAACTAACATTTGGGCCTGTCAAGTTCAAGATTCTGAAAATCAAAGTTGAAAAATATACACTTTTTCCCATACTTATCAATAATTTTCACATATCTATCAGCGAGAAAGAGTAGGACTGGAATTAACTAAGTGCTTAACAAGATTAGTATCAGCTACAGCTATAGCTGCTGGGTCAGGCATGGGAACAGTGTATAAAATTTTAAAAGACCGAGGAATTTTATACATTCTGTCTGCCTTTTTAGGGGCAGCTGGCTGACTATCACGAAAACTGCAGACAGTAACACACACATCCTCTAAAGCAGACAGGACAGGAGGAATGGGTAAAGGTTCAGGAAAATACTTCTAAAATAGCTATGTAGTATTTTCAGAGGGACTGAGAAACAGTAAGTTATGTACTCACCATAACATTGGATGTATGTAGTCCATCTCGCCTCACATTCTTCACCCGTGGGTTCGGAGCCGAATGTCTGCTCCGACTCGGCCTATTTACTAGCTCGAAAGTCTTTGATTGGCTGGGCTAAGATGGTATCCCACAATACATTGCCCCACATTCACAGATCTAGTTTGCTGCCAACAGAAATATAGTATCCATCGCCCAAACCACACACACACCCATAACAAATAGGTCCAACAAATTATCCAAAGGGACTCTGTAATATCAGAAATACAAGGTGATGCTCCAAATCCTCCAGGCGTGGGGCACAGTGTGTGTGTGTGTGTGGGGGGGTAATGAAGAATGTGAGGCGAGATGGACTACATACATCCAACATTATGGTGAGTACATAACTTACTGATGTTATGTAGTCCTATCTCGCCTACATTCTTCACCTGTGGGACAGCGTCCCTAGCACCTACATCCTGGGTGGCTCAATGGAAAATACTCCAGAGCACTGTGGAGCCAAAAGATGATCTGCCCCTGGACACCACATCCAATTTGTAATGGGAAACAAACGTGTGAGGAAAAGCCCATGTTGCAGCCGCACAAATATCATCCATCGATGACCTAGCCTGAAAGGCTGCGGAAGTGGAAACTGCACTGGTAGAGTGTGCTCTGACTGGGAAGGGCAGGCTCTTTCCCCCTGCCTGATAAACAAAGGAGACGCAACCAGCTATCCACCTAGAGATGGTGACCTTGGATACCGCAGAACCCAAGCGATTCTCTGAAAATGAAACGAAAATCTGGTCTGACTTCCGCCAATCTTTAGTCCTGTGTAGATAAAAGCATAGCTGCCTATGAACATCCAACAAATGAAACTGGTACTCTGCCTTATTGGAGAAGTTGGGGAAGAAGACCGGCAGTTCAATGAACCGATTAATATTAGATTAGGAAGCCACTTTGGGAAGAAAGGACAGATTTGGTCAGAGAGACTCTATCTTTATGGAATATCAAATATGGGGGCTTGATTGATAGGGCCTGGAGTTCTGAGACTCGTCTAGCCGATGTGATAGCTATCAAAAAGGCAGATTTCCATGTAAGAAATTTTAAATCGCAGGAAGCCACAGGCTCGAAGGGTGGGAGGGTGAGAGCCTGCAGAACAAAATTGAGGTTCCAGGGCATAACAGTTTGAGATACAAGGGGATGAAGGAGAAGAGTGCCATTTAGGAATGCTTTACACAGCCTGTGTGCCATTAAGCTAGGTTCATAAGCCACATGAAAATTTGAAATAGCCGCTAGCTGAACTTTGATGGTGGCTGAGGCAGACCCTTGGTAGAATAAGTGAGACAGAAATTCCAAAACAGAATCAATGGGGGCTGTGTAGGGGTCGATACCCTTGGAATGGGCCCATATCGAAAACCTTTTCCACTTTCTAGAGTAGATCTTCCTAGTGGACGGTTTATGAGAGGACGAAAGAATATGGATGACGTCTGGAGAAAAATCGTGACACCTGACTATGGATGGAAGTGGAGTAGCCAGGCGGTCAGCCGGAGGGTCTCCAGGGAGGAGTGGAGCTGTCCCGACATGTGTGTCAGCAAGTCTGGACGAGGGTCCAGAGTCCAAGGAGCATCCACCATGTAAGGTTGAAGGAAGGGGAACCATACTTGTCGAGGCCAGTGTGGCGCGATCAGAATCAATCTGCTTCCCAAGGACAGCGCTTTCTGAATCACCCTCGAGATAAGGGGAAACGGAGGGAAAGCATACAGCAGACCTGAGGGCCAATTGTGCGCAAGAGCATCCCTTGGAGATTCCCTGGTGGGGGGATCAGCGAGAAGTAGCTGCTGCATTTTGCATTGCGGTGACTAGCAAACAGATCACAGCAAGGCTGACCCCATTTGCTGAATATGATGTTCACCACCCGGCGGTTCAGGGACCACTAGTAAGGCATGAGGATTGCTCTGCTTAGCCTGTCTGCAATCACATTGGTTTTCCCCAGGATGTGCGTTGCCACCAAGGCCCGTTGGGAAGCTATCGCCCAATTCCACATTCTCATGGCCTTTCTGCATAGGGGGTACGATCTGGTTCCTCCTTGCTTGTTGAGATACCACACTACTGACACGTTGTCTGAGTGTATCGCAATAGTCCCTAGAGGGAGGACGTCCTGAAGTGCCTGCAACGCTAGGAGCACTGCCCTCATCTCCAGGACATTTATGTGCAAGTCTATCTCGTGCTCCTGCCACGTGCCTTGGACCATCCTGACGAGATAATGCCCCCCCCCCCCTATCTGGGAGGCGTCCGTGGTCACTGTGGCTACCGGGTTGGGTGGAACAAAGGGTTTCCCTACGACTAAGTTGTTGGTGCATAGCCACCAACTGAGGTCCTGCTTGCATTTGCCTGTGATTAAGATAGGATGGGATACAGGTAGTCTTTGGAAGGACCATTGGGCGAATAGGAGCCATTGTAGGATCCTCATATGTAACCTTGCTAACGGGACCATCAGGATAGTGGACGCCATTGTCCCCAGTAACTGAAGAACTAGTCTTGCCCTCACACGTGTCAGAGGCATCATCGTAAGAACCTGTTGTTGCAACCCTGTGATCCTCTCCATAGGTAGGACTGCTCTCAACCGAATAGTGTCCAACTCTGCTCCTATAAACGAGACACGCTGTGAGGGTAGCAAGGCAGATTTTTTCCAGTTTATTGTAATGCCTAACCGGTGACAAAGATCGATGGTAGTATCTCTGTTTTGAAGAAGTAGATGCTTGGTGGGGGCGGATAGAAGCCAGTCGTCCAGGTAAGGAAACACCTGGAATCCTTGACGTCTCAAGTGAGCCGTCACCACTGCCATGCACCTGGTGAACACCCTGGGGGCTGTGGTGAGACCAAAGGGCAGGCCTCGAAACTGGAAATACCTGGCTCCCAGCCGGAAGCGTAGATGACATCTGGATGCTCTGTCCATTTTGATGTGGTAGTAAGCATCCTTCAGGTCGATGGAGCATATCCATACTTCTTTTCCCAACAATGGGAGAATCGATTGTAGTGTGACCATCCAGAATTTGGACTTGCGTACGTAATGATCGAGTTGGCTGAGATCCAAAATGGGTCTCAGGTCCCCCATTCTTTTCGGCACTAAAAAGAATCTTGAGTAAGTCCCTAATCCGATCTGGTCTGGGGGGACTGGTTGGATGACTCCTTTTTCTAGCAGCTGAGAAACCCCTGATGCTGCTTGATCCCTTTGACTGGGTGGAACGTCTGGGATCTGTTGGACGGGAGGGGGTGCGGAACAGAACGGGATGGTGTAACCTCCGGCGATTATCCCTAATACCCATCGGTCCTGGGTGATGTCGACCCAGGCTTTCGGATACCAGGAAAGTCGACCCCCGACTGGCTCCGGAGAAGCACAGTCGGGCACACCCTCAGGAATGAGAGTATGGGGAACCATGAAAGGAATCGCGGTCCCCAGAATTGCGGGGGCCCCCTCTGCCTCTGGGGCAACGTCTCCTTGAATACGACCCCCCCCTTGCCTTGGAAGGGGGTCTCACCCCGTGCGGCAGGAAAAGGCCTTTGTGATTTCTTGAACCACATCTTTCCCCCTCGCTGAGGCTTGGGATAAGGTCTCGACTAGAGGGAAAATTGGACTCTTACAGCAGAGAAGGTCTTTCCCTCTTGCTCGCAAATGGTGAGGGTGAGGAACCAAAGGGGGTGTCATTGAAGGAAGACTTAAAGGCCTCCGCAAAGTGACACAGGCGTAGCCAGGCTTGCCTCCTGAGGGCCACCCCTGAGCTAGCTGCCCTACTAGCTCCCTCGGCCGCGTACGAAATCAGTTGCATGGACGAGTTAGCGATGGAGTTGAGGGTAGAGAGCTGAGCGTTGACAGTCTGAGCCACCGCCTCAGGCACGTTATCCGTTAGAGTATCTCCCAACTCCTTAAGGAGATCTCTCTGTTGCTGCGTGAAATGAGACAAATAATTCAGTGACCGCAAGGTAAAGGTCGCTGAAGACAGGGTACGCTTCCCGTACCGATCCATAGTCCTAGACTACTTGTTAGGAGGATGGACCGAAGAGGAAGACTCAGCAACTTCCTTCTGTGTGGCAGCCGCCACCACCATAGCATCTATCGGGACTCCCTTTGTTAAAAATTCTTTCCCTTGGGAAGCAGACAAAAATTTGTTGGGGCGTTGAGGAACAGGCTCCACGGAGTCAGGAGTCTCCCACACCCTTCAACAAATAAGGTCCAGGAGCTCGTCGAAGGGTGGAGACACCCAGGAGGTGGAGGGCTGAGCACCAAAGGCCTTAAGGAATACTGCCCTCCTCCTCCTCGGAGGGGGTTTTGGAGGGCCAGTCTCCTCTTTGTTTCAAGATCTCCAGGATATCGGAGAACGAAACGTCCTCAGAGGAAGACTTAGGGGACCCCTCCGATTCCTCGCCGAGGAAACCCGGGTCTCGAACCCTGTGGAAGGGACCGACAGGGTCGGAGCCGATGCTGGCACCAATAAACCCCGCTGGGGGATCGGAGCCGACGCAGGAACGTCCCTCGGAGCGGAGCTTACCGGCTCCGACGACAAAAATGCGCTTGGAGGAGGAATAGCAGGAACTAAAAGCTGGCTCCGGAGCCGACTGGGTCGGAGCCGAGAAAGGTTTGGCCAACACCGGTGACTGTAGGAGCCTCTGCACCACCCTATCTACATCCAAATCGGAAAGCCTGGAGGATTTGGAGGAGATGGATGGAGACCTGGACCTCCTATCTGGAGAACCCTGCCTCAAGTTTGGTGACCGGCTCCGAATTGGTTCCAAAACTACTAGAGCGGACGCAGACTCAGTCGACACAGCTACCTCCTGCGGCCCTGATGCCGGTGGAGCCGAGGAAGCAGACTCGACAATGGTAATTTTACAAGGTGGCTCCGAAGTAATAGATGGAGCCGCAGACCTTTTCTTCGATTTGGAGGATTTAGACTGACTGGGAGGTGGGAGCCGAACCTAAATCCTCCTCAAAGGACGGTTTTAGCAGTCCCTTTAGGATCAATTTGTTTTTCCTCTCATGGAGCACCCAAGGACTAAAGGCGTGGCAGAAACTGCACGACTCCTGAAGGTGGATGGCTCCAAGACAGTAGACACAGACCGAATGTCCGTCTGTGATGGACATTTTATAGGCACACTTTGTACACTTTTTAAAGCCCGAGGGCTTATGCTCGTTTTGTTCCTTAGACATGCCAAGCCAACAATTGTAGCAACCGCTACTGACAAAAGGCGGGAAACCGCTAACACAGAAACGGAAGAACAAGTATAACCAACAACCAAGCACAGGTGAGAACCTCTAAATAAAACGGTTCTCAACTTAAATTAGGTAAATTAAGTAAACCGCACCTAAGACAGCCAGACAAATACCAAAAGGAGGACTAGGTACTCTAACTCAAATGGGCCTAGCCTGAGGGAATAAAGGGATACCACACACAAAAACACTCGCAACCTACAAAAAATAACGCAGCAACTACACTATGAACAACTCTATTCGTATAAGAACAATTACCCAAAATTTTCACAAGAAAGTTTTTTTTTTTTTTTTTTTTTAGCAATACTTAGCCACAGCCAAGTCAAGACCACATCCGAGCTCTACAAGCGGCAAATGAGATCTGGGAATGTGGGGCAATGTATTGTGGGATACCATCTTAGCTCTGCCAATCAAAGACTTTTGAGCTAGTAAATAGGCCGAGTTGGAGCCGACATTCTGCTCCGAACACACAGGTGAAGAATGTAGGCGAGATAGGACTACATAACATCCTCTGTTTTCTCCTACTAAAAATACAGGCACATTCTAGAAATAATCTCAGAGAAAGAGAACCTCACACAGGGAGAATCAGAAATTGAGCTCTCCTCCAAGTCTGAATCAGAAATCTGAAGAAAAAAAGTATTCATCCTTACATCTTCCTGTTCAGATTCAGAATCTAGAATCTCTTTAGGAAAAAGAGGAAATCCCTCTGTTTACGAGACACTAGTTTAAGAAGATCAATAGCCTGAATTCAACCCTGTGCTAGACCCAGTAAACTCCTCCAATCCGTACAAGTAGATACATGCTTGATTTTCTGTTTCTTTTTGACAGGAAAAAATGGGGCCATCTATGTTAGTAATGACAGCAGCTGCTTCCCCAGGGATGGGCACAGCATTCTGATACAACGGAGAAACATATACTGTTCCCTCTCCCTGTACTGACAAAAGTGGCTCGCCCCTGCCATCTGAGAGGAACCCAAGAGTCACAAGAGGATGTGGCTAACCCCCCAGTCCATAGTGATTTGTAGGTACTACACCAGAGAGATCTGGGTAAAAGATGAGTTTTCTTCTTTCGGCTGCTCCCGTCAGGGGTCACCACAGCGGATCAACTATTTCCATTTCTACCTGTCCTCCGCATCGTGCTGTCACACCAACCACCTGCATGTCCTCTCTCACCACATCCATAAACCTTATCTTAGGCCTTTTTCTTTTCCTGTTACCTGGCAGCTTCATCCTTAGCATCTTTTTCCCAATATACTCTGCATCCCTCCTCAGCACATGTCCAAACCAACGTAATCTTGCCTCTCTGGCTTTGTCTCCAAACCTTCCAACCCGGGCTGACCCTCTAATATACTTATTCCTAATCCTGCCCATCCTCGGCATACCCAGTGCAAATCTTAACATCTTCAACTCTGCCACGTCAAGCTCTGATTCTTGCCTTTTTGTCAATGCCACTGTCTCCTAACCTATATAACATAGCTGGTCTCTCTACCCACTTGTAGACCTTCCCTTTCACTCTTACTGGTACTAGTCTGTCACAAATCACTCCTGACAATCTTCTCCACTCACTCCATCCTGCCTGTACTGTCTTCTTCACCTCTCTTCCACACTCACCATTACTCTGAACTGTTGATCCCAAGTACTTAAACTCATCCACCTTAGCCACCTCTACTCCCTGCATCCTCACCATTCCTCTATCCTCCCTCTCATTCACAAACACATATTCTGTCTTAGTCCTGCTGATCTTCATTCCTCTTCTCTCTAGAGCACATCTCCACCTCTCCAGGGTCTCCTCCACCTGTTCTCTACTCTCACTACAGATCACAATGTCATCTGCAAACATCATAGTCCACGGAGACTCCTGTCCGATCTCGTCTGTCAACCTGTCCATCACCATTGCAAATAAGAAAGGGCTCAGAACTGATCCTTGATGTAATCCCACCTCCACCTTAAATGCATCTGTCACTCCCACCGCAGACCTCACCGCTTTCACACTACCCTCATACATATCCTGTACCACTCTTACATACTTCTCTGACACTCCCGACTTCCTCATACAATACCACAACTCCTCTCTAGGCACCCTGTCATATGCTTTCTCTAAGTCCACAAAGACACAATGCAACTCCTTCTGACCTTCTCTGTACTTCTCCATCAACACTCTCAGAGCAAACATTGCATCTGTAGTGCTCTTTCCTGGCATGAAACCATACTGCTGATCACTAATCATCACCTCCCTTCTTAACCTAGCTTCCACTACTCTTTCCCATAATTTCATGCTGTGATTGATCAATTTAATCCCTCTGTAATTACTACAGCTCTGCACATCACCCTTATTCTTAAAAATCGGTACCAAAACACTTTCTCCATTCCTCAGGCATCCTCTCACTTTCCAAGATTTCATTAAACAATCTAGTTAAAAACTCCATTGCCATTTCACATAAACACCTCCATGCTTCCACAGGTATGTCATCTGGACCAACAACCTTTCCATTCTTCAACCTCTTCACAGCTATCCTTACTTCCTCCTTGCTAATCCATTGCACTTCATGATTCACTATCTGCACATCATCCAACCTTCTCTCCCTCTCATTCTCTTCATTCATAAGCCCCTCAAAGTACTCATTCCATCTGCTCAACACACTCTCCTCGCTTGTGAGTACATTTCCCTGATTATCCTTTATCAACTTTACCTGCTGCACATCTTTACTAGCTCGGTCCCTCTGTCTAGCCAATCGGTACAGGTCCTTTTCTCCCTCCTTAGTGTCCAACCTTTCATACAACTCTTCATACGCCATATCCTTAGCCTTCGCCACCTCTCTCTTTGCCATGCACCTCATCTCCATATACTTGTCTACTTTCTTCATCTCTCTGACAATCCCACTTCTTCGCCAACCTCTTTCTCTGTATACTCTCCTGTACTACTTCATTCCACCACCAGGTCTCCTTGTCCTCCTTCCTCTTTCCAGATGTCACACCAAGCACTTTTCTAGCCATCCCTCTTACTAGCTCTGCTGTAGTAACCCAGCTATTCGGTAACTCTTCACTGCCACCCAGTGCCTTTCTTAACTCTTCCCTGAACTCCACCTCACAGTTACCCTTTTATAATTTCCACCATTTGATCCTTGGTGCTGCCCTCACACTCATCCTCCTCTTCTTGATCAACAGTGTCATCCTACAAACCACCATCCTATGCTGCCTAACTACCCTTTCCCCTGCCACCACTTTACAGTCTCAAATCTCCTTTAGACTGGCCCTTCTACATAAGATATAAGCCACCTGAGTGCATCTTCCTGAATCTTCCTCCACTCTTGTATGTCACCCTATGCTCCTTCCCTCTTGTTAAAATATGTATTCACCACAGCCATGTCCATCCTTTTCACAAAATCCACTACCATCTGCCCTTCTGCATTCCTTTGCTTAACACCATACCTACTCATCACTTCCTCATCCCCTCTGTTTCCTTCACCAACATGCCCATTGAAATCTGCTCCAATCACCAGTCTCTCACCCTTGGGTACAGTCATCACCACTTCATCCAACTCACTCCAGAATTTTTCTTTCTCATCCATTGCACACCCAACTTGTGGAACATATGCACTAACAACATTCATCATTACACCATCAATGTCCAGCTTCATAAACATCACTCTATCCGACACTATCTTCACCTCCAAAACACTCTTAGCATACTGTTCCTTCAGGATAACCCCAAGTCATTTCTCCTCCCATCCCCACCATGATAAAACAATTTGAACCCGCCTCTGATAAACCTAGCCTTGCTCCCCTTCCATCTGGTCTCTTGCACACACAATATACCAATTATACCAACCTTCCTTCGGTCCATCATATCAGATAGCTCTCTCCCTATACCAGTCATACTGCCAACATTCAAAGTTCCGACTCTCACGGGGGGCGTGGCCAAGGATGAACACAGGATAGCAGCAGATTTCTTCAGCTCCACCAATTTCATTACACTGACAGGAATTAATTACTTAAAAAATTAATTTTTGAAGTAATTTTCTTTCTAAATACGTTTGTTTTATATAGTTCTTGAACTCTAAAAAAGAAAGGAAATCTTAACAATATTCCTGTCAGAAATCACTGTGGAAATTTTCCTGTCAGTTTATCAGTCTGAAATGAGTTCCAGTAAGACAAATTCTCAAGACTCCAGCATCAAGAAAGAACTTCAGTCTCTGATAATTATAATCCAGCAACTTACTGATAAAATGGATACTAAAATAGACACCTTCATAGAAAAAACTACCAAACAAATAGACCTGTTACATACAGACCTGCAACAACAGAAGAACCAGATGACAGGCATAGAAGAAGCTGTGAATGACATGGAAAATAGAATCCAAGAAGAGGAAATCAGCATTGAGTTTCTGCTGAAACAAAATACACATTTACAAACAAAGCTGGATGACCTGGAAAATAGATCTAGGCGCAATAACATTAGGATTTTTGGACTGCCAGAAAATATTGAAGGTAACAATATTACTTCTTTTTTAACAACTTGGCTCCTAAAACTTTAGACTTACCAGAAGCATTCTCTTTTGGTATCGAAAGAGCACATAGATCTATAGCTAATACTAACTCTAACAAAAAATATCCTAGATCAGTTATAGTTAGATTTCTATCATCTTTTGATAAAGAGATGGTTCTTAAATCTGCTTGGGCTAAAGCTCCTGTTAAGATTAATGAGACAACTGTGCTTTTGACAATGACTATTCTTCCATGGTAATAGCTAAAAGAAAAGTTTTTCTGCCACTAATAAGGGAGCTTAAAAAGCACAGTTTAAAACATACCTTCTGTTTCCTGCCAAGCTTAAAATCTTCCTTCCTGATGGTCCTAAGGTTTTCGATGATTTAGACTCTGCTTTACTGTTTGTCAAAGAAAAAGGATTTTGGATAAAATAGAAGAAATGGAATGGGCTAGTTCTTCATTAAAGAGATTGGCAACTGAAGCTTCGTGGAAGACTTCAGAGAAGAAGAGGAGACTAAAAAACAAATGATTTGTTATATGTTTTTTTTCTCTCTCATCATTTTAGTTCATTATTAATCTTTTAGAATATAGTTCCTGCATTTCCAGAAAGCCACAAATATTTTGGAAAAGATTTAATCAAAGTTATTCTCTATGTGCAAAGAAATGTTTTGTTTCATAACCAGTCAAAATACCTGAAGATTTAATGGCAAGCTGTGATTCAATTTGTTTCTCTTTCTGAAAAGAATTAAGGTTAGTAATTTGATACATTTTTTATCATTACCTTTTTTTCCTTCTCCTTTTATTATTTTCTTTGTTTAAACAATGACATTCTATTTAGATTATGTAGTGGGTAAAGGGTGGGGGAGGGCAGGGAGAGAACAGTAATGAAAATATCATTAATAGAATAACAACATATTTATTCCTTGTAAAAGTTTTTATAAGTTCTTCAAATGCTATTTCTAATTATACTTTCTTGATTATACTGCTTATGCCTGTTTGTAAATAATCTGTTATGCTTTAACTAATAATAATCAGAACTAAATAAGAGTAAATATGTTTTATTTTAAACTCTATTAATATAAACAGTAAGTAACATTCCATTGTATATACTTCTTACAGCTTTCTCTTACATTTTTTATTTCTGCCTCACTCCCTTTTATTTTCTACTCTCTTTTTCTTTTCTTTATTAATATATAGAAATGATTTTGATTGTGTGGGCACAGTGAATAATAGGATTTGTATGAAAATTGAGTTGGGAGAAGAATGTTGAGTTTTATTGATTGTGGGTAATTTTGGGCTTAATTTCACTTACATAGAGGCTGTAATGATCTGTGGAATACATTGTGAAGGTTTTGTCATGTTTAGATGCATTTACACTGCTAAATGAATGTTTGTCACTAGTTTTTAATAAGTTTCCCTCCAAAATGTTAAGAGAGACAATCTGAGATGTGGGCTGTCTCATGCACAGTGTTCATGAGTTACTTCAGAAGCTTCAGCTCACAGAATTCTCACAGAGAAACTGAAAGCAGTTAGTATAACCTTTGACATAGTTATCACACTGACACACCACAGATTCAGGAAAATACTCTATTCATAAAATATGTCAGTTATAATGTTTTGTTTCATAACCAGTCAAAATATCTGAAGATTTAATGGCAAGCTGTGATTCAATTTGTTTCTCTTTCTGAAAAGAAGTAAGAGGCTGTAATGGTCTGTGGAATACATTGTGAAGGTTTTGTCATGTTTACATGCATTTACACTACTAAATGAATGTTTGTCACTAGTTTTAATAAGTTTCCGCCAAAATGTTAAGAGAGACAATCTGAGATGTGGGCTGTCTCATGCACAGTGTCCATGAACTACTTCAAAAGCTTCAACTCACAGAATTCTCACAGAGAAACTGAAAGCAGTTAGTATAACCTTTGACATAGTTATCACACTGACACACCACAGATTCAGGAAAAATACTCTATTCATAAAATATGCCAGTTATACTGAGTCTAAATGATGTAGTTTCTTGTAGTAAGTAAATGTCTTATTTTAGAAGGCATAGAAAATGAAACATTTATTTAAATGTTTTTGAAAATCTACTTAACAGCAGCATAATAATCTGTGTTAAAAATTTGTGTTCCAAACATATACTTTACTATAACTCATTTAATTCATCTGATTGACAAGCATAAATAATCTTATAACTCTATTCTGGAAGAAATGTCATGTGATATATTTTAAAGCAGTAGGTTAGCATGATTGTAAAATCTGGTTACTAAAATGTGTTTGCTGTGCATTATTTTGTATAAAGCAGACAGATTTATTCTAGGGACAGCAAGTAGGATAGTGCTCAACAAAGACACAACTCAGTGAGATCAGATATATATATATATATATATATATATATATATATATATATATATATATATATATATATATATATATATGTGTGTGTGTGTATGTATGTGTATGTGTAAGTGTGATGGCTTTTTTTTTTTTTTTTTATATAATAATGCAAGTGTTTCTGAGAATCTGCATAACTATCCAATATGATTTATAACAATTTCTATGAATACAATATTTTACTCTATTGACAAAATGAATGTTTGCCACAAGTTTTAATAAGTTTCCCGCCAAAATGTTAAGGGAGACAATCTGGGATGTGGGCTGTCTCATGCACAGTGTCCATGAACTACTTCAAAAGCTTCAACTCACAGAATTATCACAGAGAAACTGAAAGCAGTTAGTATAACCTCTGACATAGTTATCATACTGACACACCACAGATTCAGGAAAAATACTCTATTCATAAAATGTCAGTTATAATGAGTTTAAATGATGTAGTTTCTTGTAGTAAGTAAATGTCTTATTTTAGAAGGCATAGAAAATGAATCATTTATTTAAATGTTTTTGAAAATCTACTTAACAGCAGCATAATAATCTGTGTTAAAAACTTCTGTTCCAAACATATACTTTATTATAATTCATTTAATTCATCTGATTGACAAGCATAAACAATTTTATAATTCTATTCTGGAAGAAATGTCATGTGATATATTTTAAAGCAGTAGGTTAGCATGATTGTAAAATCTGGTTACTAAAATGTGTTTGCTGTGCATTATTTTCTATAAAGCAGACAGATTTATTCTAGGGACAGCAAGTAGGATAGTGCTCAACAAGGACATAACTCAGTGAGATCATATATATATATATATATATATATATATATATATATATATATATATATATATATATATGTGTGTGTGTGTGTGTGTGTGTGTATGTGTATGTGTGTGTGTATGTGTGTGTGCGATGGCTTTTTTTTTTAATGCAAGTGTTTCTGAGAATTTGCATAACTATGCAATATGATTTATAATAATTTTTATGAATACAATATTTTACTCTATTGACAATAATGAGTTTAAGTAAATGCTCATATACAAACAATTCAAGATTTTTTTTTTTGGAAGCTGTTAATAGTATTCACATGACAGAAAATAGATGCATCTTAATTATGTAATGTCTGAATCATATTAGCCAAAGTTTTTGATTTAAATGAATGTTAGAACCTAATTTTCTCTCCTCTTGATTTCTAACATCAAGATTATTTGAATGCTATTTGAATACAAGTATTATATATTACATAGATCTATATAGTAGTATGAACAGATTTAAAAAAAAAAAAAAAGTTTATTTTAGTTTATATGATGCTGTTTTACCAAATGTGTAGTTTTGTCTTGATAGATAATTGAATTGAAAACTGTTAACCTCAGTTAAATATAACTAGTATTAAATTGATAAGGTGGTAGCTGAGGTACTGCTGTTTAGGGTAGGGGGTTAACTTGAGTAGTAAATACTACTCTAAGTTGGAGTTTTCAACTCCAGGCTGGATGCAAGGTTTAATCCTTACATTATTTTCACTTGTTCATTGTTATATGTATATAGTTTTGACATCCACAATATATTTTGTACACTCATTGTCACTACAAACAAAATTGAATCCTATACAAAATCCCATAAAAGATTTAATAAATACAGCTATATTTAAAGGTACACCTAAAAGAGGAGATGTAACATTATTTATCTTGTTATTTGTTATTTCGATCATAAGATTCTTGAGTTTTAAAAATGCCAAATGACATCTTTAAAAGGAATTTCTTTAAACATTAATGGATTGAATAATCCGTGTAAAAGGGCAAGCCTAATAAGATACATTAATTTACACAAGGCCAATCTAGTCTTCCTGCAAGAAACCCATCTCTTGAAAAAAGATATTGATAAACCAGCCACTAATAAGTATACAGTATTGGTTAGTTCAGAGCACACTCAGAAAAAAAGAGGAGTGGCTATTTTATGGAATAAAAGTATGCCCATTCCTAAAACCATTAAGTCTTTTCAGGATGACAAAGGAATGTTTTGTATGGTCACAATACAAATTAATGGGAAGACTTACACTTTAATTAATGTATATTGGATACCTGGAATTGGTATTAATACAGTGAAACATCATATTGATAAGATCATATCATTCTCTATAGGGATATTATTTTAGCTGGTGATTTTAATTGTATACTACATGAAAGTGATACTACCACTATAAGGAAAAGAAGAATTACATCTAATGCAAAACATTTAAATGATTTTGCTAATTCTTATCATTTGAATGATATTAATAATCAGATAGATTCAAAATCATTACCATACACCTTTTTTTCTAACAGATACAAAACTTATTCAAAAATAGATAGGGTCTTTATTTCTAACCAGATGGTAACAGATTTAATTAATTCCAAAATCATTTCATGTCCTATATCTGATCATAACTCAATTGTTTTTGAATTCATGATAAAAATACTCATAATGTTCAGATCAAAAGGATACCAGCATACTTAACTCAGCTAAAAGACTATAAAGAATATATACTTTCAGAAGTACAACATTTTCTAGACATGAATAATACTCCTGAAGTCTCCATTGTCTATGTTTGGGATGCCTTAATCATATCTATATGGACAAAGTATCAGATGGTATAATAATAAAAGGAAATCTTGGGATAAGGAATTGTTAGATATTCAAAGTAAATTAGACTCTTATAAACATAATAATAAAGAAAATATTATGGACAAGAAAGTTATTGAAGAAATAAACAAACTAAATGAGAAATACAAAGAAATTTTAACTCATAAAGTTAAAATAACTTTAGAGAAATACAAGTTTTTGTCTTATTCAATAAGCCCCAAATACTTACATAGACTTAAAAATAAAACAAAAAGATTGAATAAACAAAACCATATCAAAGAAATCTTTTCTCTAAGGAAAAAGAAGAATGTTTCTAGTATACCAGAAATACTGGATGAATTTAGAAATCACTTTCACAAGATTAACCATAACAACATTAACATGGAACCTAAAGATAAAATAAAGGAGTTTATAACCATAAACATGAATAAAAAGCTTAATAAACAACAGATTAAACTATTGGACAAGAGTATTTCATATACAGAAGTTATTACACAAATAAATAAGCTTAAATCAAACAAAGCACCGGGTAATGATGGTATTATACCAGAGATATATAAAATCCTTTCTAAAACTACATATTCATTAATACATAAGGTTTTTATTTTGGCCCAAACTGAGTTAATAACCCCCCCATCTTGGCAATATACATTTATTTCACCAATTTTAAAACCTAATAAAGATCCAACTAGATGTTCTTCATATCGACCCATCTCATTACTTAATGTTGATTATAAAATGTTTATGAGTATTTTTGCTGATAGATTGAAGACAATCATCCCCGCCATTATAGATATAGATCAGATGGGCTTCATTGTAAATAGAAATACTTTTGGTAATATAAGAAGAACTTTAACATTAATTGATTTTGCAAATAGGAAAAAGAAAGATTTAACACTTATTAGTCTTGATATAGGTTCAGCATTTGATTCAGTAAGTTGGGACTATCTGTTTACCTTACTGAAATGCACAAACTTCTCTGATGCATTTGTAAATTTAATTGAGCATTTATACAAAGGAATGCTGGCTTATATTAAGGTAGGAACATATGTTTCACACAAAATACCCATTCTTAAAGGTACAAAGCAAGGATGTCCACTTTCTCCACTATTATTCACTTTAGTAATGGAGCCTTGGGCTAATTTGATTAGAAACAGTACTGACATAGAGGGTTTTGAAATAGACGAAAATACAACATCAAAAATTCAACTTTTTGCAGATGATGTTCTAATTACATCAGCAGGATCTAATTCTTCTATGCAGTCTTTATTTGATAAAATGATGAATTTTAAAAGTATTTCTGGTTTAATATTCAATGAAGAAAAAACTAAAATACTACCTATATACACACGAAAAAATATTCTCATTAGTGAGTTTACTAAATATGTACCCAATTCAGGTCAGATCACTTATTTAGGTATAATACTATCTAAAGATATTAAATCTATTATATATAATAACTATAATACCTGTTTTCTTAATATACAAAATCTTTTTAATACCTGGAATAATATGTTTTTACTATGGAGGAGAGACTTACAATTATTAAAATGATAATATTCCCCAAGATTTTATACTTAATACAATCAATAATACTTTCACCTACAAAAATAATTATCAAGAAACTGAATACACTAATGTTAAATTTCTTATGGGCACCTAATAGACCTAGGATTGCATTAAAGAAACATACTAATAGCTGGTCTCAAGGGGGTATTTCTTTTCCAGACTTTAATTTATATATTATCTCTTCTATTATAAAAGTTATTACTTTATTAATAGATCAGTCATATATCGCAAAATGGAAAGATTATTGGGAGCTAATTAGTATGCACTTCATGAAAATCTCCTTAACACATAAAAATATGATTGTAAATAACTCCATGTTGTGGTTGCTAAAGGAATTTTGTACTTCACCTATTACACCTAAACATATGGTTTGTTACCCATTAAATATTATTATTAGTTATCGTAACTTTATATTCATGCACCCTAAGTATAGGGAATGGAATTTTATTGTATTCCCTATAATGTATACTCAGGGTATGCTTATGTCATCTACTTCTGAAGGAGCTCATTTAGCTATAGATAATGATCTAAAGTACTGGTATCAGCTGATATCTGATAATAAAGTTAAAAATCTAGATTTCTTAAAACAAGAATTTGATCTAAGAGAAACTTGCTGGTTAGAGGTTCAGATCTTTAGACAACATCTCATTGATAGAATAGATCTAATGTCTATAACAGTTGAAGAATATATTCCAAAACTGATTGATTACTTGATATTAAATTTACAGCATAAAGTTTCTGATAAAGGTAAACTTTCATATATACATAAAATTATCAGACAAGAAACTTTTACAGTGTAGATTCATACTGGAATTATTTCACCTCTATTAATGGGGACCCACCAACTCAACAAGATAAACAATATATATTGGAATCTGCTTATAGAACTACATCTTCCATTGTCTGGAGACTTTATACATGGAAATTTTTACATAGATCTTTTTATACACCTTTGATGATGAATAAAATAAATAATAAAGATAATCTATGCAAGAGATGTAATGTAGAAATTAATGCTGACTGGGCTCATATGTTTTATGACTGTATGAAGTTGAAAGAATACTGGAAGTCAATTAATGAATTTTGCAGGCTCTTTTACAGATAATTTCATTATTTCTAAGTCTCTTATATTATTCAACACACCTGTACCTCAATGTGTTAAAAAGATTAAGCTTCCCTTGTTATGGTCTATCCTAGCAGTGGCCAGGAAAATAATAACTAGAAATTGGATTTCAGATACACCTCCTTCGCTCAATGAATTTAAAAATGTTATGAATATAATGTGCCATATGGAAATAAGCACAATTAGAATGAGAACAACTAGAAAAACATCATATTATATTGTATGGGATAATTTACAAAATTTGTTAAAAAAATTCTAATTTCAATAGCACGGTATTTTAGTTTAATTAATTGATCTGATTGTAGTGGATGTCTTTGTAAATACTTTAGTTGTTTTGTTGAATATTATAATAATACCTATTTTTAATTACTTGTATAAAATTGTTATATTTCTCTTATATGTTAAAACAATAAACCTGTTTTGAAAAAAAAAAAAAGTTCCGACCCTCACTATCACAGTCCTAGCCTTTACCTGCCTTCGGGCATACCTTCCCCCTCTTCTCCTTCGGCCAACAGTAGCCCAATTTCTGCCAGCACTCTGTTGGCCAACAGTACTGGTGGAGGTTGTTAACCCGGGCCTCGACTGATCCGGTACGTATATCTGTACTGCTGTCCGCATGTATAATTTGGCAAAATTTTACACCGGATGCCCTTCCTGATGCAACCCTCCACATTTATCTGGGCTTGGGACTGGCACAAAGAAATGCACTGGCTTGTGCATCCCCAATGGCTGGACTGGGTAAAAAGCAATGTTCACAGCAGAGTCACATGGTGGAACAGGACCTTTATAAGGTGGTCTTATTAGGAGAGTACCTCTCAAAAAGGCTTTACAAAGCTAAGATGAAGCCAAAGAAGAATTCCTAAATCTAGTATGAAAACTGGAAACAGCTGCTAACTGAACTCTGATTGTTGAGAAGCTATCTCCCTCATTAAAAATTGTTGCCAAAAATGCAAAAACACTTTGTACAGGGGCTGAAAAGAGATTAAGGTGCTTCTGCTGTGCCCGAAAAACAAACCTTTTGCATTTACTTTTGTACAGTTTTCTTGTAGAGGCTTTATGTGAAGACAAAGTATATTTGTGGACAGACGAAGAGAGCAACGGTTGTCTGGCTATTAAAGGAATTGGAGAAACCAAACTGCTAGCTTGAGGTTTGAGATATCCGGATGAATCATGCCTGTCGGGTGATGCAGGAGATTTGGAATCGGGTCCAAAATCCAAGGTGAGTTAAGCAGATGAGACTAAAGGTAGGGGAATCAACTCTGTCGAGGCCAGTAGGGTGCAATGAGGCATACTTTGCTATACAACCAGGCAGCTTTCTGTAGTAATATGGGAATTAAGAGAGTTAGGGGTAGACACAGAGTACACTGAGGGGCCAATTGTGGAGCAGAGAGTCCCTCAGTGATTCCCCTGGTGGGGGGATTAGGGCAAAGAAGTTTCTGCACTTGTCATTTAGGGGGCATGCAAAGCAATAGCAGCAAGGCTGGACCCAATGATGGAAAATCATATCTGCCACTGTCCTGCTGGAAGACAACTCATGAGGTAGAAGAATGGACCTGCTCAGTTTTTCTATCACACTGGACTTCCCCAGAATGAGCACTGCTATCAGAAAGCGGTTGGGGAAAATTGTCCACTGCCACACTCTGAGGGCTTCTCAACACAAGGGACCTGTTTCCCCTTGCTTATGTACCAAACTACCAATGTGTTGTTTTGTCTGGAACCCAACTGTTCCAAAAGGGAGACAGTCTTGGAAAGCCTGCAATCCTAAGAGCACTGCTCTCATTTCCAGAACACTGATATGCATATTGGACTCTTCAAGGGACCAAGTGCCTTGGACGGTCTTCCCCAGGAAGTGCCCCCCCCAATCTGGGAAGCGTCCATGGTCACTATAGCCTTGGGCTGATGGAGGATGAAAGGACAGCCTTGTAGAACCTGAAATGATTGAATCCACCAACAAAGATATCTCTTGCATGCTTGAGTGATTCTTATTTTTGCTGACATGTGAAGATAAAAAAATCAACCACTGTGTCGCTAATATCCAATGATGAATTCTCGTGTGAAATCTTGCTAAAGGAACTAGAATTACAGCTGCTGACACTGACTCTAATGCTTGTAGGATCAAACAAGTTGAAATTTTGGTAGTGCAAATTATTTTCCTGACATGGAACCTGTTGATTTGCGCTCGAGAGACAGAATGAAGCTGTCACTGATGTTGTTTTGAATACTGCTCCTATGAATTCCAGTGTTTGTGTTGGTTGTAACTGAGACTTGCTGTAGTTTATGGTTATTCTCAATTATGAACAAGTCCAGAGTACCGGATTCCTTGCTTTTAATAGTATATGCTTGGTCAGGGCGGTAAGAAACACTCTGAATCCCTGCAGTCTCAAGTGAGCTGCTACTAATGCCATGCCATTGGTGAACACCTTGGAGGCTGTGGTGAGGCCAAAGGGCAGTGCTGTGCAGTGGTAGCGACTGGCTCCCAGCCAAAAGTGTAAATACCTTCTGGACTGTCTGTTCATTTTTATGTAATAGTATGCATCCTGAAGGTCTATCAAGCACATCCAGTTGTCTTTGCCCAGGATTCTTAGTATGGACTGAACCATGACCTTCCGGAAACTTTGTATGTCGAACTGACTTAAGTCGCCTAGATTGAAAATTTGTCTCCAGTATCCCGTTTTCTTTGGCACTGAAAAGAATCTTGAGTAAGGTCTGTATTCTATCTGGTTTGGTGGGACCCCTTGGATGACACTTTCTAGCAGCTTTTGTATTTCTAGCGCTGCTATTTTCCTCTTACTGGGTGGAACGTCAGGAAATTTGCATACAGATGGTGGTGGAAAGGAAAAAGGACTTATATAACCTCTGGAAATAATCCTCTGCCCCCACGTATCTTTTGTAATGTCTAGCCAGGCTCCCTGATGCAGAGATAAACAACCCCCCCCCAACTGCCTGCAAACAGAGACAATCAGGTCTCCTTTCAGGAGCACTGATAGGGTCCATCTGAGAAAGTATCACTGGACCCTTGGTTCTGCGGGCAGCACCATCCATTGGAGTTCCCCACTCTGCCCCAAAGGAAATTATCTCCATGTAAATCTTGGAAAGGATCGCAGGACTTCCTCAACCACATTTTTTATCCATCTCACCGATTCCTGAAAAAAAAGCTTTCTGGAGTTGAAAAACGTGCAGCCACTGCAGACAGGGTATTTCCATCTTTTTCGCACCTGGAGTGTGTGTCCTTCAGTTTTGGGCCAAACAGCAAACTGCCGTCAAAGGGTGCATGCATGGAGGACTTGAAGGTGTCCACAAAATCACACAAGGGCATCCAGACATGTCTTCTGACGAAAATGCCTGAACCTGCAACCCTTGAAGCACCTCCATCTGTGAGCGAGATAAGCCTCATGGACGAATTTGCAATAGATTGAAGGGTAGCCAACTGGGAGGCCACAGAAGGCTGAGCCACAGCAGTAGTGGTCCCTGAAAGGGATTTTGAAAGTTCCTCAACCAAGTCCCTTTGTAGTCTTGTGAAGTGTGCCAAGTAGTTCAGTGATTTAAGAGCAAAAGTCACAAAAGCATACATGCTTACTAAATATGCCCAATGCCCTAGACACTTTGTTAGGGGGATGGACAGAGGAACTCTGTTCACCTAGTTCCTTCTTGGTGGTCGCCACCATGACCAAAGATAGCATCTACAGGCAACTCCTTACTCCAACATTGCTTCCCTACAGGTGGGGCCAGAGTCGGATCTGGTCTCTTGGGGACTGGCTCAACTGAGTCAGGCTCCTTCCATGCCTGCCTAGAGATGAAGTCAATGAGCTCATCAGCAGGCAGAGTTCTCAGGAGGTAGACAGGTCAGCTCCAAAGGCCTCAGAGAATACTGATTCCTCCGGTGAAATGTTGCCAGAGAACAAAGCACCTTCTCTACTTAAGGATTTCAAGGATGTCACCGAAAGAGATGTCTTCAAGAGGTGATCTTAGGGACCCTTCTCCTTCATCGAGCTCAGTATCCTCAGTGATTGACTCCTGAGGGGAGTCCAAGTGTCTCCTTTTGCACTTCCTCTTCCGAGGGAGGAAGAGGCTGTAATACCCTGCTGGGTGGACTATAGACTTTGAGTTGGCTGTCCCTATGGCGCAAAATAACTTTTGACATAGTTGAAAAATTAACAGTAAGAAAACTTTTTTTTTTTGTATTTTATGTACATATATATATATATATATATATATATATATATATTTATGGAAAGAGAGAGAAAAGGGAAAAAAGATATCAGCTATAGTATCAAGAATACACAAGAGTGTAATAAGAGATTTTTGGTAGAAAAAAAGGGAACGTTAACAATTACCAACTATGGTAATTTAGAATACAAGTGGAATGGTAGGGAGAAAGATTAATAGCCAAAAATAATGAGAAACCTCTTACCTTAATAAAAAAAATATAACTAGAGAGCTCAGCTGATCACATCTCTTCATGAAAGCGGCAAACAATATGAGGTATGTTAGGGTGTGATGCATTACAGGTAAAGGAGGAGCTCAAGAGCTTTTTGATTATCACGAGCAAAAGTTAACAAACGAGTCGGATCCAAGGATCAGACCCAAACCCATATGTTGAGGACAGAATGAAAAATTACATCAAATTTAGCATTTACTTAGAAGTTCCCTTGTCAGAAATACCAAAAAAAAAATATCCACAGAAAATGAAACAAAGCAATTCATAGTAAGCGCACAGTTTAGCAATAAAAACAGCTATAGCAGTGTTAAATCAGAAGGAGATATAAAATGAAGAAAAAGGTGAAAATGCAATATTTTCCTGGCAGGACTTGAAATGAAGCAGAAAACCCAAACAGGCGAGATTAAAATCATGGCTGTATGTACACGAGGCAATCCTTTGTGTTTAAACACCACAGAACTTCAGTTTTCCATATGGCAACCACATTACCATGTCATTATGCCTTGATGGGAAGGCATTGGCTGAAGTTCTGAGAATTTACGTCAGAAACAGACTACTTGCGAGCTCAATATCCCAAATGTTAGGACTGCAAAAATAAATACCACAATAAAAACACTTTAGAAAAGCCCCATAACTATATAAAAGCAGTGTTAAGCATGCAAACACCACACTGGTACATTAGAATTCCAAATTAACAGCAGTAGTAAAATAAACACGAATATTAAAATAAAAAGTTAATGCACATTAACATACATAGATATTGTATATATGCATATGTGTATACAGTATATATATATATATATATATATATATATATATATATAAAAAGTTATGTACTCACCATAACGTTCGATCTGAGTAGGTATCTTGTCTGCAACCTTTGGGATACGGATCTGATCTCGGATCTGAGCCGGCAACTTCTATCATAGCATAGATCCGAGCTCCTAGCTCCTCCCCTTACCCATAATCCCCTGCCTACCCTGACTGACCTCAGATCAAGTTTGCCCCATAGCACAGCTGATAAAAGTGTCCCAAAGGGAACAGATGCTAATAACCACAAGAACGATCATTTTGGTCAGGGGGAAGGAGGGGGGATGGTTGCAGACAAATGAAGATAACTACTCAGATGGAACGTTATGGTGAGTACATAACTTCTTAATCTGAAGTAGGGACTTCATTTGTCAGCAACCTTTGGGACAGAGTCCCCAGCTACCTGAATCTTGGGTGGCCTTCATGGAAGGATATTCCGGAGCACCGCAGAGCCAAAGGACGCCCTACCTCGGGAGACATCATCTATTTTATAGTGGCTGATAAAGGTGTGAGATGAAGCCCAAGTGGCTGCGAACAAATGTCATCCAGTGGAACCCTAGCTTGAAAGGCCGCAGATGTGGCAACGGCCCTAGTAGAATGAGCATGGACTCCTTGAGGTGCAGGCCTTCCCGAGCTCTGATATGCTAAGAGAATACAACTCGAGATCCATCGAGAGAGAGAAACTTTAGAAACCGGCTTTCCGAAATTACTTTTGGCAAAGGAGATAAACAACTGATCGGATTGCCTATGATCAGCAATTCTATGAATATAAAAACGTAGTTGTCTGTGTACGTCTAAGGAATGCAGCTTGTACTCTCCTTTGTTTTGAAAGTTGGGGAAAAACACTGGAAGATTGATAGATTGATTGATGTTCGCTTCTGAAGATACCTTAGGTAGGAAGGACGGATTGATACTGAGGTAAACCCTATCCAGGTGAAAGACCAAATATGGTGGTTTGACACAAAGAGCTTGCAATTCCGATACTCTTTTGGCTGAAGTTATGGCCACTAAAAAGGCTGTCTTCCAAGAGAGAAATTTGAGATCAACCGTGGCCGCCGGTTCGAAAGGGGGACCAGTCAAGGCATGTAAGACTAAGGATAAATCCCATGGAGGTACCACCTCTTTGACTGGAGGCCTAAGGAGGAAGGCACCCTTGAGGAAGGTCTTACACAGTTTGGAAGTGATAAGAGGGCCAGACTCTTGCCCCACATGATAGTATGAGATTGCTGCAAGTTGTACCTTGACTGTGGAAGAACTAGCCCCCTGGTGAAAGAGAGAGGTTAGAAAATCTAGAACCGACGCTATTGGAGCTGTAAAAGGGTCTAAACGACGGTGTTCTGCCCAAATGGTGAAGCGTTTCCACTTACTCCGATAAACCCTCCTGGTGGAAGGCTTGTGAGCTGCTACAAGAATGGCTTTGACAGGTGATGAGATCCCGGGAGTCCTTATGAGGAGTGGAACTGGAGCAACCAAGCCGTCAGCTTGAGGTTGACCAGGTTCGGAGTCGGAAGATCGAGAGGGTGAGAAATGAGATCCGGGAGGGGATCCAGAATCCATGGTGGATACACTAGGTGAGACCATAGGTAAGGGAACCATGTCTGACGAGGCCAGAATGGGGCAATGAGGATCATCTTGCTCCCCAACTGCCTGGCTTTCTGCAATAATTTCAACATCAGGGGAAGAGGAGGGTAAGCATAAAGCAGACCGGGAGGCCAAGCATGAACTAGAGAGTCTCTCGGGGACTCCCCCGGAGGGGGGCTTCAGAGCAAAGTAATCGTTGCATTTGGTGTTTGAAGGAGAGGCAAAAAGATTGCAACAAGGTTGCCCCCATTGGGCAAATACTTGCTCTGAAACTCGAGGGTTGAGAGACCATTCGTAAGGAGTCAGGATAGTACGACTGAGCCTGTCCGCTAGAATGTTGGACCGTCCCAGAATGTGCGTTGCTATGAGAAAGCGGTTGGTGGAAATCGCCTATTCCCACACTCTCATGGCCTCGCGGCTAAGGGGGTAAGACCTGGTTCCCCCCTGTTTGTTGATGTACCGGACGACTGACATGTTGTCTGTCTGTACTGCAATCGTCTCTACCGGAAGAGAGTTGTGTAGTGCCTGCAACATCAAAAGCACCGCCCCCATCTCTAGGACGTTGATATGCAAAAGAGGTCTCTACGTCATTCCACGTGCCTTGGACTGTCCTGCCTGAAAAATGGCCCCCCCACCCCACCCCAGGCGAGAAGCATCCGTGGTCACTATGTCGACTGGCGGTGGTAGTGAGAAGGGACGTCCTGTGTGGAGATTGGGAGACTGGAGCCACCACACGAGCGACCTTCTGCAAACCTTGCTTAAGGAAATGGGATGAGACAGGGGGTTGCGAGACAGGGACCATTGTACCTGGAGGGTCCACTGCAGGACCCTCATATGTTCAACCGGGCCAATGGCAGCAGAGGGATTGCAGCCGCCATAGATCCTAAAGCCCTCAGGACCAATTCCACAGAAGGAGTTTGCAGTTGAAGGATAGCCTGTACGTGCAACATCAGGTTCCGAAGCCGATCTGGAGTCAAGAACGCAAGCATCTGTCTGGAATCCAGTCTCGCCTCTATAAAATCCAACACCTGTGTAGGGATCAGAGAGGATTTGGTCATGTTGATGGTTAATCCTAATAGTGGAGCCAGACTGAGGAAATAATCCCTGCATGAACAAAGTAGATGCCTTGTTGGGGCCATAAGGAGCCAGTCGTCCAGGTATGGAAAGACCTGAATTCCCTACAGTCTCACGTGGGCCGCTATTATCGCTAGGACTTTGGTGAACACCCTGGGGGCTGAGGTGAGGCCGAAGGGAAGGGCCCTGAATTGAAAGTGACTGGCTCCCAGCCGGAAGCGGAGAAACCTCCTGGAACGCCTGTCCACTAGAATGTGATAGTACGCATCCCTGAGGTCTATGGAGCACATCCAGTCGTCCTCCCGCAATAAGGGAAGGACGGATTGCAACGTGACCATTCGGAACTTTTCTTTGGGTACTGCCAGGTTTAGGAAAGAGAGGTCGAGGATGGACCTAAAGTCCCCCATCTCTTTTGGCACCAGAAAGAACCGGAGTAAAACCCTGATCCGATTTGATCTGGGGGGACGGGCTGGATGGCTCTTTTTTGCAGAAGCTGCTGAATTTCTGCAGCAGCCGCCTCCCTCTGACTGGGTGGTACGTCGGGGAGGCCTCTGATTCTGGGGGTTACGATAAAGGGAATTTGGTAACCTCTGGATATAATACGAAGCACCCAGCGATCTGTTGTTATGGACTCCCACATTGCTAGGTGCCTCGAAAAACACCCCCCGACTGCCTCCAGAGTGGAGCAGCCGGGTAACCCCTCACGGGTTCTGCGTGGGCCTCTCAGAGAACGGTTCTCTGGACCCAAAATTCCTGGGACCCCCTCTGCGGCGGCGTCCTCCCTGTCCTCCTCTGCCACGAGAGGACTGGTTGTCCTGAGTAGACTGGGACTGATGCGATTTTCGGAACCACATCTTCTTCCGACCCTTTTGGTTCTTGGAAAAAGCCCTCTGGGGCGCAGAGAAGCGGACTCCGACGGCAGACAAAGTCTTCCCGTCTTTCTCGCTCTGGACAAGTGTGTCGCGAACGGTTTTGCCGAACAGTGCAGAACCATCAAAAGGGGCATTCGCGAATGACGCCTTAAAGGGTTCCGAGAAGTCACAGTGACAGAGCCAGGCCTG
Organism: Protopterus annectens; assembly: GCF_019279795.1. Lineage (NCBI taxonomy): Eukaryota > Metazoa > Chordata > Ceratodontiformes > Protopteridae > Protopterus > Protopterus annectens. The sequence goes on from NC_056734.1 coordinate 625,686,212, forward strand.
TCTCCTCATGATAAGCCCGACTCCGCCTGCTCTAGCGGCTCCCTCCGTAGCATGAGACAACAGCCGCATAGAGGTGTTAGAAATAGAACGGAGGGTGGCCATTCGGGAGGAGTACAGATCCTTGTCTCTCTCCGACATGGACCTCGGGGGGGAGGGGGCAGCGTATTCCTTAATTACATCCCGCTGCATCTGAATAACGTGTGCCATGTAGTTCAATGCCCTCAGAGAAGGTCGCTGAACTGAAGGCCCGCTTCCCAAGATGGTCCATCGCGCGAGACTCCTTGCTCGGAGGATGAACTGTGGGGCTCTCCTGAGCCAACTCTTTCTTGGTGGCTGCAGCCACCAACATGGCATCCACAGGGGGACCTCTGCTTCAGTGTGATCTCTCTGCAGGGGGGCTCAAAATTTTGTCCAGCCGCTTGGGGATTGGCTCTACGGTGTCCGGTTCCTTCCAAGACTTAGTGGATATGAGATCCACCAAGGGGTCGGGTGGAGGGGACACCCAAGTGGTAGATGGTCCTGCCTCAAACGCCTCAAGGAATATGGACTCATCAGAGGAAGCCTTGGGGGCAGACCACCCACCCCTGATTTTGAGCATTTCCATGATGTCTCCGAAGGAGACATCCTCGGGGGGTGACCTAGGGGAGCATTCCCCTTCATCTAAGTCCGTATCTTCGGTGAGACTCTCAGGGGAGTCTATGTGCCTCCTCTTGCACTTTGCCTTGTGAGGAATCTCCTCGGGGGGGCTGTCCGAGGAGTCCTCACGGACTGTATCTTGTTCCACTGGAACTCCTAGAGGCGCTGAGGCAGGCTGCCCCGAGGGCCGGATGAGGGGAGCCAGGACCAGATGAGAAGGAGTGCGGGAGGGAGCCGAAGCCAGAACTGGAGGCCTGGAAGCACTCGACAGTGCCCTCTCCACCGCAGTGAAAGCCGAGGGGGAGCCGCTCTCTGACGGATCCGAGACCAGACTCCCACTTGGATCCGAAGTGGGGATCGGACCCGGCGCCGAGAACGTCGGATCCGAGGGACCACTGCGCTCCGACCGGGACGGAGCCGAAAGCACACCAAATCCCTCGGATCCGAAGCTCGGCCCACGGCTCCGAGAGGTCGGATCTGACAAACTCGAGGGAGCCGTCGGAGCCGACGTGCCCAGCATGGTCGGCTCCGACCCACCCCCGGATCCAATGTGGCTCGGCTCCGAGAGCTCCGACCCCGGAATGCGGGTCGGAGAAGGAGCAATAGGGGTGAAAAAAGGAGTCGAGCTCCCCCCTGGAGGGGAGGGGGGGGGGCAAGAGCACTCCCATCTGCATCTGGGCCTGGATGAATCTCCTCATCATCCGGTCCATGTCCGCATCTGACATGCTAAAGGTGGACCGCGAAGAGGCCACCGAGGCAGACCTGGAGTGCCACCTCGATGACCTCGACGGGGACCGGGTCACCTCCTCCTCGGGTCCTGGGGAGAAACAAGGGGATTGGATCCGAGGAGGAGGAGACCGAGAAGACCTGGACGGAGAAGCCCTCTTGGTGGGCGGGGCCGATGAGTCCTCGGCCCGCCGCTTAAGGTGCTTCTCCCTCCGCTTCTCTTTCCTGGACTCCCTATCCTCCAGAAGCGGGAGGTTGAGTCCCGGTCGGAGGAAGGGAGGCAGGAGTGACCACTACCGGGGGTAGCAGTCACCTAAGTACTGGAGGCCGAAGCAGAGTCTGGGGGTAAAAGGCCCGCCAGAACCAGCTTCGACCTCCGATCCTTAAGTGTCCTGGGGTTGAACGCTGCGCAAATCGCGCACCCCGAAGAGAGGTGTTCAACCCCAAGGCACCTAACGCACAGAGTGTGGCCATCAGCCGGTGAAAGCTTGTGACCACACTCGGTGCATTTCGAAAAAATGACTTTAGGGGCCTCCAACATAACTGAAGTAAAGCACACTCACTAGGCCCCTACACTCAAGTCACACACACACGCTACGACCAGCAGGGGAGGGAGGAAAAATTTAAATTAAAATTTAAGCTGAGAAAGCTAAAAATAATAAGTTTTAGCGTTAAGGGTAAACCTACCACGCACACACAAACACTCAATTAGAAAAGAAGAAAGAAAACTTTTTTCTCACAAAAAACGCCAAGAGCTCTGGAATCTAGCTGTTGCTTGAAGAGCAGCAAACTAGATCTGAGGTCAGTCAGGTTAGGCAGGGGGTTATGGGTAAGGGGAGGAGCTAGGAGCTTGGATCTATGCTATGATAGAAGTCGCCGGCTCGGATCCGAGATCGGATCCGTATCCCAAAGGTTGCTGACAAATGAAGTCCCTACTTCAGATATATAGAACAAAAATTTTAAGTACACAATAATAAAGAGAAAGGAAAGTTCCCAAAGCGATCTTATCTGTCTCTGGAAGCTGCAATCCACCAATGCAGGCTGCTGAACATTCAACTGTGGGAGTCCTACAAGCTGACACAAAGACTTTCTGTGACAGGAGTTAGGGCTTCCCCTGATGGGAGGGGCTTAGCCAGTCCCGTCACAGAGATGTGAGGGGATTATTTGCTCTGGAGAGCTGCCAGTGTGTGTTTGTGCAGGCACAGAACTCGTATGCCATTGAGGCAGTGTTAATAATGAACATACTAAGATGACTAATTGTAAAAGTCTCTGTGGGGAATTTGCTTCTCTACACACAACACATGTATTTACTTTTTCAAAATATTCCTTTACAGAAGATTTCTGAATCAGACATGAACCAAGCAATGTAGCTGATAACAGAAGAAAAAAAAATATCGTACGAGGTACTTATCTGGCTGATGAAAGTAGGTCAGCCGATCGACTGAGTGTTGCAAAACAGGTACAGCTATGTACAATGCATATCACGAAAAATCTGCATATGGCAACCACATCACAGAGTGATTATGCCTTGGTGGGAAGACATCGGCTGAAGTCCTGAGAATTCAGGCCATTATCAGACTACTTGCAAACTCAATATCCCAGATGTTAGGATTGCAAAAATAAATACCGCGATAAAGATCTTAAACCCCAAACCTAAACTAGGGAGAAGCCCTCAGCATAAATGCTGAAGCCAGTGGTAGGGGGTGTAAGACAACACAATGACAGGCAATGACATAAAAAGGCAGCTTTTGTAAGCTAATTTTTGCTATATAACACCATTAAAAGCATGCCTGGAACATGGACCTTCATCATATAAACTGCATTGATAATTACAGTTCTTATGACTATATCATATAACAGCAAATTTATGCTAATGTAGAAATACAATTACCCATAACACTAGATGTTTGAATTCCTCACTGCAACAGTAGCCTTTAGGCTATACAGGTTGCACCTTGTCCAAGACACGACAACCAGACAGCTTCCAAAAGCTCTGACTCCTTCCCACACTTCCACTCTGACTGCTGATTGGTCAGCCCTAAGGAGGGAAAATCAACAGGCAGAGTGGAAACCCTTTGGAATTTTCTTGACTAAAAGTTAAGAACTCATCTTGAAGAAAATAACCAAGAAATAATCAAGGTATTTTCCAATCATACCTAGGGAGGTGGTGGTAGGATAGTTGCGGCTACTGCAGCAGTGAGGAATTTGGACATCTATTGTTATGGGTAAGTGCAACTTACACAACTATACTATGTTTATCATTCCCATTGCTGCGGTAGCCTTTAGGCTGTATAGGTCGATTACCAAATCCTACCCAATCTGGGAGAAGTACGGATACAAATCCAAGACAGCACCTGGAGAATGGTCCTAACATAGCCAGTCCTGTATCTAAAGAAATAATTTAATCTATTTTGTAATGCCTAATAAAGATATGTACAAAGGAGCATGTAACTGCTTTTAGAGTCCACCCTGTTCCAGTACACTATAGAAGACAACAGGGCCCTTGCTGACTAAAGTCTTGAAACTGTCTGGAACTGGTTTACCATGGTGGGCATAACAAAAGGCATAGGACTGTCAACTGGAAAATGTCTGTTCTGACATGGGGTCTCCTTTGATAGTCTCAATTTAAGAAATAAATAGCAGATCAGCTTTATTGAAGGACTTCTGTCAAGACAGCACCTGAACTGCCTGGGCATGTCTAGAGTATGTAGATTCCTTTTTCCCTGGTTCCGAGGGTTAGGATAGAACGCTGGAAGATTTGACAGTGAGTGTCAAAGTAAACTTTGAAAAACCTTGGGCATGAATGCAAGATATGTTTTTAATACACTATCCCTACAGAAGACCAGATCAGATCCACACCCACCATGAGAACTTGCAACTCAAATACTTTTCTTATACAGGTCAGAGTAATGAGAACAGTAAATTATGTACTCACCATAACGTTGGATGTATGTAGCCCATCTCGCCTCACATTCTTCACCTGTGGGATCGGAGCCGAATGTCGGCTCCGACTCTGCCTATTTACTAGCTCGAAAGTCTTTGATTGGCTGGGCTAAGATGGTATCCCACAATACATTGCCCCAAATTCCCAGATCTAGTTTGCTGCCAACAGAAATATAGTATCCATCGCCCAAACCACACAAACACTCCCAGAACAAATAGGTCCAACAAATTATCCAAAGGGACTCTGTAATATCAGAAATACAAGGTGATCGTCCAAATCCTCCAGGTGTAGGGGATGGTGGGGGGGGGGGGGTAATGAAGAATGTGAGGCGAGATGGACTACATACATCCAACGTTATGGAGAGTACATAACTTACTGATGTAATGTAGTCCTATCTCACCTACATTCTTCACCTGTGGGACAGCGTCCCTAGCACCTACATCCTCGGTGGCTCAATGGAAAATACTCCACAGCACTGTGGAGCCAAAAGATGATCTGCCCTTGGACACCACATCCAATCTGTTATGTGAAACAAACGTGTGAGGAGAAGCCCATGTTGCAGCCGCACAAATATCATCCATCGATAACCTAGCCTGAAAGGCTGTGGAAGTGGAAACTGCTCTGGTAGAGTGTGCTCTGACTGGGAAGGGTAGGCTCTTTCCCCCTGCCTGTTAAACAAAGACGACGCAACCAGCTATCCACCTAGAGATGGTGACCTTGGATACCGCAGAACCCAAGCGATTTTCTGAAAACTAAACGAAAAGCTGGTCTGACTTCCACCAATCTTTAGTCCTGTGTAGATAAAAGCGTAGTTGCCTATGAACATCCAACAGATGAAACTGGTACTCTGCCTTACTGGAGAAGTTAGGGAAGAAGACCGGCCATTCAATGGACTGATTAATATTAGATAAGGAAGCCACTTTGGGAAGAAAGGACAGATTTGGTCTGAGAGTGACTATCTTTATGGAATATCAAATATGGGGGCTTGATTGATAGGGCCTGGAGTTTTGAGACTCGTCTAGCCGATGTGATAGCTATCAAAAAGGCAGATTTCCATGTAAGTAATTTTAAATCGCAGGAATCCGCAGGCTCGAAGGGTGGGAGAGTGAGAGCCTGCAGAACAAAATTGAGGTCCCAGGGCATAACAGGTTGAGATACAGGGGGATGAAGGAGAAGAGTGCATTTTAGGAATGCTTTACACAGCCTGTGTACCATTAAGCTAGGTTCACAAGCCACATGAAAATTTGAAATAGCCGCCAGCTGAAATTTGATGGTGGCTGAGGCAGACCCTTGGTAGAATAAGTGAGACAGAAATTCCAAAACAGAATCAATGGGGGCTGTGTAGGGTCGATACCTTTGGAATGGGCCCATATCGAAAACCTTTTCCACTTGCTACAGTAGATCTTCCTAGTGGACGGTTTATAAGAGGACGAAAGAATATGGACCATGTCTGGAGAAAAATCATGACACCTGACTACGGATGGAAGTGGGGTAGCCAGGTGGTCAGCCGGAGGGTCTCCAGGGAGGAGTGGAGCTGTCCCGACATATGTGTCAGCAAGTCTGGACGAGGGTCCAGAGTCCAAGGAGCATCCACCATGTAAGGTTGAAGGAAGGGGAACCATACTTGTCGAGGCAAGTGTGGGGCAATCAGAATCAATCTGCTTCCCAAGGACGGCGCTTTCTGAATCACCCTCGAGATAAGGGGAAACGGAGGGAAAGCATACAGCAGACCAGAGGGCCAATTGTGCGCAACAGCGTCCCTTGGAGATTCCCCTGGTGGGAGGATCAGCAAGAAGTAGCTGCTGCATTTCGCATTGAGGGGACTGGCAAACAGATCGCACCAAGGCTGACCCTATTTGCTGAATATGCTGTTCACCACCTGGCGGCTCAGGGACCACTCGTAAGGCATGAGGATCGCTCTGCTTAGCCTGTCTGCAATCACACTGGTTTTCCCCGGGATGTGTGTTGCCACCAAGGCCCGTTTGGAAGCTATCACCCAATTCCACACTCTCATGGCCTCTCTGCATAGGGGCTACAATCTGGTTCCTCCTTGCTTGTTGAGATACCACACTACTGACATGTTGTCTGAGTGTATCGCAATAGTCCCTAGAGGGAGGACGTCCTGAAGTGCCTGCAACGCTAGGAGCACTGCCCTCATCTCCAGGACATTTATGTGCAAGTCTATCTCGTGCTCCTGCCACGCGCCTTGGACCATCCTGACGAGGTAATGCCCCCACCCCCACCCTATCCGGGAGGTGTCCGTGGTCACTGTGGCTACCGGGTTGGGTGGAATAAAGGGTTTCCCTACGACTAAGTTGTTGGTGCATAGCCACCAACTGAGGTCCTGCTTGCATTTACCTGTGATTCAGATAGGAATAGGAGCCATTGTAGGATCCTCATATGTAACCTCGCTAACGGGACCATCATGATAGTGGACGCCATTGTCCCCAGTAACTGAAGAACTAGTCTTGCCCTCACACGTGTCAGAGGCATCATCGTACGAACCTGTCGTTGCAACCCTGTGATCCTCTCCATAGGTAGGAATGCTCTCAACCGAATAGTGTCCAACTCTGCCCCTATAAACGAGACACGCTGTGAGGGTAGCAAGGCAGATTTTTTCCAGTTTATTGTAATGCCTAACCGGTGACAAAGATCGATGGTAGTATCTCTGTTTTGAAGAAGTAGATGCTTGGTGAGGGCGGATAGAAGCCAGTCGTCCAGGTAAGGAAACACCTGGAATCCTTGACGTCTCAAGTGAGCCGTCACCACTGCCATGCACCTGGTGAACACCCTGGGGGCTGTGGTGAGACCAAAGGGCAGGCCTCGAAACTGGAAATGCCTGGCTCCCAGCCGGAAGCGTAGATGACATCTGGATGCTCTGTCCATTTTGATGTGGTAGTAAGCATCCTTCAGGTTGATGGAGCACATCCATACTTTTCCAAACAATGGGAGAATCGATTGTAGTGTGACCATCCAGAATTTGGACTTGCGTACGTAATGATCGAGTTGGCTGAGATCCAAAATGGGTCTCAGGTCCCCCGTTCTTTTCGGCACTAAAAAGAATCTTGAGTAAGTCCCTAATCCAATCTGGCCTGGGGGGACTGGTTGGATAACTCCTTTTTCTAGCAGCTGAGAAACCCCTGATGCTGCTTGATCCCTTTGACTGGGTGGAACGTCTGGGATCTGTTGGACGGGAAAGGGTGCGGAACAGAACGGGATGGTGTAACCTCCGGCGATTATCCCCAATACCCATCGGTCCTGGGTGATGTCGACCCAGGCTTCCGGATACCGGGAAATTCGACCCCCGACTGGATCCGGAGAAGCACAGTCGGGCACACCCTCAGGAGTGAGAGTATGGGGAACCACGAAAGGAATCGTGGTCCCCAGAATTGCGGGGGCCCCTCTGCTTATGGGGCAACGTCTCCTTGAATACGACCCCCCCCTCCCCTGCCTCGTAAGGGGGCCTCACCCTGTGCGGCAGGAAAAGGCCTTTGTGATTTCTTGAACCACATCTTTCCTCCTCGCTGAGCCTTGGGATAAGGTCTCGACGGGAGGGGAAAAACGGACTCCCTCTTGCTCGCACCTGGTGAGGTTGTCTTTCACTTTGGTCCCGAACAAGGAGGGACCATCAAAGGAGGCGTCAGTGAAGGAAGACTTAAAGGCCTCCGCAAAGTGACAAAAGCATAGCCAGGTTTGCCTCCTGAGGGCCACCCCTGAGCTAGCTGCCCTACTAGCTCCCTCGTACGAAATCAGTCGCATGGACGAGTTAGCAATGGAGTTGAGGGTAGAGAGCTGAGCGTTGACAGTCTGAGCCACCGCCTCAGGCAAGTTACCCGTTAGAGTATCTCCTAACTCCTTAAGGAGATCTCTCTGGAGCTGCGTGAAATGAGACAAATAATTCAGTGACCGCAAGGTAAAGGTCACTGAAGACAGGGTACGCTTCCCGTACCGATCCATAGTCCTAGACTCCTTGTTAGGAGGATGGACCAAAGAGGAAGACTCAGCAACTTCCTTGTGTGTGGCAGCCGCCACCACCATAGCATCTATCGGGACTCCCTTTGTTAGAAATTCTTTCCCTTGAGGAGCAGACAAAATTTTGTTGGGCTGTCGAGGAACAGGCTCCACGAAGTCAGGAGTCTCCCAACCCTCCGACAAATAAGGTCCAGGAGCTCGTCGAAGGGTGGAGACACCCAGGAGGCGGAGGGCTGAGCGACAAAGGTCTTAAGGAATACTGACTCCTCCTCGGAGGGGGTTTTGGAGGGCCATTCTCTTCTTTGTTTCAGGATCTCTAGGATATCGGAGAAAGTACAGTTTTGTACCTACCATAAATGTAGATGTCCGAGAGGAATGCATCTGCAGTCCTAACAAATGGGTTGTCCTGGCCTCAGGAAGCCCTTCGGTCGGCCGGATTCCAAAGTCTGGGTCTGGCCTCGGCTGATGTTGCACTTCACCCGACGTCATAGCTGCAGTTCAGCGGGTATAAAGGCATCAGCCGACGCCATTTTCCTCAGTGTTTCTTGCCCCAGATGCCAGGTGCCCTCTAGGAAGGCTAAATTTGGATAAATGCAAATGTTTCCAAACAAGAGAGAGCAAATAGAAATAAACATGTATATACATATATACAAACAAATACACCATAATAGATTCCCCCAGCTAGCTACAAGATGGGCAAATACCCTAGGAGTACCACAGAAGGGAAGGAGGGTGGGTAATCCTGACTGCAGATGCATACCTCTCGGACATCTACATTTATGGTAGGTACAAAACTGTACTATGCCCTTCAAGGATGCATCTGCAGTCCTAACAAATGGGTAGAATACCATAGCCAAACTGGGGGAGGAGGCAATAATAAGATTATGGTGTAGTTAAGATCCCTTGCAAAACAGCAGTGGCAAAACCTGCTCGGGATCTGGAGTATAAGGGTAGATTATAATGCTTGGCAAATGTATGCACGGAGCTCCAAGTAGCAGCCTCTAAAATGTCTTTGGTAGCCACTCCTAAAAAGCTGTAGTAGTGGCTGTAGCCCTTGTGGAGTGAGGTCTGATGTTTTCTGGAGTTGTCTTTCCATGGTAAGAGTAACAAAATCTAATGCAATTTCCTATCCACTTTGAGATTGTCTGTTTTGAAATTGCTTTTCCTTCCATTCCTGTTGCATATGCTACCAGTAGCTGGTCAGTTTTTCTATTGCTCTTGGTTCTGTCCAGGTAGTAGCGCAATTGCCTATGTACATCCGAGGTATGTAACAATCTTTCTCCCCTGTTCTGTGGGTTGGGGAAGAATGTAGGTAGGTGGATAGCTTGGTTTAGAGATACCCTGGAGACCACCTTTGGCATAAAAGTAGGATTAGTTCTCATGGACACTCTATCTTGATGGAAGATAAGGAAGGGCTGTACTGCCATTAATGCCTGTAATTCAGAAACCCTTCTTGCTGAAGTGATTGCAAGCAGGAAAGCAGTTTTCCATGATAAGTACTGTAATTCTGCTGTTGCTGCTGGTTCAAAAGGAGGGAGTGTCAACTTTTCCAGCACAAAGTTCAAGTCCCATGCGGCAATGGTGGCTTCCTTGGTGGCTTTACATTTTAATTCCTCTCAGAAACTGCCTGAGTAGAGGATAAGAGAAGACTGGAGGGTCCATGTTGTATTCTGCTGAAATAGCTGATGCATGAATCTTAATGGAAGAATAGGACAGGCCATTGTGGAAAAGTTCTGCCAAGTATTCCAGGATGTTAGCTATGTTTACCAGTGACACATCTTCTCCTTTAGCTGCACTCCAAATGAGATATCTTTTCCATTTTGCTGAATAAGTTTTCCTTGTTGAGGGTCTGCGAGCCTCCAAGATAATGTCTTTAACCCTTTGAGATAAATCTGGGTTATTTTGTCTTATGCAATGTTCCAGGCAACTAGCTGCAACGTTTTCAAGTTTGGATGCAGGGTTTTGAAGTTGTTCTGTGTTAGCAGTAAGGGAACTAAGGGCAGAGGCCATATTTGTTCCCGAGACATACTCCTCAGTAATGGGTACCAATGCTGCCTCGGCCAGTCTGGAGCTATCAGGATGATCCTTGGGCGGTCTTCTTTGATCTTCAATAGCACCTTGTGCATCAAAGGAAGAGGTGGGAATGCATATGCTGTCAGGTTTTCCCAACTGAAAGATAGGGAGTCCACCTTCCAAGCCAGAGGGTGGTATGTCCTTGTGCAGAATTTTTTCAATTGGTGGTTGTGTGGGGATGCGAACAAGTCTATTTCTGGTAGTCCCCATTTCCTTGTAATGGATTTGAAGATGTCTGGATGCAGCATCCATTCGTGGGCATCCGTGGTAGTTCTGCTTAGGATGTCTGCTAGTATATTTTCTTTTCCTGGTACAAATATTGCCTGGAGCTGAATGTTGAAGCTCAGGGCCACATTCCAGAGGTCCATTGCCATCCGGCATAGAGGGTATGAATGTGTGCGCCTCCCTATTTGTTGATGTACCACATAACTGTGGTGTTGTCCGTCCTTATCAGCAATTGACCCTGCTGAAGAAATGGTCTGAATGTCTGAATTGCCAGTTTTACTGCCAGCATCTCCTTCTGATTTATGTGTAGGTTCAGCTGGTCTTGAGTCCATAAGCCTTGTATGCACTTGTCCAGCATGTGTGCCCCCCAACCGAGGTCTGAGGCGTCCGTGGTGATAGTCTGGCTTGGTTGAGGGCTGTGGAAGGGCAGTCCTTTGTTCAATTGACAGGCCTGAGCCCACCATTGGAATTCTTGCTTCAGGCATGGAATTACTGGAATTTGGGTTTCTAGGCGGTGCTTGTGCTGAGACCATAAATTCCTTAGGTACCATTGCAACTTCCTCATATGTAGTCTGGCATGTGGAATCAATATTATGCAGGATGCCATGTAACCCAGGGCTTGCAGGACTTTCCTTGCTGTTAGCTGGTTCTGCGTTGTTAATGCCATGAAATAGAGAGGAAGGTGCTTCTGCTTTTCTGCTGTGAGGGATGCCATTTGATTTGATGTGTCCAGTTCTGCACCCAAGAAAGTTATCCTCTGGGATGGTATCAGCCTTGACTTTTTTATATTGACTGTGTATCCCAGGGCTTGTAGCAGATGAATGACCTTTTTCAAATCTGTTGCTAATTTGTTTTTGTTGTCCGCTTGCAACAGGCAGTCGTCCAGGTAAGGGTAAATTTGAATTCCCTGAAGCCTGCAATGAGCAATTACTGATGCCAGGCATTTCGTGAATACTCTGGGCGCAGTAGATAAGCCAAAGGGCAATGCTGAGAATTGATAATGCTCTGATCCTGCAAGAAATCTGAGGTATCTTCTGCAATTTGGTCGTATGTGGACGTGCAGGTATGCCTCCTTGAGATCTAGAGTTACCAGCCAAGACTCCTTGCCCAGCATGGGAAGAAGCTGCTGTAGGGTCAGCATCTTGAATTTTGGAACAATGAGATATGTGTTCAGAGCGGACAGGTCTAGAATAGGTCTCCATTGGTTTTCTTTTCTTGGCACCAGGAAAAGTCTGGAGTAAAATCCTTGCCCTTGTTCCATAGACGGTACCTTTTCTATAGCTCTCATCCTTATTAAGTTGTCTATTTGTTCTAGAGCTTTTGTCCTTTGATTTGGAGGTAGGTTTGGCATTCCTCTCTTCCTTGGTAGAGTATGGAAGTGAAACCTGTAACCTTTGTCTATTGTCTGTAAAATCCATTTGTCTCCTGTGATGTAATGCCAGTTTACTGAAAATAAGGTTAGCTTTCCGCCTAAGGGTGCATCTAGTTGTTCCCTGGTAGGCGGTCTCAGAGCCAAGTCACTGTGATTGTCCTGTGGAAGTGGTAGTGGCTGGATCTGTGGCAGTACCGCTGGTTGTTAGGCTGCCACTGACGCCCCTGTAGGCACCTCTGGCTTGACCCCTGCCTCTTGGGCCTATTCCTGCCTCTCTGTGCTCTGGTGGTGTCTGGAAAGGACCAATTCTTGGAAGGCCAGTTCCTACTAAACCTTGGAGGCTGGACCTGTAAGAAATCCTTGACTGTCTGGACAGATTTTGCTTTCTTCCACCTTCTTCAGCACCTGCTGTGCAGGTGAGCCAAACAAATTATGCTTATCCATGGGAGCATCTAGGAGCTTTGATTTTACATGGTCTGGTAAGGACTGCTCTTTTAACCATGCATGCCTTCTGATCACTGTACCAGTCATTGCTGATCTAAAGGAAGCCTCCAGTGCATCATAGCCGCATTTTAAGGAATGATTACTGACCTGCTGTATGTTATGTACCATTTCCTGAAGAGATTTTTGTCTAATGGTTCAGGCGAGGACAGTTTTTTAGTTAACTGGTCTAACATAAATTCCTGATACTGAATCATGTGGAATTGACAGTTTAAGGCCCTAGCTGAAAGAGTAGCAGAAGTATAAACTTTTTTACCCCATCTCTAAGGCCCTAGATTCCCTTTCAGAGGGGGTTTTTGGCAGAGGTAGCTGCTACAGCCTTGGGTCCCTGCGAAATAGTTTCAGGATCTGCAAAAGGAGCCTTATACAAATGATAATGTGTGTCCGGAACCCTGTAGTACCTGTCGGGCTTAGCAGGGGCTGGAGGAAGTGAATCAGGGGCAGTACAAGCATCATTAAATGCATCATCCACAACAGTAAGTACTGGAGGAATGGCTAAAGGCCTATGCTGTGGCAAATGCAAAAGGTCCTAAGCCTTTTCCTAGAGTCTGAAAAATCCTGGCCCTGCCATTGAAATTGTTCCCTCATAGCATGCAAGGTTTCCCCAAAAGAAAATTCCTCAGGCGGAGAGGCAGAAGGAATGGAGTCTTCTGCATCAGAGTCCTCATAAGGAGAATAAGGGCCTTCTGGAGGGTCTGTATTTTCTGAATCATCAGAAGAGAAATCTGAAGAAACTGGCTCAGGGGGCTCTGCTCGAGGCCTCTTCTCTGGAGGTGGGTGAGAGGCCCTGTCAGGGTGAGGTTGGGATCCCCTGATCAAAGAAATGAGATCCTCTGCAAGACTAAGCATTTGAGTACTAGAGCTAGGCCTGTGAGAGGGGGTCTTAGTAGGCACAGTCTTGGTTGATTTTGCTGCTTTAGCCCTGGCAAAAGCCTTAATCGACATGGATGCAGGGGGCCTAGCAGCTCCACGTGAAGGAGTGGATATATCTAAAGGGATAGTATCAGATAAATCCTGTGAACCTGTAAGAGCAGGTGGAATTTCAGTAGCAGATTCAGCCATGCTGGATGAGGCCTCGGTGGGAGGCAAGCTTTCGGCCGAAGGAAGAACCGAGGGCTCGGTTTCAGCCGAAACCGAGACACTCGCGGTTGACTTAACCGCGGTTTCGGCCGAAACCGCGGACCGCGAGAGTCGGTCCATATCCTTGCGCTTTATAGCTAATTGTGAAGTCGGAGTTTCCGATGGCATGTTGTAAGCAAAAGCGGAGCCGAAAAACTCCTCAGCAAATTCCGACCGACGTCTAAGTGTCCGTCGGTTGAAAGAAGCACAGGCTAGACAGGCTGCTACGTCGTGGTCTGGGCCTAAACAAGGTAGGCAGTAAGAGTGGAAATCTTTATGAGGTATTTGTTTCCCACAAGTTAAACAGTTATTCACTTTTTCTGACATCGGCTGAGGCAAGAAAGAGTCCCCAACGGGGTACTTAGCTTTTTAGAAGTCTTCGGTAGTAGCAATCTCTGGTTCTGACCGACCGGCACTTGCGAACAGCTTCTGCTTCGGGCGCCACGCGGCAAGAAAGACGGAGGAAAATGGCGTCGACTGATGCCTTTATACCCGCTGAACTGCAGCTATGACGTCGGGTGAAGTGCGACATCAGCCGAGGCCAGACCCAGACTTTGGAATCCGGCCGACCAAAGGGCTGCCTGAGGCCAGGACAACCCATTTGTTAGGACTGCAGATGCATCCTTGAAGGACATCTTCATATTTTCCAGTGTTCTCAGGAAGGCCAAGTGGGGTTCCTGGGTTTGGGAGGGTGGTCTGTAGCAGGCTATAAACTGGAAGGCAGTTTTACCCACTGTTAGTTGCACATGGATAGTCTCTGATGCTTCGTGCTTTGCCACCAACCTGGAGGTGTGGGTATCTTTGATGAATATCGATACTCCCCCTCCTTTTGTGGTTCGGTCCAAGTTTTGGGGCCGAAAAGCATGGTATGAGGTATAACCTGGTAGTGCTGGGGTGCTCTCGGGAGCCCTGAACCAGGTTTCTGTTACTGCACAGATATCGATGTTCTCCATGCTAAGGAGAGTTTTGAGTGCGTGCATCTTGAGGTTTAGACTTCTGGCGTTGAGTAGCATTACTCTTAGTTTCTTATCCCTTGTGATACCTATGGAGGTGGGTTTGTCTTATGAGCCTTGCCTAAAAAGGCACTATGGGGGTAGCAAGAGCCTTTGCCAATATCCGAAACCCCAGGGGTGACAGGTGCAAGCCGTCCCTAGCGAAGCATCGTGGCTTGTCGAGCATATCATCCCAAGCTGACAAGCATTGGATCCCCTTTGAATGAAACCAGTACTTAAGCCAATTGTTGAAATTGATCATCTTGTCTTCATATTGTGGCATCATTCTTGGTGAGGGTAAGATGCTACTCAAGGTCAGGGTCATAACGGCCTGGGCTACATTCTCAGAGAGCTCCTTTATGTCTCTTTTCATGTACTCCAGGGAGGTACGTCTCAGGTCATTCACACCAGCATGGACAATGACTGAGTCATATTTGTACTTGCCTTGGAGTGACCTGAGTGCTTGTGTTATGTGGCGGATCCTAGCGCCCGACAGGCTGCTCACCGTGACCCTCTCCTTGTTCAGCCTGGTGAGCGGGACGTCAGTGTGCCTGACGATAGAGTCACCTATTACAAGTGTATCAGGTGTGTTGTTTAGTCTTAAGGGCTGTGACTGTTCGGCACACTGGCTTTGTGAGATATGTGTTGCACGTGTTTTGTTTTGGGGTAGCGGCTGCTTGGGTGTCTGCTTTGGAGGTCTCTGCTGCTTCGCAGATCTTTATTTAGAGCCTCCGAGTATGTTTTTGTGTGATTATGTGTTTGGTTTGCTGTCGTGGTAGGTCTATGTGAGACTGGAATTGTAGTGAGTGTGGTTTCCTTCTCCTCCTGACTGGTTATGCCAGTACTGAGTTGAGAGAGCTTAGCCTCCAGTTTGGCTATATGGTTGCATCTCTCACATGTGTTGGAATTTGTTGGGAGGAGGAGAGGATTGTCTGTGTACATGAGGCAGTTGTAACATTGCCTCAAGATTCCCAGATTCACCAGCTGGACCGAGAGGAGATTGACAACTGACCTTTGGACATGCTAGAATAATATTGGGAATTCCTTAATAATTGAAAACCAGGGCCAGTGGGGAGTGAGGGTGTAGTGCTTTTAATTTTAGTGCTGACTTATATAATTGCTTTAGTGAGCAAGTGCCAGGTAACTTAAGTGCAATGTGTTACAGGTAACTTAAATGCAAAAACGACAAACGGTAACTTTCTTTCAAGTGAAACAAGGAAATAAGTACAGTAAGCAATACAGATATCACTAGTGATCCACAGAAGCGCTGAGAAGCCGCGTATTAGGTGGAATTAGCGTTCCAGGGAAATAACAAGCAAACAAACAACAAGCATATAAACAAAGCTAGATTCAGCAGGCCTGGATCTAGTCTATGCTACAGCAAACAAGGTGTACCAATTTCAGTAAAATACAGTTATTCAGGCACTATAAACCTTTAACCAGAAATTCCCAGCTCAGAAGGGCAGAGTCCAGCCTCTTCTCCCACAAGAGTGCAGACCACAAACCTTCTTAATGTAAAATAACTGGCCTGAAGCCCAAGTGCTTAAACCAGAACTAATACACTTTAAGAATAACAGACACTGGGCTCTCAATCAGCAGTTCCCAACTTAGAAGGATGAAAGCTACTTGTCCTGCCACCACAGTGCATGTCATAAACCTTCCTAATGTAAAACAACTGGTCTGAAGCCCAAGTGCTTAATCCAAAAGACTTAGAATGATAGCTACACTTTAATCAAGTTACTACCAAGCAGTAATAAATACAATTGAATACTTTAGAGAATGCCTGGATTAGTGCTCAAGTTACACAAACAAAGCTAGATCCAGCAGGCCCGAATCCAGTCTATGCCACAGCAAACAAGGCGCACCAACTTTAGTACGAAGCAGTTCAGATATGCATGCACTATAAGCCTTTAACCAGAAATTCCCAGCTCAGAAGGGCAGAGTCCAGCCTCTCCTCCCACAAGAGTGCAGACCACAAACCCTCTTACTGTAAAATAACTGGCCTGAAAGCCCAAGTGCTTAAACCAGAATTAATACACTTTTAGAATAACAGACACTGAGCCCTCAATCAGCAGTTCCCAACCTAGAAGGATGTAAGCTACCTGTTCTGCCACTACAGTGCAGACCACAAACCCTCTCAGTGCAAAACAACTGGTCCGAAGCCTAAGTGTTTAAACCAAAAGGCTTAGAATGAGTTACACCAAGCAGTAGTAAATACAATTGAGTACTTTTAAGATGATGCAAAAGTAAAAAAGTAGGTAGAAACACAAGTACAGTAAAAGCAGATGAAATTTTTTTTTTTTTTTTTTCTGAATAAGTGCTGAGATCAAAGAAACAGATTTTGAGTGCTGAAACTAGAAAACTGGCTAGTTATAAGAAAAAAAAACTAAGCTAGAAGGCTTCCCTCCAACACAGAAAGGCTTGGGGGCTCAGAAGCCTACAAATAGTCTATACCACTTAACAGAAAAGGCATGAAACAAGCTTAAATTTTTTTTTTCCCTGTTTCCCAGATGCTCTCTTTGTACACAGTAGGAGTGCCTGAAATCAGAATATGATCTCACTGCACTCAGTTGAGTGAGCAAATGAGATGGGCCCAGAAGGAGTATCCAAACACAAATTTACAAGAGGGGCGGGCAGTTGCAAGGCCACTAAGATTAACACCAAAACCAAAACAAAAACAGGGAGGGTGGGTGGGACTAACTGAAGAGCAGAGTCAAAACTTCCAGTTCAGTTAATATTCCTTCCACACAGTTAAAATCAATTTAAATACTGTATTTTTTTGAAAAAAAAAAAGAGCAGATAAAGGTACTTAAATTCTCTTATACGTCCAGTTGAATACAGCAAGTTCTTAGCCGGCCAAAGCTGAGGTTTTTAAGCAGAAAATATTTCACACTGTACCACTTAAATAGGCAAGGACAGGAAATCAAAGAATGTGACTACCCCCACACCTGTAATTACTAGCAAATAACAAAATTCAGCAAACACTGACTAACTTCCAGTTCAGTTAATATTCCTTCCACACAGTTAAAATCAATTTAAATACTGTATTTTTTTGAAAAAAAAGAGCAGATAAAGGTACTTAAATTCTCTTATACATCCAGTTGAATACAGCAAGTTCTTAGCCGGCCAAAGATAAATTCACCTCTCATCTAGTTAGACTGGACAACTCCATGGAGTTACAAGTTACAGTGGGTAAGACCCTCATTCAAGTCATAGCCAGTTTATAGATCACCCTCCATGGGTCATGATCCCCATGAAGCCTGCTTGACCAAACTGGAGACAATCCAAATTTAACCAAACACACTGGTTATGGGAGATTTCAATTATCCCACCATCAACCAGGAAACCTACGCTAGCCTTAACTCATTAACTCAAAAGTTCTTTGACTTTGTTAATTCAAATGCCCTGGAATAAACTGTCTATACCCCAACAAGGGGAACAAACATTCTGGATCTGGTCCTCACCAACATGTCAAACAGATGCACTGCTGCAACTGTTGGACCTTCTTTAGCTAAAACTGACCATAAATCAGTCACCTTCAAGCTGGCACTAACACCAGAACTCAGAAAGGGCAAAAATCAGACTAAAATATTTCACCAAGCAAACTATACCCTCCTAAGTGAAGGTATAAATGTATTCCAAACCCCACACCAAGCTGAAAGTGGTAACTATGCCAAAGTTTACACTAAAACCCTGTACAATCACTTGCATAAGTGTATAAACTCAGCCGTACCAAAAAAAATCAAAGCCAGACACCAAAATAAAAGCAAGCTGCCATGTTGGACATCCAGCATCAACAAACTTTACAATAAACGTAAAAAGTTGCTGTCCAAGAAACCAAAGGCAACAATGGAAAAGCACTCTCCTCAGTCTCAACAGGCAAATAAGACAACTTGTCAAATCCTCCAAGGGTTTCTTTTAGAGATACTAAGCAAGTACAGCCAAGGATAACCATAAGGCCTTTTACAGCTACATATACAATCTAAAGGGTAGGACCCAAGCATGCGCAGAACCAGTGGCCAACAGTATCACATACACTGACCCCAAAGAGATAGCAAACCTGCTAGCGGATTAGTCTGGTGAAAATTTTCACTCCTTTATCCCATCCTAACTTACAACAAACCTTCCCACAACCCCCCCCCCCCTTTACATATCTGAAGAGCAGATCCTCAAAGGTTTGTCCAAGGCAAAAAACAGCCTCTATGGGACAATATGACATCCCAGACTGTCTTCTAAACAGGACATGAACTAGCATCACCACTAAGTACTATTTTCATTCATAGCCTAACCACAGGCTTTGTTCCTGTGGAATAGAAACAGCAACAGTTATTCCCTTCCACAAAAGGTGGCCTAGTAACAGACCCAGGGAATTACAGATCCATAAGCCTGACCAGCCTCATCTGCAAGACCATGGAACATATTATGGACCTCAAATAAAGACACAGGTGATCTCCAAACTTTGAATCCCACCCAATTCAGCTTTGCAGATCCTGCCTGTTAAATATGGTAGATTTCTTTGAAAATGTGACCAAGGCCACTGACAAGGGCAAGTCTGTGCACACAGCATACCACGACCTGGCAAAGGCTTTCAACACAATCCCACATTCAGGCATTACCGATAAACTCGGCAAACTGAATGTAAACCCCTTTGTTTGAAGATGGGTTGCTAACTGGCTCACAAACCGGACACACACTATCAAAGTGGGTGAACTCCACATCATCCAGCAGACCTGTTACCAGTGGGGTGCCACAGGGGTCAGTGCTGGGCCCCCTACTGTTTGGTATACACTTCTCAGAAGTTCAGGTCAAAACTAAGGGGTTGTGACTGACCAACTTTGCTGACGACTGCAAACAAGGTGCAATCACTGAATCCCCAAATGATGTCAGTATACTCCAGGAGGGTTTCATGCAGACCAATGACTGGTTTATTAGTCACGGTGTCAAACTGAATGCAAAGGAATGCATCAACATTTTCACTATCAAATCAACAACAATACTCTAAGTACCCATGAAGTGGTAAGGGACCTGGGATCACAAGTTGATTGAGACCTTAACTTCGACCACCATGTGTCTAGTGTAGTAAGGAATGCTTTCTACATAGCACACTTGATTCGTAAAGGCATCATCTCAAGAGCAAAAGAAGTTCTAACCCCCTATACTTGGCACTTATCTGGCCCACAATTGAGTATAATGTCCCATTTGGCATGTACCATACTAAGCACATTCAGCAATTAGAGATACCTCAGAGGTTTCTAACAAAGAAAATCAAGGGGCTCCAGCATGTGCCTTACACAGACTGACTAAAGTCCCTGTCACTACACTCCATATCGCACAGACTTCTTAGGGGAGACTTATGCCTCACCTGCAGAGCAATCCAAGACCCAAACCTAATGAACTTGCTGCATATCTGACTAGGGTTACCCATTCCAGGGACCTAAATATGGCTTGCAACTTACACAGGACATACTGGAGGGGGCAGATTTATCTCCCACTGACTGCAGTGTCTTTGGAACAGGCTACCAATTCATGTGAAACAGGGCACCTCTACGACACTTTTCAAAAGGAACCTGGACGAGTGGATGAGGTATCAAATTCTTACTGGGGATAGAGCTCACAACCCTCCTGGACATGGGAAGTCAATCACTAAATGCAATCTTTGGTATTCACTAGCATTTCTATGGTTCTACATTGGGATGAAATAGCTTTATGTTGGGATAAAATGGCTAGGTTTAAAATGACCTCAGAGTCAATAGCCTAATAATCTCCTATGATCCTATGACCTCATTTGGACTTCTAGGGCCATATCCTGCACTTGTTGGAAAGATGTCCCCTAGAAATTTCATTACATAGATCTGACATTTTACTGCTCTACTGGACAAAATTGTAGAAGTGTGTCCCTTTTAATTAATTCTAAGACTCCCCTTGCCCAATTATTAGGAAGTCTATTTAGCTTTGCAAGCAACAGCAACAGCCCATGATGTTGAAGGCTGGGCTAACTGCTGGATTATCTGTACAAGTCAGTCAGTGATGTACTCCTTAATGAACTTGTAGTAGTCAGGCTGATCCCAGCAAAGTCATTTTGTCAATGAGGCAAGCTTGACAGGCCCTCCATACCTTCCTGCACCCTGGATGACTGCAATGTTTATGATAGAACCCACCTACTATGGCATCCTTAAGCCTTAGGGAGACTGACAGGATCACCACAGTTTCAAGGTCTCTACCAGCAAAATCTTTAAAAATTAACCTTTGGCTTTTCCATTTTTCTGTGCCCATTCTCTTTTGTAGGAGATGTTTTCTTAGTAGCAAACACAGATGCTCCCTTCTACTGTTTACGGTTTGGGCCCTCTAAGCATTTTATGCTGAAAGTAGCACAGGGCTTGTGGGAAAATACGTCACAGATCCGTAAAATAAAATGACTACTGAAATTGGTGGTCTGCACCAGAGTTGGTCTTCTACAGGCACACCTGTTACCATTTTTTAGGGAGTGACACTGATGTCGAAAAATTTTTATCCACAGTGCAAATAAAAATAATTGGCTAAAACAATCCAATGTCAATGCAGAAAATGGCAGCAAAAAAAGTTTCCAATTTGGAACTTCTGTTTAGGGGAAGTCACGAGAAGGGACTAACAAACAAAAACACCTTTTTTTTGGGGGGGGGGGCAGGTCTCTCAAGTTGTGCACTGGTTGATGCCTTAGACTGGGGAGATCAGCTAGGAATTATTCTACAGCAGTGACAAAGCTGCTCTTCCTTCTATCCTAGTCACTTGTTTAAGAGGTTATAGCTGAAAAATCTATGGTGGACTACATCACCCTGAAGATTCCTCCAAAAGAGGGAGGCATCCAGTGGAGGCCTTGATGCCTTAAGTGTTTTGGTTCTCATAATCCTCACAGGAAGAACACAGGAAGGGAACCTTATTCCCTCCCTAGCTCCCTAGTAAGTGTGTAGTGAAAAAACACACAGCATAATGAGTGTGACAAGTGGAACCTAGATGTCAGGCAACACAGGATCAATGCTCAGGCATGCGTTTGCTAATGCCAGTGTAGAAACTTTGAGATATATACACTGAGCCTAGTGTTGGTCTCAGGATACAACCCCCCCCCCCCCCACACCAGACGATCCTATCAATCAAGAGGACAGGAATAGTTAGACCTGTAAAACAGCTTTCTGAAGTCTAAGCCTAAACAGAGAACCATGGTGAGGGAAAATACAGTGGTCCATCCTCATTCTGGGCCACACAGCTCATTAGCTTTAAGGGAGGCCTGAGAAGAAGAGTCCTTAGCAATAAATGTCACCTTTATGCTGTAGTTGGCAACTTGAGGAAGCTTTCTCCAGGATTAAGCTGGTCTCTAGTGTGCTCCAGATACATCAACCCTGGAATGGGAGATGCCTGCACACACACTTGTGCCCTACAATTTGGAAGTTGGTGGTACAACCCCTCTGGACGTAGGCACAAAACCTCCCAAAATACACACACGCACAAACTTGAGCCCTTCTAAGATAGGAATTTGGACCAACACATGTCTACCAGCAGGCACTCATGAATAAATTTACCTCCAAGGAGGGTGCAACTATTGTCTGCCTTGATTTCTTTTCTTTTGACAAAGCTTTGGCAAAGACTTGCGGATGTACAATGGGCATTCTCTTCAAGTCCTGGGTTGGGGAAATTCAACTACCACCATTTTCTGGGTAGCTGGTTAGGCAACAAGCTTCCTAGTTCATTACCTACAGATGGCCAAGGTGCAATTCCACAACTTCTGACAGTATTTCATGTCATTTTTATCTTTCAAACAGGAGAGAGACTGGTATGTGGTTCTTAGCTCATTATCTTAAATTCACATTAGTTATAATGGCTTTAGTGATTCAGGAATCAAACACAACAATCTTTCCATTATGAACATCAAAACAAAGACCCAAACTATGCAAAAGAGCAAAAAAAAAAAAAAGTTTGGTTCAGGAGCCAGAAGCACTAATTTTTGTTAATGAAGTTATGACAAGATGTCACAGGGCAAGCACCATACTGGGTGCAAGAGCTTTGAAGAAAATACAAAAAAAAATTTAAACTATACAGGAAAACAGGACAAACACCAGTCACAGACACACCAATGAGGGTCATTAATACTATATCTAATAACCTAAGTTTTAAACAAGATAATAAAGTTAACAGGGTCAAACAAGAAAAAAAATGAAGTCTGGGGCTGCATCCAGTAGATACACCAACTTGGTTAGAAAACAAATAGCTTGGGCCAATAACACTCACACAAACCAGGATGCGTACAAAGCATTTTGTCACACTAACGTACTGAGCTGAAGCATACAGAACATACCACTTAATGACTGTCATGAATCCACACATCATTAATTACATGCAAAAGCAGTATCTTACAATGACTGTGTAATACACTGGGGTAAATGAAATCCAAAATGTTCTTTAATGTAGAGGGGAATCCTTCTGCGCTCCAAATTGGGCTTTGCATCCAATTAAATTATGTCATATGGAGATCCTACAGTATTGGGATGTGTCCACACAGTGAGTATAACAATTGAGGACTCAAGTAGCATTTGCCCTACCCTACAAAGCACACACATAAAACACTGATCAGATCAATACTTTGGAGGCTTCTTTGGATGTTTGTGCTGTTAGATGAAGTATAATTCTGTAACTTGGTTTCATTATCTTTAAAGTAAGCAGGATACAATGGCAGTAAAATGCCGCAAGCCCGATCAAAACACATCTCACATCACTCAATGCTAATGATCAAACCTTAAAATCAAGGGGAGGTTAATTTTCATTCATATTTACTTAATATTTAACTTTAGCAAAAATCAGACAATAATGACTACTGACATTCATATGCAAAGGACAACTTACTATTTTTCACATCCAGGAATGATACCAAAACAGTCAGCAGGCCTGCTACAGCTACCTGGCTCATTAACTGCCGGTCGCTATGGTATGGACATAGTGTCAGTGTACCTTTTCCAAGATGAGTCAAACCCTGTGAAAAATAAACAGGTTCATTAACAGGTATTAAAATATTTAACACTAAAAGAAGTACACAATAATACATTGATCTGGGCTGAAGGTTCTAGGGTGCACAGATGCACATTTTCTGATAAGGTACTACATCAGTTATTTGACATTAACACTGAACAGACTGCAACAAGCATGCAAGATGAAAAACTGACAACAAAAGCCAACATGCCTTCAAATTCCAGGACTCCTCCCCAGTAAGCAATAAATTAATAAATATTACACAGAATGTACTACCTGCCTCAACATGTGTAATAACAGCCACTCACTAAACAAACATTAAATATCTTTTTACTAATGCACTGGAAGTGTTAGGATCACACAGAAATGTGCACTTAATCATGGTTACAGGATCCTTACACAAAATAATGCTATATGCAGCAGAATTCGCCCTTAACATTTTAGGTAATCCGGACTTCAAAAAGCTAGGCTTAATAAAGCAATCACTGAATGTTAATTTGTTTGTGTCTTTCGGCTTTTCCCGGTTAGGGGTCGCCACAGCGGAACTCCGGTCCGCTGATGATTGGCAGTAGAGTTTTACATACTGGCTTGCCGAGCCTAACGCACAACCTTCAACGAAGGAACGCCCGTTCACGCATGTCGCCACACAGAAGACACTCTGAGAATCGAACAGGCAAC
The DNA here is from genome assembly GCF_019279795.1 of Protopterus annectens. Classification (NCBI taxonomy): domain Eukaryota; kingdom Metazoa; phylum Chordata; order Ceratodontiformes; family Protopteridae; genus Protopterus; species Protopterus annectens. Next base: position 625,710,444 of record NC_056734.1, read on the forward strand.
GTCTAACTGTGAGGCGACAACACTACCGCAGCACCACCACCGCAGTATTAATCACTGAATGTTAATAACAGCCACCAAGTCACAAAGACATTATAAATACTGTGCTGAGCTAAAGCAATTATGCTCCTCACAACTATGCTAATATTTACATAAAATTATTACATAAAAATAAATTCTAATCTTACTCCAGTAGTACAGGCATGCAAGTACTAGCAACTGTCAAGAGAAGGACTGAATAAAAATTAGAGTGGAACGCTAGGTTATAAAAAGCAATTACAGCAAAAATAATGGGTGAACATTACGGTGGCTGTTGCAAAGCAAGGCAAGATTCATGTTTCTATTGATAAGAAACATCTGTATAGAAAAAGTACGAGTATTACCCACTTCAAACAGGTTAGTAAGAGGTCTCCATAATGATGCACATTAAATTAATTTCAGTGCTAAATACAAACAAAAGTTTCTGACAGATAAATCTAAACAAAGTTCATACAGTGTCAGCATCAAATGTATTTCAAATTCTAACTTCACAATTTTCCAGGTCCTGAAAATGTTTTGTCAACACAGTCAATCTGTTACAGTTTTGTGCAACCTCATAAACATATTAAGTAATGGAGTGCAAGGGGTGAAATCCCTACAAAGTAAGTGTGGAACAGGCTTCACTCCACTTTACCTAGGGTTGTTGCTTTCACAATCTTTGCTACCTAATTTCATGAAATGGACCTTTGAAAGGAAGAACATGATCCAAACAATAAACTACATTAATTTCAAAGCGCAATTTCTGACTCTTATCATAGGAATTGACTAAACTGATGTAAAATAAATAATTGAAAATATAATCTTTATGGGAGCTTTTCATTAGTCAAGCAATGAGTCTGCAATGGCTCAACATCAAATAACTATATCCACATACAGTAAACTCTCAGTTAACCAGAACTCAAGCAACCAGAAAAAAAAAAAACAAAAAAAAAAAATACAGTACAATTTTCTTGTGTTGCACTTTATGTCCCACTCCCCGCAGAAACACACCTTACATTTTTAAACTTTTAGAGTTTTAAAAAGGAAGACTGGAATACATTTCCTTTCTCCCCAACCTATGAACAAGTCAAACCAAACAAACAGTATAGAGTACAGTATTAGGCCTATTTTAGCAACCAGAAATAAGAAGTTGTGTACTCACCATAACGTTCCATCTGAGTAGGTAGCTTCATTTGTCTGCAACCTGTGGGCCTTGGATCCAATATCGGATCCGAGCCGGCAACTTGTTTCAAGCTAATGGATCCGAGCTCCTAGCTCCTCCCCTCACCCATAATCCCCTGCCAACCCTAAATGACCTCAGATCGAGTTTGCCCCTCAATATATACCCAAAACGGGTATCCAACTAAGATAGATCTGAAGAAGGCCAGGGGGAAGGAGGGGGGATGGTTGCAGACAAATGAAGCTACCTACTCAGATGGAACGTTATGGTGAGTACATAACTTCTTAATCTGAAGTAGGGAGTTCATTTGTCAGCAACCTGTGGGACACAGTCCCCAGCTACCTGAACCTTGGGTGGCCATCATGGAAGGATATTGCGAAGCACCGCAGAGCCAAAGGATGCTCTCCCTCTAGAAATCACGTCCAGTTTGTAGTGGCTAATAAAGGTATGAGATGAGGCCCAAGTGGCTGCCGAACAAATATCATCCAATGGGACTCTAGACTTGAAGGCCGCAGAAGTAGAGATGGAACGAGTGGAACGTGCACGAACTCCTTCAGGTGCGGGTCTCCCAGAGGCTTGGTACGCTAATAGGATACATTGAGAAATCCAGCGTGATAGAGTTAATTTTGATATTGCTTTCCCCAAATTAAATTTGGCAAAGGAAACGAACAGCTGGTCGGATTGTCTATGACCAGCTGTTCTATGAGTATAAAAGTGTAGCTGCCAATGAACATCTAATGAGTGCAGCTTGTACTCTCCTTTATTCTGATATTTAGGGAAGACAACCGTTAAATTTATGGATTGGTTTATATTGGCTTCTGATGCTATTTTGGGAAGAAAAGAGAGATTGATCCTGAGGTACACTCTGTCCGGGTGAAAGATCAAATAAGGAGGCTTCACAGAAAGAGCTTGAAGCTCCGAAACTCTTTTTGCAGAAGTGATGGCTACAAGGAATGCTGTTTTCCAGGACAAGAATTTGAGATCTACTGAAGCAGTGGGTTCAGGAGGTGGAGCAGTCAAGGCTTGAAGAACTAGTGAAAGATCCCACGGTGGTACGGCTTCTTTTATAGGGGGTCTAAGCAAAAAGGTGCCCTTGAGAAAGGTTTTACACAATTTAGCTGACATCAAAGGCCCTGTATCATGACCCACATGGTAATGTGAGATGGCCGCCAATTGCACTTTGACAGTTGAGCAACTAGCGCTTTCCTGAAAAAGTTTGGTTAGGAAGTCTAATATGGATGGAAGAGGAGCCGTAAAGGGATCTAGATTATGATGCTCCGCCCAAGATGGAGAAACGTTTCCATTTACTGCGGTACACTTTCCTGGTGGAGGGCTTATGCGCTGCCACAAGGATGGCTTTGACTGGTGAAGAGATACCGGGAGTCATAACTAGGAGTGGAACTGGAGCAACCAAGCTGTCAGCTTCAGATTGTCCAGATTTGGGGTCGGTAAGTCCGACGACGGGAGATTAGATCCGGACTGGGATCCAGAATCCAAGGAGGATTCACTAGGTGAGACCACAGGTAAGGGAACCAAATTTGCCGAGGCCAGAATGGGGCAATGAGGATCATCCTGCTCCTCAACCGCGAGGCTTTCTGTAAGAGTTGCAGCATCAGGGGTAGAGGAGGATAGGCATAAAGTAGACCGGGTGGCCAAGCATGCACCAGAGCGTCCCTTGGAGTTTCCCCTGGAGGGGGAATCAGAGCAAAGAAATTGCCGCATTTGGTGTTTGAGGGAGAGGCAAAAAGATCGCAGCAGGGTTGCCCCCATATTGCGAATATCTGCTTCGCTACTAGTGGGTTGAGAGAACACTCATACGGGGTAAGAAGGGTGCGACTGAGTTTGTCCGCTAGGATGTTGGTCTGCCCCGGAATGTGTGTTGCAATCAGAAAGCAGTTGGTGGAGATCGCCCATTCCCACACTCTCATGGCTTCGCGGCATAGAGGGCAAGATCTGGTTCTCCCCTGTTTGTTGATGTACCAGACAACCGACATGTTGTCCGACTGAATTGCAATCGTTCCTATGGGGAGGAGATTCTGAAGTGCTTGCAACGCGTACAGCACCACTCTCATCTCCAGAACGTTGATATGCAGGGAGGGCTCTGTATCGTTCCACGTGCCTTGGACCGTCCTGCCTGAATAATGCCCCCCCCACCCGAGGTGGGAGGCATCCGTGGTCACCGTGGGGAGAGGTGCAGAAGGGTCGGCCCGTATGGAGGTCCGAAGCATGGAGCCACCATAATAGAGCCATCCTGCAAGCCTTGCTTATAGCAATGGGGTGGTGAAGAGGAAAGGACAGAAAGGACCATTGCACTAGAAGGGTCCATTGCAGTATCCGCATGTTCAGACGGGCGCATGGAAGGAGCGTTATCGCTGCCGCCATGGAGCACAGTGCCCTCAGGACCAATTCCGCTGGTGGGGTCTCTGATTGGAGGATAGCCCGCACATGGAGTTGCAAATTCCGAAGTCTCTCAGACGTTAGGAAGACTCGTAGCTCTCTGGTGTCTATTCTGGCTCCTATGAATTCTATGGCTTGTGCCGGGGCCAGAAGGGATTTGTCGGCATTGATGGTGATGCCTAACTGTGGGGCTAGGCGGAGAAAGAAATCTCTGGCTGAGCAAAGTAGATGCCTTGTTGGGGAGTCAGGAGCCAGTCGTCCAGGTACGAAAAGACCTGTATTCCCTGGAGTCTCAGGTGGGCCGCGATCACTGCTAATACCTTGGTGAACACCCTGGGGGCTGAGGTGAGGCCAAAGGGAAGGACCTTGAACTGGTAGTGACTGGCTCCCAGCTGGAAGCGGAGGAACCTCCTGGATCGTCTGTCCATTAGATTGTGGTAGTACGCATCCTTGAGGTCTATAGAGCACATCCAAACGTTCTCCTTTAGAAGGGGGAGAAAAGATTGAAGAGTGACCATTCGGAATATTTCCTTGGTTACCGACAGGTTCGAGCGGGAAAGGTCTAGAATCGGTCTCAAGTCCCCCGTCTTTTTTGGCACCAAAAAGAACCTGGAGTAGAACCCTAATCCGAGCTAGTCTTGGGGGACGGGCTGGATGGCTCTTTTTCTTAGCAGCTGCTGAATTTCTGCGGCTGCGGCCTCCCTCTGATCGGGTGGTACATCGGGGAGGTTCTTGAATTTGGGGACATGAAGTAATGGTATTTTGTACCCTCTGGATATAATTTGAAGCACCCAGCGGTCTGTCGTGATGGACTCCCATGCTGCTAGGTGCTCCGAGAAGCGCCCCCGACTGCCTCCAGAGTGGAGCAGTCGGGCAACCCTTCAGGGCTGCTGCGTGGGCCGTTCAGAGAAAGGTTCTCTGGACCCAAAGTTTCTCGGAGCCCCTCTGCCCCTGGGGCGGCGTCCTCCCTGTCCTCCTCTGCCACGGAAGGACTGGTTGTCCGGAGCGGGTTGGGAATGTTGCGATTTCCGGAACCACATCTTCTTCTGACCCTTTTGGTTCTTCGAAAAGGACCGCAGGGGAGCAGAGAAGCGGACTCCGACGGTAGACGTCTTCCCGTCCTTCTTGCTCTGGACAAGTGTCTCGTGAACCGTTTTGCCAAACAGGGCAGAACCATCGAAAGGGGCGTTCGCAAAAGACACTTTAAAGGGCTCCGCAAAGTCACAATGATGGAGCCAGGCCTGACGTCTCATGACTAGGCCTGCTCCGCTAGCACTAGCGGCTCCCTCGGTGGCGTGGGACAACAGCCGCATAGAGGTATTTGAAATTGATCTCAGAGTGTCCGTTCGGGTGGAGTACAATTGTTTGTCCTCCGCCGACATGGACTCAGGGGGGGAGACAGCGTATTCTTTGATAAGATCCCGCTGCATCCTGATGACATGTGCCATATAGTTCAGAGACCTTACCGAGAAGGTCGGTGAACTAAAAACTCGCTTCCCTAAGCGGTCCATCGAGCGGGACTCCTTGCTTGGTGGATGGACTGAGGGGCTCTCCTGAGCTAGTTCCCTCTTCGTGGCTGCCGCCGTCAACATGGCATCTACGGGGGGACCCTTGCTCCAGTGCGACCAGTCTGAGGGGGGACTTAGTATTCTGTCCGGGCGTTTGGGTATTGGCTCCACGGTGTCCGGATCCTTTCACGCCCTGGTGGTAATAAGGTCCACCAAGGGGTCAGCCGGAGGGGACACCCAAGAGGTAGATGGGCCTACTTCGAATGCCTCCAGAAACACGGACTCATCGGAGGAAGACTTGGGGGCAGACCACCCACCTCTGATCCTCAGCATCTCCATGATGTCTCCAAAGGAGACATCCTCAGGGGGTGATCTTGGGGAGCCTTCCCCTTCATCCAAGTCCGTGTCCTCAGTTAAGGACTCAGGGGAGTCCACGTGCCTCCTCTTGCACTTATGCTTGCGGGGCACTTCCTCGGGGGGGCTGTCCGAGGAGGCCTCGCCAGCAACATCCTGTTCCAATGGAACCATCTGGGACATTGAAGCAGGCTGTCCCTTTGGCCGGGTGATGGAAGCCTGGCCCAGCAGACAGGGAGTGCAGGGTGGAGCCGAGACATGGGCCGGGGGTCCGGATGCTCTCAACAGAGCCCTCTCTCCACTACATCGAAAGCCGAGGGGGAACCACTCTCTCTGGGCTCCGAGAGTTGGCTCCCACTCGGATCCGATGAAGGGACCGGAACCGGCGCCGAGACCATCGGATCCGAAGGACCAGTGCGCTCTGGCCTGGACGGAGCCAAAGGCACACTAACCCCTCGGATCCGAAGCTCGGGCCACGGCTCCGAGAGGTCGGATCCGACAGGCTCGAGGGCAGGGTCGGATCCGAAGTACCAAGTACTGTCTGCGCCGACTCACCCCCGGCTCCAACGCTGCTCGGCTCCGAACGCTCTGAGCCCGGATAGCGGGTCGGAGAAAGAGCAATAGGATGGAAAAAAGGTGTCGAGCTCCCCCCCGAAGGGGGGGGGGGGAGGCAAGAGCACTCCCATCTGCAGCTGGGCTTGGATGAACCTTCGCATCATCCGGTCCAAGTCTGCATCGGACATACTGTAAGTCAATCTCGAAGAGGTCACCGAGGCAGGCCTGGAATGCCACCTCGATGGAGATCGGGCCTCCTCCTCCTCGGGCCCTGGGGAGAAACAAGGGGATCGGAGCCGAGGAGGAGGAGACCTAGAAGCAGTGGAGGGAGAAGCCCGCTTAGCTGGCGGGGCCGAAGAGGAGGCCTCAGCCCGCCGCTTGTGGTGCTTCTCCCTCTGTTTCTCCCTCCTGGCCTCCCTGTCCTCTGGTGCTTTAGCGGGAGTTTGAGTCCCGGCCGAAGGAAGGGGGGCAGGAATGGCAGCAACCACAGCCTGTGGTAGAGCCACGGGAGCAGCGGAGGCCGGAGCAGAGTCCGGGGGTAAAAGTCCCACCAAGACCAGCTTCGACCTCTGCTCTTTCAGTGCCCTGGGCTTGAACGCTGCACAAAAGGTACAGCCTGAAGTGAGGTGTTCAACGCCAAAGCACCGAACGCATAGAGTGTGGCCATCAGCCGGGGAGAGCTTATGGCCACACTCGGTACATTTAGAAAAAATGGCTTTTGGGGCCTCAGCCATACTTAAAAGAAAAGGTAGTGTTACACAAACACACAGGCCCCAAAACACAACACACACTCACTAACGACCAGCAAAGGGAGGGAAAAAACTAATTAAAAGAAAAATATTTTTACACTACAGGGAACCTAACACTTGCACACTTTATATTTTTGTGAAAAAAGAAGAAAGTTGACAGAAAAAACACACTTAACTGACAATTACTAGTCGAGCTCAAAGGAATCCAGCTATCCACAAGTGCGGCAAACTAGATCTGAGGTCATGGAGGGTTGTCAGGGGATTATGGGTGAGGGGAGGAGCTAGGAGCTCGGATCCATTAGCTTGAAACAAGTTGCTGGCTCGAATCCGATATCGGATCCAAGACCCACAGGTTGCTGACAAATGAACTCCCTACTTCAGATCTACAGTTATCTGGCATCTACCAATCCCCATGGGTGCCAGTAAACTGAGAGTTTACTGTAGTTGCCTGTTAAAATTTTGGAACCCTGTGAAAAGCCAACTAGCCAAAGCTATCTTGGACAACATATCAGGAATGGATACATCTTCACTAACATATTGGAAAACCTCTGATCCTTCTACTCCTCACCTACTGTTATACACTTAAAGCACATTAGCAACACCATCACCTTTAACCTAAGGGTATATTCAAACTCAAATTATACATAAATCACATTTCCTGGCCTTTACTAACAAAAACTGACATAATAAAATTTATGAAAACGAACTGGGGTACTAGCCTCGGGGCGGCCACGGTGGTGCAGCGGGTAGCGTTGCCGCCTCACAGCAAGAGGTGCTCCTGTTCGATTCTCGGCTGGGGTGCCTTGTGTGTGGAGTCTACATGTCCTCCCTGTGGTCGCGTGGGTTTCCTCTGGGTGCTCCAGTTTCCTCCAACATCCCAAAGACATGCTGTAGGTGGATTGGACACTCTAAATTGGCCCTAGGTGTGAGTGTGTGCGCATGTGTGTGCCTTCTGTGGAAGGTTGGACGCCGGGCCGGCAACTCAACACCATAAAAAGTACAGTTTTGTACCTACCATAAATGTAGATGTTCGAGTGTATACTCTGCTGCAGTCATCACACTTGGGTTATCCTGTCATCAGGCAGTCCCGCAGTCGGCCTGAACTCCAAAGTCTTGGTCCGGCGTTGGTTGCTATCGCTTCTTCCCAGACGTCAGTGCGCCAGGGGTATATAAGAAGAATCCAACGCCATTTTCTTCAGTTTTTCTTGCCCCAGATGTCAGGTGCCCCCCCAAAAGGTGGTCAGTAAATAGTACCAATAATAAAAGTTTAGTACAAACAAAACATCGCTCCAGCTATAAGCAAATACACCACAAAGGTTGTATCAGATTTTAAGGTATTGAAAGGTTTCAGTTAGGTCAGAGGGGAAGGAGGGAGGGTAACCTGGACTGCAGCAGGGTATACACTCTAACATCTACATTTATGGTAGGTACAAAACTGTACTATGTTCATCGTGTTACCCTGCTGCAGTCATCACACCTTGGGTTGAATCCCAAAGCTAAGGATGGGAGGTGGAGTCAAACAGGGTTAGAGGAGGCTAGAAGGCCCTGCAAAACTGCAGTGGCGAAGCCAGCTCTGGTCTTAGAGTAAAGTGGTAAGTGATAGTGTTTGGTGAAGGTGTGTACTGAACTTCAAGTTGCAGCTTCCAGAATATCCTTGGTTGGCACCCCCCTGAGGAAGGCTGTAGATGTAGCTGCTGCCCTGGTGGAGTGGAGCCTAATGCTAGCAGGAACTGGTTTTCCATGATGGGTGTAGCAAAAACGTATGCAATGTCCTATCCATTTGGAAATGGTCTGTTTTGAGATAGCCTTTCCTTGTGATGCTCTAGCATAGGATACAAAAAGCTGGTCAGATTTTCTGAAAACCTTAGTTTTATCCAAGTAGTAACGTAGTTGTCTGTGAATGTCCAAGGAGTGCAGGAGTCTTTCTCCTTTGTTCTGTGGATTTGGGAAGAAGGTGGGTAAATGGATGGTTTGATTTTGAGCCACACTGGATACCACCTTTGGCATAAAGGAGGGGTTAGTTCGTAGAGAAACTCTGTCTTGATGAAAAATGAGGAAAGGCTCTACTGCCATTAGTGCCTGTAGCTCTGAGACTCTTCTGGCTGAAGTAATTGCTAGCAGCAGGGCAGTCTTCCATGACAAACTTTAAATCAGCTGAGAAAGCTGGCTCAAAAGGTGGCAGCGTAAGTTTTTCCAGAACAAAATTGAAGTCGCAAGTTGGCGTTGGTTCTCTCCTGGGAGGCCTAATGTTTTTGGCCCCTCTGAGGTACTGCCTTAGAAGTGGATGTGAAAATAAGGGAGGATCCTTGTTGTAGTGGGCTGAAATAGCTGAGGCGTGGATTTTAATAGATGAGAAAGAAAGTCCTTTGTGTAACATCTCAGTTAAATATTGTAGAATCTGAAGTATGTCCGGCTCAAGGGTATTTTGGCCTTTAGCTTGGTTCCAGGCGCAAAATCTTTTCCATTTGTCTGAGTAGGTTTTTCTGGTGCTGGGCCTCCTGGCCTCCAGAATGACATCCATAACAGCTTGTGAAAGAGGAGCTGGCTGGTTGCTTAGGTGATGTGCCATGCAGCCAAATTTAAGGTTTTGAGCTGGCTGTGTAGAATCTGACCGTCTTGCTGTGTGAGCAGATGAGGAATTTGTGGTAAAATCCATGGTGGGCTCTGGGCCATGTTCCTTAGTAGTGGGTACCAGTGCTGGCGTGGCCAGTCTGGGGCAATGAGTATCATTCGTGGTCTCTCCATCCTGACTTTCAGCAGCACCTTTGTGAGAAAGGGCAATGGAGGAAAGGCATATACTGTCAGCATTTTCCAACTGAATGAGAGTGCGTCCACTTTCCAAGCTTGATGGTGAAATGTCCTTGTGCAAAATTTTGATATCTGATAGTTTTGGGGGTTGGCAAACAGGTCTATGTCTGGGCACCCCCATTTTTGAGTTATCATTGCAAATACTTGTGGATCCAGTTTCCACTCGTGGGGATCCATGATGTTCCTGCTTAGGTCGTCTGCCAATGTGTTCTTTTTTCCTGGCAGGAATTGAGCTTGTAATTGAACTTTGTAAGCCAGTGCTGTGTTCCACAAGGTCATTGCTTGCCTGCATAGAGGGTAGGAGTGTGTACCCCCTTGCTTGTTTATGTACCACATTACTGTAGTGTTGTCTGTCCTTATTATAAGCTGTCCTGGAGAGCATTCTGTACAGCTAGCATTTATTTTTGATTGATGTGCAGTTTCCTTTGATCTGCAGTTCATATGCCTTGAACGCACTGTCCTGCCATGTGTGCCCCCCAGGCATAGTCCGATGCATCTGTTGTCATAGTTTGCCTGGCTGGGGGTAAGACGAAAGGCTGATCCTTGATGAGGTGACATGCCTGTGACCACCATAGAAACTCCTGTTGAAGGCAGGGAATGAGAAGTATCATTGTTTCCAAGCTGTGGCTGTGTTGAGTCCATACGCTTTTCAGGTACCACTGTAATTTCCTCATATGCAGTTTTGCAAATGGCATTAGTAGTATGCAAGATGCCATGAAGCCCAAGGCCTGCAGAATTTTTCTTGCAGGGAGTTGGGTCTTTGTTGCCATTATTTTGAAGTACTGAGTTAGTTGTAGTTGTTTGTCTGGTGTCAGATAAGCCATCTGGGCCGTTGTATTCAAGCTGGCACCCAGGAATGTCATATTTTGTGAGGGCACTTGTTTTGATTTCTTTTCGTTTACTGTGTACCCTAGGCAACTTAGAAGGTGTTTTACAAAAGTCAGATGTTGTAAGAGAATGTCCTTACTTTCTGCTTGGATGAGGCAGTCGTCCAGGTATGGGTATATTTGAATTCCTCTTTGTCTGCAGTATGCAATTACTGGTGCCAGGCATTTTGTGAAGACCCTGGGCGCAGTAGACAAGCCAAAGGGCAGTGCAGAGAATTGGTAATGGGTTGAACCTGCAATGAAACAGAGGTATCTTCTGCAATTTTGTCTGATAGGGACATGCAAGTATGCCTCCTTGAGGTCCAACGTTACTAGCCATGCTTTCTTGCCCAACATGGGAAGAAGCTGCTGTAGTGTTAGCATCTTGAATTTGGGTACTTGCAAGAAGGTGTTTAGAATTGAAAGGTCCAGAATGGGTCTCCAAGCATTGTCCTTTCTGGGGACTAGAAAAAGCCTTGAGTAAAATCCTTGGCCTTGCTCCTGTGTAGGTACCAGTTGAATGGCTCTCATGTCCATGAGAGCTGTAATTTGTTTTTGTGCCTCTGCCCATTGATTTTGTGGCAGGTTTGGCATTCCTTTTATCCTTGGCAAGGTGTAGAAATGGAATCTGTATCCTTGTGAGATAATGTCTAGGACCCATTTGTCCTTTGTGACGATGCGCCAGTTGTCTGTAAAAAATGCTAATTTTCCTCCCAAGGGAGCTGCCAAGAGAGTTTTGCTTAGCAGTTTGAGGTTTAAGTCATTGTGTTTGTCTCCTAGTAGTTTGGGACCTGTCTTCTCCTCCCTTCTGTGTTGCAGTGCCCCATTGGCGAGGTTTGTAAGGGATTTGTGCTTGTCCTCTTCCCCTTGGGCTTCTGTATTTACCCCCTCTGTGGTCTGTCAGAAGCTGGAAAGGACCAATTTTTTGTTGGCCAATTTCTGCAGAAGTGTGGGGGTTGTACCTGTAAGAAATCTGACCGTCTGCATAGATTTTGCCTTATCCTCCATTTTCTTTAAAACTTCTTCTGCTTTAACCCCAAATAAGACATCCTGCTGTAAGGGTGCATCTAGTAACTTTAACATGATCAGGCAGAGTTTGTTCCTTTAACCAAGCATGCCTACGTATAACAGACCCAGTAACAGCTGCTCTACAGGAAGCTTCCAAGGAATCAAATCCACATTGTAAAGTATGTTTGCCCACCTGTTCAGCTGCATGCAACAGATCCTGCATTTCCTTGAATTCAGACTGTTGAGGGTGCGTGCTCATCTTTTGTTTTATTTGAGACATTAGGAATTGCTGGTATTTCAGCATGTGAAATTGACAATTTAGTGCTCTCATAGCTAGAGTGGCTGAGGTGTAAACCTTCTTCCCCCACCTATCCAGTGTTCTGGAGTCCCTTTCAGAGGGTACAGGATTTTTAGTCATAGAAGCCTTAGCCCCTTTGGGACCCTGGGAGATTGTCTCTGGGTCAGCAACAGGGCTTTTGTAAAGGAATTTGTGTGAGTCAGGCACTCTATAATATCTATCTGGCTTGGCTGGAGCAGGAGGCAGAGAATATGGATTTAGACTAGATTCTAAGTAAGCATCATCCACAATGTCTAAAACTGGAGGGATAGCAATTGGTCTGTGCTGGGGAGTAAAAGAAGCTCTCGGAGCCTTTTCTTTGAGTCGGAGTAGTCCTGACCTTCCCAGTGGAAATGCTCCCTCATGGTATGTAAGGTTTCCCCAAAGGAATAGTCTTCAGGGGGAGAAGCTGAGGGAAAGGAATCTTCAGCATCAGAATCCTCATAAGGGGGAAAGGAGTAATCTTGTCCCTCAGAGGAGCCTGAGGAAATCGACACTTGATCAGAGGAGGCATAATCCTCCTCTTGCCTAGGCCTTTTGTCGGGGGGGTTGGGAACCCCTGATTAAAGAAATCAAATCTTCAGCCATTTTAAGCATCTGTTTCTTAGGCATGGGGCCTTGAACTGGAGACTGATGTGCAGTCTTTTTTGGTTTTAGAGGAGTCTTAAGCTTAGCATAAGATTTTATGGTGAGAGTAGTCGGTCTGAAGACACCTTCTGTAACCGAAGGTGTTTCCATAGCACCGGCTTCTCCTTCTGCAATGTTATCAGTAGGGCCTAAAGAAAATGGCTGCGTCGGCCTAGAACTCTCTGCTTGAGAATCCGAAGTGGTCTGGGGCTCCAAATTCTGCGGTCGCCAGGGGCTGTGTAGGCGCCTCATTGAAAACCGGAGAACCGGCGACCAGCCCAGCCGAGGCCTCGGAGTCTGGCTTGGATCTAGGCTGCCTGTCTTTATCTTTGCGTTTTTTATGCACGCCGGTAGTCGGTTGCTCCGACAGCATAATGTAATTAAATTTCCTACCGAAGTAGTGTCGTGCGAAATCAAAGCGTCGCTTTATAGTTCGCATATTGAACCTAGCACAAAACCGACAACCAGTGACGTCGTGGTCTGGGCCTAGGCAAGGTATACAATAAGAATGAAAATCCTTATGAGGTATTTGCTTCCCACAAGAAATGCAATTGTTAACTTTTTCTGACATCGGACTGAGGCAAGAAAAGGTTCCCCAATGGGTTACTGAGCTTTGAAGACTTCAGACTGAAATTCGATTCGAAAATCTCAGGTGTTGGCCGACCGGCACTTGCGAACTGCTTCTGCTTCGGGCACCACGCGGCAAGAAAGACTGAAGAAAATGGCGTCGGATGCCTCTTATATACCCCTGGCGCACTGACTTCAGGGAAGAAGCGACAGCAACAGATGCCGGGCCAAGACTTTGGAATTCAGGCCGACTGCGGGACCGCCTGACGACAGGATAACCCAAGTGTGATGACTGCAACAGGGTAACATGATGAACATCTCCACTGCCAATCATGAGCGGAGAGGTGATCTGCTGTGGCGACCCCTAACCGGGAAAAGCCGAAAGAAGAAGAAGAACTCGGGTACTAGCCTCAATGATACATCTGCTCAGGATACCATGAATGAGTTCTATGATATTACAAACTACTGTATTTATGGACAGATACAGTAAAACACAAAAGCACAGGTAAATAAATAAAACCCTCTGAAAAGTACATAAGTAATACACTTAACAGGAAAAGATACAACTACTTAATTTTCAGAGATTATTCTAATCATAAAATCAATTCAACAGTGAACCAAGTACAGAAAAAAATAACTTTTTTATCAAATTTTCCAGATCTAACTATGAAATTTTCTTATCCAATGCTGATAGCAATAAAAATGTATTCTTTAATTAAACGTGCAATTCAAAGGGAAATACTACAAATGTAACACGAAATCAATAAACAATTAAGTGATTACCCAAAGAAAAATGGTACAATGAATGTGCTTAAAGATTTTTCTGTAAACTTCACAATAAGCAAGTATGTCAGAATGCACCAGAAAAGGGAAAACATACTATATAAATCATACGACTGCTGCCATAAACAAAACTATTGCAGAAAACATCAAGATGAGCAGCTAACAGCATACAGCATAAACAGTGAAAATCCCAGAAAAAATAATACGCTGTAGAATGCAAGCTCCATTGAAAAACGCAGTAAGTGGTTCTTTCATAAAAGAAAGAAAAGTCAACCAACCACAACCAATTATGTTAAACTATACTTCAAAATGTGATCATGTTTCTGACTTAGTAAAACTCTACATATGTTTAAATTAAGGGCATACCTGCATCAGATCAAAACAATTTCAGACCCACCAACCCTACCAATATTCTATATAGTATCGCACAGAAAATCTTTAAAAGATTATCCAAAATGACATAGGGGGCATGTATTTGTTAGGTATGGAAGTGTACACATTAGCCAAGAAAGCTCTTGCTTCTTTAATCTTATAGTTTCTATGAAATGGTAACAGCAAAATCTAACAAAGAGTTGAGAGCAAGTAACAGTTATCGTAACCTTATTAAGAAATGCAACATTATTCCACATATGGGAATAACTGACAAAAGAACAGCATTAAAGGCCAGTACATATCTAATTCAACAACAGGTAAGGCAATTACAAGAAACAGGATGCAACATGACGAGGTGGTGTGGTGGGGTCTGTCTATGCAGACAAGGGTTACAAGGCATGTCCCACAGGGCTTGGTACTATGGCATTTCTTATTAATAATAAGTCAGAAACAAGTTACAGACCATTGGGAACCTTTTTGGTTAGGCTTATATAGGCCCCAGGGCCGATAGCCTAGTACCTACCTATGAACTATGTTGATAACTGAATACTGTGTAACAATTACTTTGATGAAACATACAACAGTTCTCCAAGATGGTTGAAAAAAAAAAAACACCCACCTAGTGAAGTGGTAATTACATTACCATTAAAACTAGTAATTGTAGCATTATGAAACTTGTCAAAAAGGACACAAATTATGACTTAAAAACTAGACAATGACAAATCATAAAATAGGACAGCATAATTAAAGATCTAAAGGCAAGAGAAGATGGCAATTTAACTTTCTAAAAGATTCAGGGAGTGGTACAAACTATAAAAATATATCACTATATTTTACTAAGTGGCCCAAATAAGTGACCCAGGTCTGTAACTCACTAATTTTGTAGGCAGACTTGTACACCAACACTTTGCCACTTTCAACAGTAAATTCCACTTCTGTTGGTAACCCTTACCCAGAGTGCTCATTTTACCCTTTTGGAAACCAAGACACTATGCAAAGCATCACTTGTGGGACCCTTGCAACTTGATTATGTATCTGTATCAAACTACAGATGTAGCTGGACTTCCAAGATGGCTGCATATTGATTAACAGCTTAATTCTGGCTCTCCCAGTCTGAAAACAGAAACTTGGCAGAGAAAACCAGTAGACCTAGATTTCTGGGTAAATGTCAGTAACTGAATAGTAAGTGCACTGCCTAGATGCCAGGGAAAAAAGAAATAAAGGATCTGGAGGAAACTCGGTCACAAATGCTGAGGGGGAAAAAAACACAGACTTGGAAAAGTACTGCAGTTGTTCAGAAAGAAGCAGTACAACTTCCATATGTGACTTACAATACCCTAGAGGAAAGTGTACAATCAGCTGCACACAGACCTGGTTAAAATAAACAAAACACTGACGGAGTACATCAACACAAAATAAAAATCTCGAGAAAATGGGAAAAGCTTTGAACCGATATTCAGATAAGGTGACCAAACTGAAAAACTCAGAGGCTGAAATGATGAAAAGGCTGGCTGAATGAGACTTCACAAGAAGAGAAGTTTACAAAAATAAGAGGACAGATCACATAGGGGAAAGACCTGAGATTTTCTGCTGTACTAGAGAAGCTGGAAGGAACACACTATTAGTTTTATGCAAGTACAAATAAGCAAATGGACTGGTATTCCACAACAGGAATTAGTTGAAAGGGCACATAGGGTGTACGCTCCAAACCTGGCTATGAAAAAACAACCTAGACCTTTAATAGTAAAAATGCAATCTTATCAGCAGGAGTCAATTCTGACAAAACTGTGGCAGAAGGACAAAGTACTAAAAGTGGGAGACAGCAGACTGTTTGTGGAGAATGACTACTCACTGCACACCAGGCAAAAGAGGAATGCATTTACTCCATCATATAGGGAAAGCCGAGAAGCAGGCATGAGATTCAAACTGCTGTGCCCAGTTATCCTCGAAATATTTTTCCCCTGGAGGAACAAAAACATTTTTTGATGAAGCACATGCTAAGGAAGAAATACAAAAGTTTGTCCAACAAAAAGTGAACTGTGAAACAGAAGAAGATTCTGCTTCTTGTTCTTCCGGTAATAAACACCACAGCGAGATTGTGCCAGTGAAACCTTTCCCAGTGTTTCAAAGGAAAATGATTGAAAGGGGGGCACAGAAGTTGACTAGAAGAATTGAGTGTGTGCTAGAGATGAAGCAGACACAGGGTTTGGGAAATGGAGATGAACAAGAACAGAACAAAAGAATCTGGAAATACTGAACCTTCTTGGACTTTGTTAAACTTGTAAGGGACTATAAAGCATATGCCTTACTTATGAGAAGGGAAGAGGAGGGACAGTTTTAAATGTAAGTAAAAAAAAAAATAGTTATGTGCTCACCATAATGTTCCTCACATGTGGGCTTGGATCCGAGCCCTCAGATCAGACTCTGCCGTTGCAATATCTCGTGGCAACCAAAAAGCTCTCTAGCACATTCCCTTACACATAGTGCCTCCCTCCCAATCACCTCAGATCTTGTTTGTTGATAATCATAGAAAATAACAGATTAGGAAATTGCCTCAAATAAGGGTAAGACCACTTCTGGCTCTCATAATGGCCAATAAACAAATTTAGGTCAACTCGTTCATCTAGAAGCCAAAAAAGGGGCAGTGGGTTTGTTTGTGAGAAAAAAATTAAAATGGACAACACGGATGGAATGTTATGGTGACTACATAACTATTTTATCTGATGATGTAAATTTTCATTTTATACTCATGGGACAGAGTCCCCCCCAGCTACCTTTTTCCTGGGTGGTCTTATGGAAGGACATTCTTCAGAACCACTGAATCAAAGGAGGCCCTACTCCTAGAGATCAAATCTAGCTTGTAATGAGTAATACATTTTCAGGGGTAGCCCAGGTTGCTGCTCTGCAAATCTCATCCATGGATGCTCTAGAATAAAAAACAAAAGAGGTAGCCACTGCTCTAGTGGAGTGAACCCGAACAGGGTTTGGGAGCTCTAAATCTTGACTCTTGCAAATAAACAAGATGCTGTCCCTAATCCATTTAGCTAGACTCACCTTGGTAACTGGAATGAGCAATCTATTTTTTGAGGAGGCGGCAAATAACTGATTTTGTTTTCTTATGTGCTTTGCTCTATGAAGGCAAAAACTTAGTTGTCTATGAACATCTAGAAAATGCAGCATAAAGTCACCTTTCTTAGTGAAGTTTGAGGAGAAAACTGGCAGATTAATGGGTTGGGTTGACAGTACTTTCTGAAAATATCTTTGGTAAGAATGATGAATTAGTACGCAAAGTGCCTTTTATAAAAAGAAGTTATGTACTTACCATAACGTTCCATGTGAGTTGTTTACCTTGCCTTTATTCTCACTGATGGGTTTGGAGCCAATCCTCTGCTCTGACACGGCCGATAGCAAAGCTCAAGGTTTGCCAGTAGCTCGAGACCAAGCCCCTTATCCTACAATGCACTACTGGAATTACCTCAGATCTTGTTTGCTGCACTTCCCGAAGGGGAAGATAGAAGTATTGAATAACCAGGATGGTACTAGCCTCTAATTCCACTGTCAGCCAGGAGGGGGAAGGAGGGAGGGACGTGAGAATAAAGGCGAGATAAACAACTCACATGGAACATTATGGTAAGTACATAACTTCTTTATGTGAAGTTGTTAAATCTCGCTGTTTATTCTCACTGATGGGTAGCGTCCCTAGCACCCTCAATCTTGGGTGGCTCATGGAAGTACGTTTTTCAGTATCGTGGAACCAAAGGAAGACCTGTCCTTGGAAGCCTTACCTACTTTGTAATGTGTGATAAAGGTATGAGGCTTAGACCAAGTGGCTGCAGCACAAATATTGTCAAGGGGCAATTCAGCTTAAAAGGCAGAAGATGTAGAAATGGCTCTGGTAGAATGAGCCTTAGGTTTGTGTGTCAATGGCATGCTTGCATTCGCATAAACAAAGGATATACAATCTGATAACCATTTAGATAAAGTTGTTTTAGCGAGTGGATTACCTTTTCTGGCTTCCGAAAAGGATACAAAAAGTTGATCTAATTTTCTAACATCCTTGGTTCTGTCAAGATAAAATCTGAGCTGTCTATGTACATCATGTTTGTGCAGCATGTATTCCAATTTGCTAGAGTGGTTGCGGAAAAAAGACTGGCAGCTCAATGACCTGATTGATATTGGATTCAGAACAGACTTTAGGCAAAAAGGAGGGGTTTGTTCTGAGAGATACTCTATCAGCATGGAAAATCATGTAAGGAGGCCTAACAGATAATGCTTGAAGTTCTGACACTTTGCGGGCAAAAGTAATAGCTACCAGAAATATAGTCTTCCAGGACAAAAATTTGAGATCACAAGAAGATGCTGGTTCGAAAGGGGGGAGAATAATTTGAGACAGCATAAAATTCAAGTTCCGGGGAGAATAAGGAATTTTGACAGGAGGTCTCGTGAAAGGCACCTTTAAGAAAAGCCTTAGATAACTTATGGCTCATAGCATTCAACCCATCAAATCCAAGGTGGAAATTTGATATGGTGGCTAACTGGACTCGAACTGCGGCAGCTGCTGCTCCTTCTTTAAAAATTGTTGTCAAAAATTCTAAAATGGAAGACAGAGGAGCTCGGAAAGGGTCAATTTTCTGTATATTGGCCCAAATTGAGAACCTGTTCCACTTACTGCGGTACAGTTTCCTGGTGGATGGCTTGGGAGAAGACAAAAGGATTTGTCTTGTATCATCTGAGAGCGAATGAAGCCTGGCAATTAGGGGAAGTGGATTAGCCAAGTAGTCAGTTTTAGGGACTGCAGTGAAGGATGGAGGTCCCCTGACGGGTATGTCAGAAGGTCTGGAACTGGGTCCAGGATCCATGGATCCTCCAGTAGATGGTGGTGAAGGAAGGGGAACCAAATCTGTCGAGGCCAGTAGGGAGCTATGAGGATAACTGTCCTTCCCAGCAACTTTGCTTTCTGTAAAACCTTGGGTATCAAGGGAATAGGTGGGAATGCATATAGGAGACCCGGAGGCCAATTGTGTACGAGTGTGTCTCTCGGGGAATGTCCTGGAGGTGGTATTAGGGCAAAGTAGCTTCTGCATTTGGTATTGACGTGACTGGCAAAAAGGTCGCAGTAAGGCTGCCCCATTTGTGGAAAATCAGATTCTCAACTTGTTGGTTGGGAGACCACTTGTGAGGCAACAGTATTGCCCTGCTTAGCTTGTCCGCTATCACACTGGATTCCCCAGGATGTGCGTTGCTATCAGAAAACGGTGGGACGACACCGCCCATTGCCATACCCTGAGTGCTTCTCAACAAAGGGGGTAAGACTTGGTTCCGCCTTGTTTGTTCAAGTACCAGACCACCGACATGTTGTCCGTCTGAATTGCAATTGTCCCTAGAGGAACAGAGTCCTGAAAGTACTGCAACGCCAGAAGTACCGCCCTCAACTCCAGAACATTGATATGCAGATGTGACTCTTGATCCGTCCATGTGCCTTGGGAAGTCTTTCCCTGAAAATACCCCCCCCCCCCCCACCCTGTCAGGGAAGCGTCCGTGGTCACAGTGGCTACTGGGGGGGGGGGGCAAAGGGTCTTCCGATTGTAACATGAAGAGACGTCAACCACCACTGAAGGTCTCTCTTGCAAGAATCTGTGATGGGAATCATGTAGTGCATCGGTAGCTTTTGGTAAGACCACTGAGTGAAGAGGAGCCATTGAAGGATTCGCATATGCATCCTTGCGAGTGGTACAGCCAAGATTGCTGCCGCCATCAACCCTAGCACCTTCAAGACCTCTGCTGCTAGTGCTTTGTTCTTTGACACCAATGAGATGACATGCTGGTGAAGAAGTGAGACTCTCCTGATTGGAAGACGAAGAGTGGTGGTTGAGGTATCTAACTCTGCTCCTATAAAAACGGTATGCTGCGATGGCAATAAGGCAGACTTTTTGAAGTTGATTGTGATGCCTAATTGATGGCAAAGTGTCAGAGTACCTCTACCTCTAGAGGGGGTTTCTCCACGTGTGTCCTGAAAGGCTCCCTGTGCTTTTCGGAACCACATTTTCCCTCCCCTAGGGCCCTTGGGGTAGGGCTGAGTAGGGATAGAAAAACGGACTCCAACGGCAGATAGGGTCTTGCCTTCCTGCTCACACCTGGTTAAAGTTTCCTTTACTTTAGGCCCAAACAGTGATGAGCCATCAAATGGGGTGTTGATAAAGGAAGACTTAAAAAAGGGTACCGCAAAGGAACAGAGACGCATCCAGGCTCGTCTCCGCAGAGCAATGCCTGAACTAGCGGCTCTACTTGAACCATCAGCTGCATAAGATATGAGATGTATGCACGAGTTTACAATCGAGTTTAGGGTAGCGAGCTGTGTGTTGACTTTGTCAGCAACCCCTGCAGCTACCGTACCCTGGAGAGTATCTCCTAGCTCTTTCAGGAGATCTCTTTGCAGTCTTGTAAAATGGGTTAAATAGTGCAGCGATCGCAGAGAGAAAGTCGCTGAACTAATCATGCATTTCCCATATCTATCCATGATCCTAGAATCTCTGTTAGGAGGATGGATAGATGCGGATATTTCAGACACTTCCTTTTTGGTGGCTGCAGCTACCACCATGGCATTAACAGACACTCCTTTGGTCAAAAAGGCTTTGTCCACCGGGGCAGAGATGAACTTATTAGGCTTCCGAGGGACAGGTTCCATGGCCTCTGGAGACTCCCGTGCCTTACGAGAGATCAGCTCCATGAGCTTATCGTAAGGCGGAGACACCCAAGAACTGGAAGGCTGAGACCCAAAAGCCTTCAAGAGCACTGACTCGTCCTCAGTAGGGGTTCTGGACTGCCAATCGCCCCTCTAAGGATCTCTAATATCTCCGCAAAGGAGATATCATCAGAGGGGGATCGAGGGGACCCTTCTGACTCATCCAAGTCCGTGTCAGATGTCAAAGACTCCTGTGGGGAGTCTAAGTGCCTCCTCTTGCACAGTCTCTTCCTGGGTACCTCCTCAGTGGAAAGATCTAGGGAGGTCTCAGAAGAGCAGGGGACGCCCTGTGGGGCCACTTGAGGCTCGGGGTCTCTACACTTAGGGGGACCGGTACACGTAGAAGTGGACACAGGAGCTTGAGGGGAGAAGGAAGCCCGAACTGGTGCCGACAATGTCTTAGGAGACAGGACTCTCCTCATGGCATCGAAAGCACCATGGCTCCGACGAGAAGGGGTAGACGGATCCGGAGAGAACGTCCGATCTTCCCGCACCAAAACCATGGGCTCTGAGTCCGAGGTAGGAGCAGAGCTCATCCGTGCCGAGGCCCCGAGAGGAAGAATCGACACAGACAAATTGGTCCGACTATCCTCCCCGGACCAGACAGGAGAGTGTCGGCTCCTAGCATCCTCGGTCGGTGCCGAGGACGTCCGAGTAGATGGAACCAATAACACCGGTGCGGGTCTCGGTTCCATAGGGTCAACAAGCATTAGTTCGGGCTCCTTCGGCTCCGAGAGTCCAGTACGGCTCGGAGGAGGAATAGTCAAGTCCGGTTCAATGGTCTTCGGCTCCAACGAAGTGGTCGGGGCCGACAACAATTTAGCAAGTCCTGGTGCCCGTAGAAGCTTCTGCACGAGCCGATCCATATCCATATCAGAGAGGCTGACCGAAGACTTCGAGGAATGCACCGAAGGTGCTGACTGGAGCAGAGGAAATGAGGGAACCTCAGAGACCGGCTCCAAGACTGGGAGCTGGCTCTGAACCAAAGGGACACAGTTCCGAGGACTGTGGAACCGATGACCCTGTACCTTCTGATCTCTTTGCTTTCTTGGTTTGTTTAGAATCAGAAGATTTTGACGATTTAGAAGAAGTGCTGGCACCTTCCTGGCTACCCAATGCCTCAGAGAAAGTATGCTGCAGCAACCCTCTATCTATGAGTTTTCTCCTTCTCTCTAAGAGAACCCTAGATGAAAAGGAGTGGCAAATACTGCAGGAGTCTTGGAGGTGTTTAGCCCCAGGCAGTAAACACACTGGACATGTCCGTCCGTGACAGACATTTTCTGTCCACAATCTGGACATTTCTTAAACCCCGATTTGGGGTGAGACTTTTCTCTCTCATCCGACATATTTTAAAGAGACACACCACAAAAATAACCTGTAGAGGTTAAATACAGGGCTAACTAAGCCCACACTAAACCATATACTAAGAACAAGTAAAAATTGTTAAACTAAATAGGGCTAAGAAAGGGCCCAACACTAAGAAAAACTAAGCCAACACAGAGCACTATCACTACAATCTAACCTACTTTAAACTAGTATTATTTTTAACAAGAACACACACACACAAAATATGAATAATCTCTCAAAAAGAGAAGAAAAAAGTTTTTTTTAAAACTTGCGATTTATCAAAATGGCCCGAGCTAACTGGATCACCGAGATCTCTCTTGCCGTGGCAAACGAGATCTGAGGTAATTCCAGCAGTGCATTGTGGGATAATGGGCTTGGTTTCAAGCTAATGGCAAACCTTGAGCTTTGCTATCGGCCGTGTCGGAGCTGAGGATCGGCTCCGAACCCATCAGTGAGAATAAACGGCGAGATTTAACAACTTCACATTCAATGTTTACGCTTTACTAGAGCTCTGTGATTAAATGCCTTGCAAATGTTACAGTCCTTGGAGATGGGACAGACCAAGGCAGTAAACACAAATATTGTGCGAGTCGCTTATCGGAATTTTGTGACCGCACTTTGAACATTTGTTTAAAGCCAGCCAGCCAGCTTGTCCGTTTCTTCTGCCCTAATGAGGGCACAGCATGCTAATCAAGGCAAGAAACAAGAACAACACAACACCAACAAGGGGACAGCAACTAGGAAATTTCTATTTCAACAACTATGGAGAAACACTAACACTAATTTTCTTTTCTTAAGAATATAACAATAGAGAAGGGGAGAGTGGGAAAGGGAAACAGCGAGCAAAGTTTTACTGTATAAAAATTAAATAAAACTCAGAGAAGAGTCGCAAGAGTGAAAAACAGCTTGTAAAAGGACAAAGGGCAAAAGATTTTACAAAATTATGAAGAAAAGGTAGTATACAATATAGAAAAAAAACTTTACTGCTCAAGAGCAGTCAGGAATGACCACATACATGCAAAGTGGCAAACAAGATCCAAGGTGTTTGGGAGACAGGCATTATGGGTAAGGGAAGGTTGCCACAAGCTATTGCGACAGCGAAGTCAGATATGAGGGCAAAAACTGGGCTAGGCTAAACAGAATTTACATTTCACAGGAAAATGTGCATTTAATTGAAGGTCTTGATAAGCACCCAGTAACTATTTTTAAATCATGACTCTAAAGTGTTAATGTCTACAACAATTAAAGGAATGGCAAAAGTGATGCCAAAATTGACAGATATGGATCAGTGTGATTTTGTGGACAAGAGGCAAACATTTGATAACATAAGCAAAACAGTGATGATCCAGAGGGAGGCAGAATGTAAAATACCACTATTGCTGGTGGGTGGGTCTTGATACAGAGAAAGAATTTGACAGAGTAAGCTGAGCTTTTACGAGCAATGGAAGCATTTGCATTCCCTGATAAAATTATAAGGCTGATTAGGAGGATATATGAAGGACTGGAGGCAAAAATTAAAGTGGGTGGGGTCCTCTCTGATAATTTCTGCTTGAGCAGAAGAAGCAGGCAGGGGTGTCTTCTCTTCTTTTTGTTATTGGCATTATATTTAGAACCATTGGCAAAGAAAATAAGGGACTCAGAAATTCAAGGGTATAACTGGTATGGTAGTCGAGAAAAGCTGGTTCTATTTGTAGATGACATTATTTTATACCTGACAAAACCAGAAAGGGTCATTACAGTGCTGTGCAACATACTGACAGTTTCAAACTTTTTCAGGATACAAAATTAATGAAGCAAAAACCAAAGTAATAGTGATAAATTATGTAGCCACATCCAAATTGGTTCAGCAGTATCCACATTTTTGGAAATGTGATAAAAAAAGAAGTTATGTACTCACCATAACGTTTCATGTTTGTTGTCCTTGATCTCGTCTTCCTTCTTGCTCTTTGTGTTCAGAGCTGATTCTCGACTCCAACTTGGCCGTATACTATAGCTCGAGAGCTTTTACTGGCTCGAGGCTAGCCCCTTATCCCAGCATTCCTAGCGGTAGTTACCCAGACCTCGTTTGTGATAACCCAGTACTAGACTATTTTACATATCAGAGAACACCATATAAAGGTGTAAACCATCAGCAAGAGTAAAAAGGGGAGACTAGGACTAACCAAAAGATGTGGTAAAAAGGAAACTGAGCCAGTATAACCAACAAAAACAAGGAATTCCTCTCAATCCTCCAGGAAGGGGAAAGGAGGGCGGGACGCAAGAAGGAAGGTGAGATCAAGGACAACAAACTTGAAACGTTATGTTGAGTACACAATTTCTTTATGCTATGTTGTCCATATCGCGCCTTCGTTCTTGCTGTTTGGGACTGCGCCCCCAGCACCTGATTCTTGGGTTGGCTCACTGGAAAAAACTCTTGGGGACTGTGGAGCCAAATGATGCCCTGCTCCGGGAGGCCACATCTACTTTGTAATGAGTGATAAAGATACGAGGATTAGAGCAAGTAGCTGCCGCACAGATCGAATCCAAAGGCAGTCTGGCTTGAAAAGCAAAAGAGGTAGCCAAGGCCCTCATTGAGTGTCCTTTAATTTTCCCTGGAAGTTTTTGTTTACGCAAATCGTATATATGTTTATAGTGCCTGGAAGCCACTTGGATAAAGTCACCCTTGAGACTGCACACCCTTTTTTATTGTCCACAAACGATATGAACAATTGGTCAGACTTTCTAAAGTCCTTGGTCCTGTGTAAATAGAAAAAGAACTGTCTATGAACATCCAATTGATGAAGCTTATACTCTTGCCTTGTTGCCATGATTGGGGGAGAAAACAGGAAGCTCTAAGGATTGATTCAAATTGTAGTCGGAACACACCTTGGGTAAGGAAGAGGGGTTGGTTCTGAGAGAAACCCTATATTTGTGGAAAAGCAAGTATGAGGGATGAATAGAGAAGGCCTGTAATTATGAAACCCTTCTAGTTGAGGTAATTGCAACTAAGAAAAGGGTCTTCCAAGTTAGAAATTTGAGTGGACAAGAAGCAGATGGTTCAAAGGGGGGGAGGAGGGGCAATCAGACCATCTAAAACTAAATTTAGATCGGGGGGAGGTTCTCTTATAGGAGGTCTTAAAAGGGTTAACACCTCTTAGGAATGCCTTACATAGCCTATAGGACATGATACTGGAGCCCATTTCTCCCATATGGAAATTAGAAATGGCAGCTAACTGAACCCGGACAGTAGCTGCAGCTGACCTCGCTCAAAAGTTTCAGCAAGAAATTCGAGAATCTTTGAAATGGGTGCAGTAAAAGGATCAACCTGATTTTTGCCTGCCCAACAACAGAACCTCTTCCATTTACTAGCATAAAGTTTCCTTGTAGTGGGCTTATGGGAGGAAATCAAAAGGTGTTGAACTTCCGGAGAAACATCGGGAAGTCTGGCTAAGACCAGAAGTGGAGAAACCAAGCTGTCAGCTTGAGAGTTTGAATGGAAGGATGGAGAGTCCCCGACTGATGCATCAAGAGATCTGGTGCTGGGTCCAGGATACAAGGCTACCCCTGCAGGTGAGGCCAAAGGAATGGAAACCATATCTGACGAGGCCAGTAAGGGGCAATAAGGATTAACTTGCAACCCAACAACTGTGCTTTCTGAAGAACCTTGGGGATCAGGGGAAAGGGTGGAAAGGCGTAAAGCAGTCCCGGGGGCCAATCATGAACAACTGTGTCCCTGGGTGACTGTCCCAGTGGTGGGACTAGGGCAAAGTAGCTGCTGCATTTGTTGTTGAAGGGGGTGGCAAACAGATTGCAGCATGGCTGGCCCCATTTCTGGAAAATCAAGTCTGCAACTTCCTGCTTCAGGGACCACTCGTGAGGCATCAGAATAGCCCGGCTGAGCTTGTCCACTATCACGTTGGATTTCCCCGGGATGTGCGTTGCAACCAGAAAGTGTTGGGAAGACATCGCCCACTGCCAAACTCGTAGAGCCTCTCGACACAAGGGGTAAGACCTGGTTTCACCCTGTTTGTTGATGTACCATACTAGTCCCTGCAGATAGAGAGTCCTGAAGTGCTTGCAACGCCAGAAGCACGCTCTCATCTCCAGGACATTGACGTGCAAGTGATGCTCGTGTTCCTGCCAAGTCCCTTGAACAGTCTGTCCCAGACAATGCCCCCCCCCCTCCATCTGGGAAGTGTCCGTGGTTACTGTGGCTACAGGCTGGGAGGGGGTAGAAATGGCCTGCCTAATGTTACCATAGGGGAGTGAAGCCACCATTCCAGATCCTTTTTGCAGGATTCCATGATCAGAATCTGATGCAACATGGGTAAATCCTGGAATGACCACTGTGCAAACGGGAGCCACTGCAGAATTCTCATGTAGAAGCGAGCCTTAAAGACCAGAGTGATTCCACTGCCATAGAACCCAGGAACTTTTGGACAAATCTTGCTTGAATTCTCTTTTTTTCAACAGTATTGCAACTTGGCGACGGATCGTTAACACTCTTTCTTGAGGCAGCTTTGCTATCATGGCCCTTGTGTCTAAATCGGCCCCTATAAAGGTAATATACTGACAAGGCAACAAGGCAGACTTTTCATAGTTTATGGTGATCACTAGTTGAGAACAAGAGCTAAATGTGAATTCCCTTGCTTAATAAGCTGATGCTCGGTGGTGGCAGTAAAGAGCCAGTCATCTAGATATGGAAACAACTGGAATCCTGGACACCTCAGGTGAGCCGTAACTACTGCCATGCATTTGGTGAACACCCTGGGGGCTGTGTTGAGACCAAAGGGCAGCGCTCTGAACTGATAGTGACTGGTTCCCTGCCAGAAGCGTAGCTATCTCCTTGACCGTCTGTCCATTTTTATGTGGTAGCACGCATCTGGGAAATCTACAGAGTACATCCAATTGTCCTATCCCAGTAAGGAAAGAATGGACTGCAGTGTTACCATCCAGAACTTTGTTTTCTTGGCAAGATTTGTTCAGCCTGCTGAGATCCAATACGGGTCTCCAGTCCCCTGTTTTCTTTGGAACTAAAAAGAACCTAGAGTAAGTCCCAGATCCGATTTGGTCTGCGGGGACTTCCTGGATGACTCTTTCTTAGTAACCTTTGAACCTCTAGGATTGCTTGATCCCGAAGACTGGGTAGAACATCTGGGATAGTGTGTTGTCTTTTTCACAGGGGAAGTTGGGAGAAGGGGATATTGTAACCTCCGGATATTATCGATAGTACCCATGTATCTTCTGTGATTGTCTGGCAGGCTTTTGGGTACAAGGATAATCTTTCCCCGACTGTCACCGGAGTCGGACAGTCGGGCTTCCTTTCAGGAGTGCTGGAAGGGCCTACCAGAGAAGGTATCTCTGTCATCCTGATTCTGCGGACCCCCCCCCCCACCACGTGACCAGCGTTTTCTGTTATTTCCCCCTTTGCCCCTGGGGGAAAAATCTCCACGTGTGTCAGGCGAAGCTCCCTGGGATTTCCGGAACCAAACCTTTCCGCTCTTCTGGCCCTTAGGATAAGGCCTAGATGGAGAAGAAAAATATACTACCATGGCAGAGAGAGTTTTGCTATCCTGTTCACACCTGGTAAGAGTCTCTCTTTTACCTGCGGCCCGAATAAAGACGAGCCATCAAAGGGGGCATTGGTAAAGGAAGACTTGAAGGGCTCTGCAAAATGACAAAGGCACATCAAGGAGTGTCTGCGTAAGGCCACCCCTGTGCCTGCCGCCCTGCTCGCCCAATCTCCTGCTTAAGAAATAAGCCGCATAGAGGAGTTAACCACTGAAGTCAAGGTCGCAAGCTGAGAAGTCGCCTTGTCCGAGGCTCCCGCAGCTGTAGGATCCTGTAAGGTATCGCCCAACTCTTTGAGGAGATCCCTTTGAAGCCTTGTTAAGTGGGACAAATAGTTCAGTGACCTGAGTGTAAAGTTCGCTGAAGAAAACATATGCTTCCCGTATCTGTCCATCATATGAGACTCTTTATTCGGCGGATCAGTCATTGTACATGCCAGTGTGAACGACCTGAGACGTACCTCCCTGGACTACATGAAAACAGACATCGAGGAGCTCTCTGATTATGTAGCCCAGGCCGGTATGACCCTGACCCTGAGCAGCATCTTACCCTCACCAAGAATGATGCCACAGTACAAAGACAAAATGATCAGTTTTAGCAATTGGCTTAATTACTGGTGTCATTCTATGGGGATCCAGTGTCTGTCTGCTTGGGATGACATGCTTGACAAGCCACGCTGCTTCGCAAGGGATGGCTTGCACCTGTCACCCCTGGGCTTCCGGATATTGGCCAAGGCTCTTGCCACCCCCATAGTGCCTTTTTAGGCAAGGCTCAAATGACAAACCTACCTCCCTAGAAAACACAAGTGGAAAAAAACTAAGGGTAATGCTGCTCAATGCCAGAAGTCTAAACCTCAAGATGCACGCCCTCGAAGCCCTCCTCAGTATGGAGAACATCAATGTCTGTGCAGTGACTGAAACCTGGTTCAAGGCTCCTGAGAGCACCCCAGCACTATCAGGTTTTACCTCATATCATGCTTTCTGGCCCCAAAACTTGGACCGAACCACAAAAGGAGGGGGAGTATCCATTTTCATCAAAGATACCCACACCTCCAGGTTAGTGGTAACGCACGAAGCATCGGAGACTATCCAGGTGCAACTAACCATAGACAGAACTGCCTTACAGTTTGTAGCATGCTACAGACCACCCTCTCAAACTCAGGAACCCCACACAGCCTTCCTGAAGACACTGGAGAGTATGAATGTCTCTCCAAATACCATCATTTTGGGAGACTTCAACTACCCAAACATAGACTGGGAACATTACTCAAGCCCCAACACCCTAGCCCAAAGGTTCCTAGAATTCATAAACTCAAATGCAATGGAACAACTAGTCACCATTCCCACAAGAGGAGACAATATACTAGACCTGATCATCACAAACATGGGGACAAAATGCTCCACACCGGAAGTACATCCCTCTTTGGTAAGATCAGACCATAAATTAATCTCACTGGAAATCCACATCCCGCCCCCACGCCCTGCACAAAAGACCACAGTGAAGAACTTCTCAAAAGCAAACTTCACACTTCTTAAGACTGAAGTGGTATCTTTCAAGGCCCCTGGGCCAGTGGAAACCACAACCCACACTGCTGAATCCTTTGCAAATGCCTTCTATGGGCACCTTCAAGAATGCATGGATCATGCAATCCCAAATAAAACCAAGACCCATTCCCCCAAAAGGCAGGCGCCCGGTCTGGTGGACCCCAGCCATAAACAAACTTTACAACAGGAGGAGGAAGCTACTACATGACAGAGCAAAATCCCTAAAAGGGAAGGCATCTCTGATCAGTACTAACAAAAAACTACGATCACTCATAAAATCATCCAAGGCCAACTTTGAGAGAAAAATCGCAAAAGACACAAAAGACAATCACAAGGCCTTCTTTAGCTATGTTAGAAACCTGGGTGGAAACTCCCAGATATGCTCACAGTTAGTCC
The DNA here is from genome assembly GCF_019279795.1 of Protopterus annectens. Taxonomy (NCBI): domain Eukaryota; kingdom Metazoa; phylum Chordata; order Ceratodontiformes; family Protopteridae; genus Protopterus; species Protopterus annectens. The sequence continues at coordinate 625,740,149 of NC_056734.1, forward strand.
AAAATGACACAAAATACACTGAACCCACTGACATTGCCAACATTCTGGCAGACAGGTTCAGTGCAAATTTCACCCCCCCAAAAGGAGAAATAACTATGCCAGCAGAGTGTAGCCTCCCTAACATCTCAGATGCCCAGGTCAGAGCCCGCCTCTCTAAAGCTAAAAACACAGCATCAATGGGACCGGATGGTGTCCCGGCTGTGTGCTACATGAACTCAAGAGGAACTAAACCCACACATAAGGCTGCTGTTTAATCTTAGCCTTACTACAGGATATGTACCCAAAGAGTGGCGCACGGCAACAGTGGTCCCACTTCACAAAGGCGGTGCTTCTACGGACCCTGGAAATTACCGCCCCATAAGCTTGACGAGCCTGGTCTGCAAAGCTATGGAGAGGATCATTATGGAACTCATAAACAAAGACATTGGGGACCTACAGACATTGGATCCTACCCAATTTGGCTTTGTCAAGGGCAGATCCTGCCTTTTGAACTTGGTCGACTTTTTGAAACAGTCACTAAGGCCATTGATGAGGGTAAGGCAGTTCACACAGCCTACCTTGACCTTGCAAAAGCCTTTGACACAATACCCCACTCGGGCATCATAGACAAACTCACCAGCTTAAATGTAAACCCATATGTCACAAGATGGGTTGCAAACTGGCTCAAGGACAGAACCCACAGGGTCAGAGTTGCTGGAGCTATGTCAGACTCTAAGCCAGTCACAAGCGGTGTCCCACAGGGCTCAGTCCTGGGACCCCTCTTGTTCGGCATTTATTTTTCCGAGGTACAGGCAAACATAGGAGGATTGTGGCTGACAAAGTTCGCAGATGACTGCAAACCGGGCGCCATAATTGATACTCCAGCGGACACAAACATCCTTCAGAGAGGCCTCATAGAAACGGATAATTGGTGCCAGAGCCATGGCCTTAAGCTGAACGCCAAAAAATGTTTAGTCATACCCTTTGGGAAAAACAAGGTACCGACAAATTACCACATATGCGGTAATCAGGGACCTAGGGACCCAGGTTGACAGTAACCTCTCATTTGACACTCACATTGCCAAAGTGGTTAGGAAGACCTTCTATATTGCCCACCTTATCATGAAGGGTTTCACATCTAGATCAAGAGAGGTCATTGTGCCCCTGTACTCTTCTCTTATCAGGCCAATGATTGAGTACAATGCCCCATTTGGGATGTATCTCACCCGACACCTGCAGCAGTTGGAAAGACCCCAAAAGTTCCTCACCAAGAGGATAAAGGGTCTTAAACATATGTCATATGCTGCCCGACTGAAAAAACTCCAGCTCTATTCAGTCGCATACCGTCTACTCAGAGGTGATCTGTGCCTGACGTACAAGGCCATGTCCAATCCTGAATTAATGGACATGCTCCACCTCAGAAAATCCAAATCCATCAGAGCCACGAGAACAAGTGACTTAAACCTCAACAGAAATAAATAGAACGTGCTGGAGGGACAGATTCATAACCCAGAGGCTCCCTACACTCTGGAACAGAATCCCAGTCCATGTTAGGCAGAGCCCCTCACTGACTCTATTCAAGAGAAATCTCGACGAGTGGATGGGAGATCGTAGGTTTACCCCGGGGGTCATCTCTGTGTCACTACTAGACAGAGGCATAGTAAACTAAACCCTAAAAGGGCGTAGTATTCTCATCCTAAGGGGTGGTGTAAGCCACATACACTCTGGCTAGGCTTATAAATGCCCTAGGGCAGATAGCCCAGTACGAACCTATGAACCTATGTACAGATGAAGTTTCCGCTAATTCCTTGTTGGTGGCTGCTGCCATCACCATAACATCAATGGGAACACTTTTGGATAAGAAGGCTCCGTCTTCAGTGGCTGTTATGAATTTATTGGGCCTCTGTGTAACTGGTTCCATCGTGTCTGGAGAGCTCTATGCCTTTCAACTCACTACGTGCAATAGTGGGTCGAAAGGAGGTGATATCCAAGAGGTGGAGGGTCGGGAAAGTACAGTTGTGTAACTTACCATAAATATAGAAGTTTGAGTGTATTCACTGTTGTAGTCGTTACATTAGGGTAATCTGCTGGCAGGTTGCCCTCAGTCGGCCTGAATTCCAAAATCTTGGGTCCTGCGTCGGTTGCGGTCTCCTCTTCCATGACGTCAGGGGTATAAAACATGCAGCTGACGCCATTTTCGTTAGTTTTTCTTGCCCCCGATGTCAGGTGCCCCCAAAAAGGTAGGAAAAAAAATAACTATATAACTTTATATATACACACACACACACATATATATATATATATATATATATATATATATATATATATATATATATATACACACATACATACATGCATCAATATAAACGTTACCTTCATCTACAAGCAAACAGACCACATACGTCGTAGAAGATAGTGAAGGAAAGATAAACTCCAGAATGACAGGGGGATGGCGGAAGTGTAACCTGGACTGCAACAGTGAATACATTCAAACATCTACATTTATAAGTGTACACAACTGTTCTATGTTCCTCGTGTTTCACTGTTGGAATCATTACATTTGGGTAGAATCCCAAAGCTATGGTTGGGAGGCTGGAGCTAAACAGCATTAGGAGTGGCTATAAGGCCCTGCAGAACTGCAGTGGCAAAGCCTTCCCTGGATTTAGAGCAGAGAGGCAAACGATAATGCTTTGTAAAGGTAAAGGTGTGAACAGAACTCCAAGTAGCAGCCTCTAGAATGTCTTTGGTTGGTACTCCCCTTAGAAAGGCTGCTGAAGTAGCTGCAGCTCTGGTGGAATGAGACCTAAAGCCCTTGGGCACAGGTTTACCATGGTGTAAGTAGCAGAAACTGATGCAGTGGCTTATCTACTTTGAAATTGTCTGCTTTGATATAGCCTTGCCTTCTGATCCTGCAGTATATGTCACTAGTAATTGCTCAGTTTTTCTTAGAGCTTTAGTCCTGCTTAAGTAGAATCTTAGCTGTCTGTGTACGTCCAAGGAATGCAGAATTCTCTCCCCCTTGTACTGTGGATTTGGATGAAAGGTTGCCAGATGAATTGTTTGGTTAACAGCCACACTGGAAACCACCTTAGGCATAAAAGTAGGATTTGTCCTTAGAGATACCCTGTCTGGGTAAAATATAATAAATGGCTCTACAGCCATGAGGGCCTGTAGCTCTGAAACTCTTCTTGCTGAAGTAATTGCTAGTAGCAGAGCTGTTTTCCATGATAAGAACTTTATATCAGCGGTAGCTGCTGGTTAAAATGGAGGCAGGGTGAGCTTTTCCAACACATAACTGAGGTCCCATGCAGGCAGTGGTGATCTTCTAAGGAGGCCTTAAATTTTTGGCTCCTCTGAGATAATGCTTTAGTAAAGGATGAGAAAAGATTGGTGGCTCTATATTGTAATGAGCCGAAATGGGAGATGCATGGATTTTAATTGATGAGAAAGATAGGCCTTTGTCAAGCATCTCAGTTAAGTACTGCAATATCGGAGGAATATTTGGTTCTGCTGTATTTCCTTGTTCTTGATTCCAAGCACTGAATCTCTTCCATTTGTCAGCATAAGATTTTCTAGCACTAGGCCTTCTGGCTTCCAAAATGACATCCATCACAGCTTTACTGAGAGGAGTTGTTTGTATGATTACATGATCAGCCATGCTGCCAGGTTCAGTCTCTGTAGTTGATTGTGCAGGATCTGATTGTTTTGCTGGGACAGTAGTTGTGGTTTTTGAGGCAAGGTCCAAGCTGGGTATTGAGACAAGTTCCTTAGGATTGGGTACCAGTATTGGCGGGGCCAGTCCGGGGCAATTAGTATCATCTTTGGTTTCTCTTGTCTTTGATAAGTCCTTGTGCAGAATTTTTCCAACTGATAATTTTGAGGAGAGGCAAACAGATCGACGTCTGGGCTCCCCCATTTCTCTGTTATCATGCTGAAGACTTGTGGATTTAGTTTCCACTCGTGATGATCCATAAGGTTTCTGCTTAAATCGTCAATCGTCTGCCAGAGTGTTTTGTTTTCCTGGCAGGAATTGAGCTTGAAGATGTATTTGGTAGGTCAAAGCTGTGCCCCACAGTTCCATGGCTAATCTGCATAGGGGGTAGGAGTGTGTGCCCCCTTGCTTGTTTATATACCACATGACTGTGGTGTTGTCCGTCTTTATCAGTAGTTGTCCTGGATGAAGTAAGTCCTTCAAGTCTGTTAGGGCATTTTGAACAGCTAGCATCTTTCTGGTTGATATGTAGATGCATTTGTTTTGGTGACCATATGCCCTGAATGCATCTTCCTGCCATGTCGCCCCCCCAGGCATAATCTGATGCGTCTGTTATGGTTTGGCTGGCAGGGGGTAGAATGAATGGCCGTCCCATGTTTTGGTGACATGCCTTTGCCCACCATAGAAACTCCTGTTGCAGGCAGGGAATGAGAGGAATCATTGTTTCCAGACTGTGAGAATGTTGACTCCATAAACTTTTTAGGTACCATTGAAGTTTCCTCACATGCAGTCTTGCATATGGAATCAGTAGGATGCAGGATGCCATGAAGCCCAGAGCCTGCAGAATTTGTCTTGCAGAAGACTTGGTTTTTGTTGCCATCAGTTTGAAGTAAGTAGTCAGTTGCCTTTGCTTGTCTCGCGTGAGGTAAGCCATCTGGGTTGTTGTATTCAAGCTTGCATCCAGGAATGTTATTTTTTGAGAGGGTACCAGTTGTGACTTCTTTTTGTTTATTGTGTAACCTAGGCATGTTAGAAGCCTTTTCACAAATGCCAGGTGTCGAAGAAGAGTGTCCTTGTTCTCTGCTTGAGTGAGGAGTCGTCCAAGTAAGGATATATTTGTATACCTTTTTTGTCTTCAAAATGCAATTACTGGTGCCAGGCACTTTGTGAAGACCCTGGGCGCAGTAGATAAGCCAAAGGGCAGTGAAGAGAATTGGTAATGCATTAAGCCAGCCTTGAATCTGAGGTATCTTCTGCACGACTGTCTTACTGGGACATGCAGGTATGCTTCTTTTATGTCCAACGTCACCAGCCAAGCATTCTTGCCCAGCATGGGCAAAAACTGCTGCAAAGCCAGCATTTTGAATTTTGGAATGTCCAGGTATGTGTTCAAAATCAATAAATCCAGTATTGGCCGCCAGGCCTTGTCCTTTCTGGGTACCAAGAACAGTCGAGTAAAAACCTTGTCCTTTTTCCACGAGGGACGTAACCTGTTTCTGTGCCTCTGCCCAACCATTTGCCATTGGCAGAATGTGGAAATGTAATCTGTATCCCTGTGACACGATGTTTAGTACCCACTTGCCCTGGGTTATTAACTGCCAATTTGAGCAAAAAGTGTTAATTTTCCCCCTATGGGTGCTGCCAAAAGATAAGTGCTTGGTGCAGGCAGAGGGAAGTCATTGGGATTGCGTTCAGTAGGTTTATGCTTTATCTCCTCCAGATTTGGAGGTGGAAGCACCCCATTGCTTTGACCTGTATGAATCTTGCACCTGGTATCTGGAACCCATAGGACGTCTGGATTTGCCCCTTTGAGCTCTGGCTGACACAGGAAAGAACCAATTTTTTGTAGGCCAGTGTCTACTGAATCTTGGTGGCTGTACTTGTAAGAAGTCTTTAACAGTTTGCATAGACTTAGCTTTGTCTTCCATTTTCTTTAAAACCTCTTCTGCCTTAATACCAAACAGAGAATCATGCTGTAAAGGTGCATCTAGCAATTTAGCTTTAACATGATCAGGCAAATTTTGTTCCTTTAACCAGGCATGCCTCCTAATCACCTATCCAGTAACTGCGGCTCTGCAGGAGGCCTCTAAGGAATCAAAACCACATTGCAAAGTATGCTTTCCAACTTGTTCAGCTGCATGCAATAATTCCTGAAATTCTTTATTTTCTGCACATTCTGAAATAATCACTTTCTGTTTCAGCAATCCCACAATGTTGTTGGTACTTAAGCATATGAAATTGACAGTTTAAGGCCCTGATTGCCAAGGTTACAGATGTATAAACCTTTTTTCCCCCATCTGTCCAGTGCCCTTGAATCTCTGTCAGAGGGGGTAGGATTTTTTTTACTGCTGAGGCCTTAACTCCCTTTGGACCCTGTGAAATAGTTTCAGGATCAGCAGTAGGGGTTCTAAATAAAAATGTATGTGAGTCAGGGACCCTGTAATATCTGTCAGGCTTACTGGGAGCCGGAGGTAAGGAGTCAAGGGATCAGGGGATAAGCTTCACTCCGAAAACATCATCCACAATATCTAAAACTGGGGGAATGGCTAAAGGCCTGTGCTGAGGGAGAAGAAGGAAATCCCTGAGCCTCTTTTTTGATTCTGAGAAGTCTTGACTCTCCCAGTGAAAATGCTCCCTCAAAGTATTCAAGGTTTCTCCAAATGAATAATCCTCAGGAGGAGATGCAGATGGAATAGATTCCTCAGCTTCAGAATCCTCATAGGGAGGCATAGATAATTCCTGATCAGAAGAGGAATCAGAAGAAATAGAAACCTGATCTGAAGATTCATCATCAGTGTCTTGCCTAGGCCTCTTATCAGGAGGGAGATGGGTACACCTGATCAAGGTAATAAGGTATTCAGCCATTTTGATCATCTGTTTTTTAGGCATAGAGGCCTGTGCACGTGGCTCATGCGTCATTTTTTTAGTTTTAGAAGTTGCTTTAGTCTTTGGTTTTGCAGCTTTCGTCGGTTTGATATACAAATGTTGAGGTCTGAATACACCCACAGAAGCCGGTGCTTGCTCAGCGGCTCCAGACCCATCCGAGGGAGATACATCCGTCGGTCCAATACCTTGAGTAACTTGCGGCATGCCGGACTCCACATGGGTGTCGGTAGAGGCCTGCAAGGTAGCGGGCATCAGGGGCTGTGAAAGTGCCTCACTGCGTACCGACGAACTGGCGACTGGCTTAGGAGAAGCTTCGTCGTCGGTTTTGGATCTCGACTGCCTTTCTCTGTCCTTTTCTTTGCATTTTTTATGTACTCCGGTAGTCGGATTACTATCCGATGATATTTCTGGGTAGTTAAATCTGTTTCCAAAATACGTTGATGCAAAAATATACTGACGCTTAATAGTGCATTGGTTAAATCTAGCACAAAACAGACAGCCACGCACGTTGTGATCAGGGCCTAGGCAAGGAATATAGTATAAATGGAAATCCTTATGAGGTATTTGCTTTCCACAAGTAATACAATTATTAACTTTTTCTGACATCGGTAAAAAGCAAGAAAAAAGTTTCCCCAATGGGGTACTTAGCTTTAGTGAAGACTTTGGTTCTGAAACTCAAACTCAAATATTTCAGTAGTTGGCCGACCGGTACTTGCGAAATGCTTGTGCTTCGGGCACCGCGTGGCAAGAAAGACTAAAGAAAATGGTGTCAGCTGCACGTTTTATACCCCTGACGACCTGGCGTCATGGAAGAGGAGACAGCAACCGACGCAGGACCCAAGACTTTGGTATTCAGTCTGAATGAGGGCAACCTGCCAGCAGATTACCCTAATGTAATGACTGCAACAGTGAAACACGAAGAACATACAAACGCATCCAGGTACACTGCCTCGTCTTCAGAAGGGGCAAGGAACTTCCAGTCACCCCTCTGTCTAAGGATTTCTAAGATATCTGAAAAACAGACATCTTCAGACGGGGACCGTGGGGACCCTTCTGAGTCATCCAAGTCTGTGTCTGATGTCAAGGACTCAGGGAAGTCCACATGCTTCCTCTTGCAAGTCCTCTTCCGAGAGACCTCCTCTGAGGGATGCTCAGGGGAGGTTTCTGAAGAGGTGGGATCGCCCAACGGGGCGTCCTGGAGCATGGGTTCCCTACGCTTAGGGCGGAGTGGGGGTTCGGAGGCAGACACCAGCACCGAAGGCAAAGGAGTCAATGAAGCAGAGAGTGGACCTGTGTCAGTAAGCAGCACGCTCAACACCTCAAGGGCATCATGGTCCTATCCAGAAAGAGTCTCTGGCTCCGAAGAATCCGGAGACCTCCGAACCGTGGGCAATGGCTCAAAGGCCGATGTAGGAGCTGAGCTGACCTACGCCAAAGCTCCGAGAGGGAGAGTAGGGTTGGACAAGGGTCCAATGCCACCCCCCCCCATGGAGCCGATGAGGGAAAATCGGCTTCCAGATCCCTCGATTGAAGGGGGTATAGAGGAGATTGGAGTGGTAGTCGGAACCGAAAGACTGGAGGTTACCGAAACTGACTGTTCCACCACTATGACTTCCATACACTCTGGCTCTGAGCTCAGAGGAGGAATCGAGACAGGTGTTGGCTGGGCTGTTGGCACCATTTCCATCTGGGATGGGCCCGAAAGAAGCCTCTTCACCAGCCTCTCCACATCATCATGCGAGAGGATCCTGGTTGACTGAGACGAATGGGTTGAAGACTGGTGATTGCCCGCCACAGATTGTAATAAAGGAGACTGTGGAGCAGACCGTACCTGTTCCAAGGTAGGAGACCTAGATCGCTTATGAGACCTTACTGGCTCCAAGACAACAGATGGAGCCGTAGGCGACAGTGTCTTGTTGGAACCGAAAGTAGGGTCCAACTTAGCTTGATACTTGCCCTTCTGTCTTGACGGTTCCGAAATCGGAGCCGAAGAGGATGAAGGCTTGGGTTTTTCCAGTTTTTTTGCTGGCTGAGTCCCCTCCATAGTGGCATCAAAGGGGCCCTTCAGTAACCCTCTTAAGATCAATTTGTTCTTTCTCTCCTGCAGAACTCGTGAACTAAATGCACGGCAAACAGAAAGTACAGTTTTGTACCTACCATAAATGTAGATGTTCGAAGATCCACATTGCTGCAGTCCTTACATATGGGTAGTCCGCTGTCCTCGGTCGGCCCGAATACCAAAGTATAAGGCTGACGTCGGTCAAGGCGCTTAAGACTGACATCAGGACGTCAGGGTACAAAAGCGCATGACCGACGTCATATCCTCAGTCTTTTCTTGCCCCAGATGTCAGAAAGCCCTAAAAAGAAAGGCCAAAACCAAAAGACAGCAAAAAACCAAACAACCACCCCTGCACTAATCCTATTTACAATATTTACAATATTCACAACCTAAACCACACAACCGCCTCTAATTACAGAGGGGAAGGAGGGAGGGTAAATTGGACTGCAGCAATGTGGATCTTCGAACATCTACATTTATGGTAGGTACAAAACTGTACTATGTTCTTCATCTCACATTGCTGCAGTCCTTACATATGGGTAGAATCCCAAAGCAGAGGTAAGGGAGGATGGCAAAACTATAAAGCATTGGGAGCTGCCAAAATGCCCTGTAAAATTGCAGTGGCAAAACCAGCCCTAGATTTAGAGTAAAGTGGAAGGTGGTAATGCTTAGAGAAAGTATGCACTGAACTCCAAGTAGCTGCCTCCAAAATATCTTTAGTTGCCACCCCTTAAAAGCTGTAGAAGTGGCAGTAGCCCTAGTGGAATGAGGCCTAATCCCAGCTGGAATCTCTTTACCATGATGGGAATAACAGAAAGCAATACAAAACCCAATCCACTTAGAAATAGTTTGTTTTGAAACAGGCTTGCCCTGAGAACCCAAAGCAAATGAAACAAATAACTGCTGAGACTGCCTGAACCCTTTAGTTCTGCTCAAATAATATCGCAACTGCCTGTGTATATCCAAAGTGTGCAAAATCTTTTCCCCTTTATTTTGGGGTTTGCATAAAAAGTAGGCAAATGAATAGTTTGGTTTAAAGCCACACTAGAAACCACTTTAGGCATAAAAGAAGGATTAGTACGTAAAGATACCCTATCCTTATGGAAAATTAAGAAAGGCTCAACCGCCATAAGGGCCTGTAATTCAGAAACCCTTCTCGCAGAGGTAATGGCCAACAAAAAAGCAGTCTTCCATGATAAATATTTCAACTCGGCAGTAGCTGCAGGCTCAAAAGGTTGTAGAGTGAGTTTCTCCAACACAAAATTGAGATCCCAAGCAGGAGTAGGAGCTCTACGTGGGGGTCTTATATTCTTTGCCCCTCTAAGGAATTGTTTAAACAAAGGATGAGAAAACAATGTTGGGTCACAGTCATAGTGAGCAGAAATTGCTGCAGCATGAACCTTAATAGAGGAGAAGGACAAACCTTTGTCCAGTAACTCAGTAAGATATTGAAGAGCCACACTTAAATTAGGCTTAGAAACATCAAATTCCTTTGCTGTACTCCAAAATAAAAATCTCCTCCATTTATCTGCGTACACTTTCCTTGTACTAGGCCTTCTGGCCTCCAAAATAACATTCAAAACTTGCTGTGGAAGCTGAGACCCTCCAGGGATTAAAACAGAATATGCCAGGCTGTTAGATGTAGAGAGTGAAGTTTGACATTGAGTAAATGACTGTTCTCCTGTGACAGCAGGTGTGGAATCGAAGGCAAAGGCCATGGAGGCTCCCGTACCAGACTTCTCAGTAATGGGTACCCAGTGCTGTCGAGGCCAATCTGGAGCTATTAAAATCATCTTTGGTTTGTCCTGTCTGACCTTCAGGAGTACCTTTGGGAGGAGAGGCAGAGGTGGAGGTGGAAAGGCATACACATGAAGATTGCTCCAATTGAATGAGAGAGCATCCACTTTCCAAGCTGTGGGATGAAACCTTTTTGTGCAAAACTTTGGCAGCTGGTAGTTTAGTGGAGAAGAGAACAGATCTATGTCTGGAGTTCCCCATAACACTGTCAATTTCTGAAACACATGAGGATCCAATTTCCACTCGTGGGGATCCATAATTTGTCTGCTCAACACATCTGCTAAGGAGTTCTGTGCTCCCGGCAGAAACCTTGCCTGAAGATTTAGCTGTAAACTGAGAGCAGTCTCCCACAAAATCATTGCTTGTCTGCATAGAGGATAAGAATGTTCCCCCTTGCTTGTTGATGTACCACATGACAGTTGTGTTGTCTGTTAGAACCAACACCTGCCCTGGAAGAAGTAAATCCTTGAAAGCTATTAATGCAAATTGGACTGCTAACATCTCCTTCAAGTTGATATGTAGATGTTGAAGTCTGGCAGGCCACGTGTCTTGTACCCACTTTCCATTTAGATGAGCTCCCCAAGCTTTGTCTGAGGCATCTGTCGTTAGAATCTGACTCGCCTCTGGCCGGGTCACAGAGAGTCCCTTGTTTAGGTGACATTCCTGAGCCCACCACAAAAATTCCTTTTGAATGCAAGGTATTATCTGAATGACAGTGTCCATATCTTGGCAGTGCTGTGTCCATACATTTTTGAGATACCATTGTAGCTTCCTCATATGCAGTTTGGCATTGGGAAGCACCAGAATACAAGATGCCATGAACCCCAAGGCTTGAAGGACTGTCCTTGCAGTCAGCCTGGACTGATGAGACAACTGATGGAAGTAAAGAGAAAGATTCTGTTGTTTGTCCGGGGTCAAAAAGGCCATCTGGGATGCTGTATTCAGTCTCACACCCAGAAAGCACATGTCCTGAGAGGGTACTAGACTGGACTTTATTTCATTCACAGAATACCCCAGGCATCTTAGCACTGCTATCACATACTGTAAATGATGAAGAAGTTCGTCCTTTCCTTGGGCCAGAATCAGGCAATCGTCCAAATAAGGATAGATCTGTATTCCTCTTAGCCTGAAGAAAGCTATCACTGGAGCCAGAACCTTCGTGAACACTCTGGGTGCAGTAGATAAGCCAAAGGGCAATGCAGAGAACTGATAATGAGAAGTCCCAGCCCGAAAACGCAGATACTTTCTGCAACTGAGCCTGATAGGAACATGAAGGTAAGCCTCCTTGAGATCCAGAGTCACCATCCAGTGATCTTTGCCCAGCAGAGGTAAAAGCTGTTGTAACGTCAACATTTTGAACTTGGAATGTCCAGATATGTGTTGAGGATAGATAAATCCAAGATTGGTCTCCACGTGTTCCCTTTCTTTGGTACCAGGAACAGGCGAGAATAAAATCCTAGGCCCACTTCTGGCAGAGGGACCAGTTGTATGGCCCCTATTTGAAGTAGCAGAGAAATTTGTTTGTGAGCCTCTAGTCCTTGCTGAGGAGGAACGTCCGGCATGCCTTTGAAAGGAGGCAAGGTATGGAAATAAAACTTGTAACCTCGGTGTATGATATCCAATACCCATTTGTCTTGGGTAATCAAATTCCAATTTTCCTTGAAGAGTGCCAACCTTCCTCCCAAAGGAGCTGCCAGGCAAGAAGGATCTGGCAGCTGAAAAGGTATGTCATTGGGCCTGTTTACGAAAGGACTGGCCCCTGCCCTCACCCGAAGATTGTGCAGGTGAACTCCCTGTTCTAGGTCTAAAAGAACTCTGAGCTCTGCCCCTACCACGTCTAGATCTACCCCTAGACTGAGAATCATAAGAAGGATACGTCCACCCCTTAGCAGGCCAATTCCTACTAAACTTTGGAGGCTGTACTTGCAAAAAATCTTTAACAGCCTGCATGGACTTAGCCTTGTCTTCCATTTTCTTCAAGACTGACTCCACAGGTGAACCAAACAACACATCAGACTGTAAAGGAGCATCCAAAATCCTTGTCTTAACATGGTCAGATAAATTCTGATCCCTCAGCCATGCGTGCCTGCGAAGAACTGAACCAGTGGCAGCCACCCTAGACGAGGCCTGTACAGCATCAAAACCACATTGTAAAGAATGCTTACCCACCTGCTCTGAAACATGCACCAAATCTTGTAACTCCTTACACTCAATGCCTTCCGCCAGAGCATCCACCTTAGACTTCAATTGAGAAAGAAGATAGTTTTGATATTTCAACATATGAAACTGGCAATTCAAAGCCCTCATAGCTAGGGTAGAAGAAGTATAGACTTTCTTTCCCCATCTATCCAAAGCTCTGGCCTATTTATCTGGAGGAACCGGATTTTTTACAACAGAGGCCTTGACACCCTTAGGTCCCTGACTAACAGTTTCTGGGTCCGCCCTAGGACTCTTATAAAGATATTTATGAGCCTCAGGCACCCTGTAATACCTATCCGGTTTAACAGGAGCAGGAGGCAGAGAATCAGGATTAAGTGAAGCCTCTGCAAACACATCTTCCACAACATCCAGAACAGGAGGTATAGCCAAGGGCCTATGCTGGGGCAAAAGCAAAAATTCCCTAAGCCTTTTCCTGGAATCAGAGAAGTCCTGACCTTCCCACTTAAAATGCTCCCTCATGGAATGAAGAGTCTCTGAAAAAGAAAAATCCTCTGGAGGAGAAGCAGAAGGAGTCGAATCATCTGCATCAGAATCAGAATAAGGAGAGTACTCCTGCAAGTCTTCAGCCGAAGACTCAGAAACATCCGAAGCCTGCTCAAAACTCCCCAACTCTGGCTCCACTCTAGGCCTCTTATCAGGAGGGGGCAAAGAACCTCTAATCAGAGTAATCAAATCTTCTGCCATTTTAAGCATGTGCTTCTTGGGCACAGACCCTGCTGTACTAGGAGTGACACCAACAGAAGCTAAACCTGGCCTGCCTCTGGGAGAAGCCTTGGAAACAGAAGGAGAGGACCTAACCACCCTAGGAAGGGAGGGGAGTACAGTCACTTGGGAAGCCCCTTCAGCCTGACCTGCCTCCTGAGAGGCCACATCCTGCAATATCAACGTCTCCCCCTGGGACTCCAGAGAAGCCTCCGTCGGAACCACCGGTTCCACTGACGCCTCTAAAGAACCGACGTCCAGAACGGACGACTCTTCTTGCCTGGGTTTAACTGCTTTGTCTTTGCGCTTCTTCGAAGAAGCGGGCGCCGGAGAATCCGACGGCATATTATAATTGCACCGCTTCCCGAAGACCAGCCTAGCACAATCTAACCTTTGCTTAATAGTGCGCTTATTGAACCTAGCACAAAAGCGACACCCAACAACGTCGTGCTCAGGCCCCAAACAAGGAATACACAAGGAATGATAATCCCTATGCGGTATCTGTTTCCCACAAGAAATACAGTTATTCACTTTTTCTGACATCCGGTAAAACACTGAGGCAAGAAAAAAACAAAATATTCCCCAACGGGGTACTTAGCCAACTTTGATTCGGTCTGAAACTCCGAACTCGAAAAATTTCAGAACGCCGAACGGCACTTGCAACGCTGCTTCTGCATCGGACCATGCGGCAAAAAAGACTGAGGATATGACGTCGGTCATGCGCTTTTGTACCCTGACGTCCTGATGTCAGTCTTAAGCGCCTTAACCGACATCAGCCTTATACTTTGGTATTCGGGCCGACCGAGGACAGCGGACTACCCATATGTAAGGACTGCAGCAATGTGAGATGAAGAACATCACAAATCCTGCAGGTGAACAGGCCCTAAAAAATACACGCAACTCATGTGTCCATCCGTGAGTGCAGGGAATTTTGAAAATCTGCCAACTTGGTGTTCCCAAACCCCATCTCTTTTCCATCATACTGCCAAGCATTTGCTATCTACCTGCGAAAAAAAATCTCTGAAGTCGTCTTGGGATATAACAACAACCATGCAAACAATTCCATGCAGAAATCCTAAACCTTCTATACTTTACTGCACACTTGGAAGCAATACAAATGTATGCTTACTTTTCCTTTATCACGTTTCCATTCTCAATTACCAGTCTTTTTATAAGCTTAGTTTTTTTGATTCTTACAGCTGTCATGCATTATTTTATACTCCCTACTTTGACAGCTTCTGTTCTAAACTCATCCAAAGCTAGTTTTTACCTTAACAATCCCAGATTCATAAGATCATAAGAAGTTACTAAACTATTGGCCCTGAGGCCCATATAAGCCTAGCCAAGAGATTAGACCACGTTTAGAAAAGACAGCACCCAAAGTCACTGTCCAGCAGGGACACAGGTGGAATCTCAGTGGTGTATTTTCTGCTTCCCATCCAGTTATCCAAGTTGAGCTTAAAAAGGGATAATGAGGTACTCTGCTTGACGTGAAGAGGGAGTCTATTCCACAGATGGGGCAGTCTCTGGAACACAAATCTGTCCCAAAAACAAGTCCTGTTGATGTCACAGCCCAGGTTGAGGTCATGTGTGTGGGTTACTTGAGTAGAGCTTGACTTGTGGATATGCAGCAGTCCCATCAAAGCAGGGTAAGAGATTGCTTCGTATACCAGACGGAGGTCACGTCTGAGGAGTCTGCATGAAACTGAGTAGAGGGACAGGGTTTTTAGCCAATCTGTGTAGAACAGATGTTTAAAGCCCTGGATTCTCCTGCTGAGGAACCACTGTGGTCTCTCCAGCTGCTGCATGTGCTTTGCAAGGTACATGCCAAAAGTTGCAAGGTACATGCCAAAAGGGGCATTGTACTCAATAATTGGCCTTATAAGGGAAGAATAGAGGGTTTTATGACCTCTTTGTTCCTGGATGAGATACCCTTACTTATGAGGTGGGCCATGTAGAAAGCTTTCCGTACAACGGAAGCAACATGGTCGTCAAAAGTCAGATTGCTATCAACCTGGGTGCCCAAAATCCCTCACGACTGATTGCGTGCTTAGGACATTGTTATTAAGCAGAAATAAGATGAAACAACACCAGGCTATCATAAAACCAGCAATAGTTTATTCAGGAAACAGGCAAAGATATAACTGCTTCATCAGATGCATAAAATCAAACTAATTCAATACCCATTAAATAACAAAGTGAAAAAAATCACATGAAATCCTAATAAAACTCTTAGAGAGATAACATTTTAAATATATACAATACCAATAGTAAACATGTATAAAAAAGTGAAGGAGTATGAAAGGTGGGTGGTTTGAAAAAGAGTTTGTTAAAACTCCCTTCTTATTTAAAAAGAGGATGTGCTTTCAAAATTGGTTTCAATGGTACTTTACCATTAAACCATGATTTCTTATATCATTCAGATGTTCTTTTACCCTTTCTTTCAGTCTTCTGTCCATTTTACCTACATAAAATTTACTGCAGGTTTTACACACCGCTAGGTAAACCACATGATTGCTGTTACAAGTTGCCCTCACTGAAAATTTATAGACCTTGTTCTGGTCTGGGTGAATGATATAAGAAATACAATGGTTAGGAATGCATTAGCTAAACATGTAGCAGACACTTCCCCAGAGCATGTATTTAGGTTTCAATTTATAGATATGGTGCAGGAAATTCTCAGGGGAGGTGATATTAGAAATGAAACAGAGTGCTTAGAAAGCAAATGGATTATTAGATTAAGAGCAGATACAGGGTCAGGACTTAATGACAAAGTACCATTGAAACCAATGTTGGAAGCACGTCATCTTTTTAAATAAGATGGGAGTTTTAAACTCCCTTTCAAAGCCCCGCCTTTTATACACATTCACTTTTTTATACATGTTTACTATTAGTATTGCATATATTTAAAATGTTATCTCTAAGAGTTTTATTAGGATGTCATGAGATTTTTTTCACTTTGTTATTTAATGGTTATTGACTTAATTAGAATTTATGCATCTGATGAAGCAGCTGTAATACTGTGAAAGCGCTTTTGCCTTTGCCTGTGCTTGTTTCCTGAATAAACTGTTGCGGGTCTTATGATAGCCTGGTGTTGCTTCATCCTACTTCTGCTTGTTGGATTTATTGTTTGGTTCGAGAAGCATTTATTCAGCACACATTGTTGTTATTAATGTGAGAATATGTGAGGACATCACTCTCCCCAAAGGGGATAATGATGCATTTTTTGGCATTCAGCTTGAGGCCATGTTTCTGGCAACAGTCATTTGGTTTGGATAAGACCCTCTTGGAGGACGTCCACATCACTTGGGGAATTGAAGACCGTGCCCATCTTGCAGTCATCTGCAAACCTGGTCAGCCATAGCCCACTGGTTTTGGCCTGCAACTCAGAGAAGTATATCCCGAATAACAGAGGCCACAAGACCGATCCCTGGGGTAAGCCACTCATTATGGGTCTACTGCTTGAGGTGGCTTCCCCTATTTTGATTAAGTGGGTTCTATAAGTGAGACAGTTTGCTATCCATCTGGTAACATACGGATTGATGCCTAGTTGAGAGAGTTTATCTATTATGCCCAGGTGGGGAATAGTGTCAAAGGCTTTGGCCAGCTCAAGGTAGGCGGTGTGCAGAGTCTTCCCCTCGTCCATGGCTTTGGTGACTGTCTCAAAGAAGTCGACCAGACATAACAAGAAGTTATGTACTCACCATAATGTTCGATGTATGTAGTCCATCTTGCCTCACATTCTTACCAATGGGTTTGGAGCCGAATGTCGACTCCGACTCAGCCATACTTTAGCTCAAAGTCTTTCTACTGGCTGGGCTAAGATGGTATCCCATGCTGCACTGCTCTCGATCCCCAGATCTAGTTTGCTGCGAGCACCAGCACACACACTGCATGCATAACACCACCTAAGGAAGGAAGAACAAACCAAGAATGAAGGGAAATCTGAAACCAGGCCTAACCTCCAGATCCTCCAGGACAGGGGAAGCTGGGGGGTAAGTAAGAATGTGAGGCGAGATGGACTACATACATCAAACGTTATGGTGAGTACATAATTTCTTGATGTTATGTAGTCCAATCTCGCCTACATTCTTACCCGTGGGACAGCGTTCCCAGCACCTAAATCCTGGGAGGCTCAGTGGAAAATACTCTTGAGCATTGCGGAACCAAAGGAAGACAGTACAGTTTTGTACCTACCATAAATGTAGATGTTCGAGTGCTAATACAGCTGCAGTCATAACAGATGGGTTCTCCTGCCATCAGGCGGGTCCTCGGTCGGCCGAATTCCAAAGTCTAGGTCCGGCGTCGGTTGTCGTCGCTTCTTCCCTGACGTCAGAGCGCCAGGGGTATAAAAGAACCAGCCGACGCCATTTTCTTCAGTTTTTCTTGCCCCAGATGTCAGGTGCCCCCAGAAGGAAGGCAATACATAAATTTGTGTAATAAAGCAATGCAATATAATCAAAAAAACAGTAGCTGCAAGCAAATACACCATAAAAGAATACCCCAGAGGGGAAGGAGGGAGGGAAACCTGGACTGCAGCTGTATTAGCACTTGAACATCTACATTTATGGTAGGTACAAAACTGTACTATGTTCATCGTGCATACAGCTGCAGTCATAACAGATGGGTAGAATCCCAAAGCTAAGAAAGGGGTGGTAGGCACTAGGTGGAACTAGGAGGAGCCAGAATGCCCTGCAAGACTGCTGTGGCAAAGCCTGCTCTAGTTTTGGAGTATAATGGTAGGTGGTAGTGCTTGGAAAAGGTATGCACAGAACTCCAAGTGGCTGCTTCCAATATATCCTTGGTAGGAACTCCTCTGAGGAAAGCTGCAGAGGTAGCTGTGGCCCTTGTGGAGTGAGATCTGATGCCTGCAGGTACAGTCTTACCATGAAAAGAGTAACAAAAGCGTATGCAGTGGGCTACCCATTTTGAGATTGTCTGTTTGGAAATTGGTTTCCCTTGAGCTCCTACAGCATAGGACACAAAGAGCTGTTCTGATTTTCTGAAAGGCTTTGTTCTGTCCAAATAATAACGCAGTTGTCTGTGGATGTCCAAGGAATGTAGTAGTCTCTCCCCTTTGTTTTGAGGATTAGGGTAAAAGGTAGGTAAGTGTATAGCCTGATTCAAAGCCACCCTGGATACCACCTTTGGCATAAAGGACGGGTTGGTTCGTAAAGAAACTCTGTCCTGATGGAAGATGATAAAAGGCTGCACAGCCATGAGGGCTTGTAGTTCCGATACCCTACGAGCTGAGGTGATAGCCAGAAGGAAAGCTGTTTTCCAGGACAAATATTGCAAATCTGTTGAGGCAGCTGGCTGAAAATGAGGCAGGGTCAGCTTTTCTAGTATGAAATTGAGATCCCAAGCAGGTATTGGTTGTTTCCTTGGGGGTTTTATATTCTTTGCCCCTCTGAGGAACTGTCTTAAGAGGGGGTGAGAAAATAAAGGTGGATCAGTGTTGTATTCTGCAGAAATGGCTGAGGCATGGATTTTGATGGAGGAGAATGAAAGTCCACTGCTTAGCAGCTCAGCTAGATACTGTAATATTTGAGGTAAATTCAGTTTTCCAGGATTCTGGCCCTTTTTCTCATTCCAGGCACAAAACCCTTTCCATTTTGCGGAGTAAGCTTTTCTGGTAGACGGCCTTCTGGCCGCCAAAATGACATCCTGCACCTCCTTGGAGAGTAGGGTCTGTTGTGATGTTAAGGAATCTTCCATGCGGCCAGATTGAGTGTTTTCAGCTGACTGTGAAGAGTTTTGAAGCTGTGCTGAGTCAGAAGAAGAGGCATTCGAGGTAGGGTCCATGGAGGGGAATGTGTCAGGCTCCTCAGGAGTGGGTACCAGTGCTGTCTTGGCCAGTCTGGAGCAATGAGAATCATCTTTGGTCTGTCTCCTCTGTTTTTGTAGAACTTTGAGCAGTAGAGGAAGAGGTGGAAAGGCATAAACTGTCATTGTTGTCCAACTGAAAGAGAGCGTCCACTCTCCAGGCCTGTGGATGGAAAGTCCTTGAGCAGAATTTTGTCAATTGGTGATTTTTGTGGGAGGCAAAGAGATCTATGTCTGGCCTTCCCCATGCTTGAATTATCTCTGTAAAAACGTGAGGATGCAACTTCCATTCGTGTGGATCTGTCATATTCCTGCTTAGGTTGTCTGCCAGCGTGTTTTCCTTGCCTGGCAAGTACTGTGCTTGAAGTTCGATTTGTAATTCCAGGGCCATGTTCCAAAGTGACATGGCCAGCCTGCACAGGGGGTATGAATGGGTTCCTCCCTCTTTGTTTATGTACCACATTACTGTGGTGTTGTCTGTCCTTATCAATAGTTGACCTGGATGCAGAAGGTCTTTGAAAGCTGTAATAGCATTTGTTACTGCTAGCATTTCCTTTTGATTGATGTGAAGGTGCTTTTCTTTTTGGGACCATTTGCCCTGAATGCACCGATCTGTCATGTGTGCCCCCCCAGGCGTAGTCCGAGGCGTCTGCTGAGATGACTTGATTTGCTTGAGGCTTGCAGAATGGGAGACCTGTGTTTGTTTGGCATGCTTGAGCCCACCACAGAAATTCCTTTTGAAGACATGGAATTAGTGGTATTACTGTTTCCAAACTGTGGCTGTGTTGAGACCATAGGTTTTTCAGGTACCATTGAAGTTTCCTCATATGCAGCTTTGCACATGGGATTAGTAGGATGCAAGATGCCATGAATTCCAGAGCCTGCAGGATTTTCCTTGCAGTCAGCCTGGTGAAGGTTGCCAGTTTTCTGAAGTAATGAGTTAGTTGCCCTTGTTTCTCTGGTGTGAGGTAGGCCATCTGGGTGTTTGTGTCCAAGTTGGCACCCAGGAAAATTATTTTCTGAGAGGGTATTAGCCTTGATTTCTTTTTGTTGACTGTGTATCCCAGAGAATTCAACAACATTATTACAACAGCCAGATGTTTCAGAAGTATGTGCTTGCTGTCCGCTTGGATCAGGCAGTCGTCCAAATATGGGTATATTTGTATCCCTTGAAGTCTGCAGTAGGCAATTACTGATGCCAGGCATTTCGTGAATACTCTGGGCGCAGTAGATAAGCCAAAGGGCAATGCACAGAATTGATAATGGGTTGAACCTGCAAGAAATCTGAGGTATCTTCTGCAATTTTGTCTGATTGGGACATGCAGGTATGCCTCCTTGAGGTCCAATGTTACCAGCCAAGACTCCTTGCCCAGCATGGGAAGAAGCTGCTGTAATGTGAGCATCTTGAATTTTGGTACGAGTAAAAATGTGTTTAGGATGGATAGGTCCAACATAGGTCTCCAATCTTTTCCCTTCCTTGGTACCAGCAATAATCTGGAATAAAAACCTTGACCTTGTTCGTGAGTAGGTACCTCTTGAATAGCTTTCATGTCCATGAGATCTGAAATTTATCTTTGTGCCTCTGCCCTTTGATTGTTTGGCAGGTATGGCATGCCTCTCATTTTTGGAAGGGTGTGAAAATGGAACCTGTAGCCTCTATTTATAATGTCCAGGATCCATTTGTCTTTTGTGACAATATGCCAATTTTTTGAAAATAATGCCAGTTTTCTGCCTAAGGGTGCTGCCATTTGAACCTTGCTTGGCATGCAAAGGGGAAAGTCATTGGGCTTGCTTTCTGACTGGCTGCGAGCTATCCTCACCACCTCTTTGTGTAGGAGCTTGCCATTGTCTGCCCCTATACGATCCTTGAGATTGCCCTCTGCCCCTCGGGCGCCTGTATCTACCTCTTTGGGATCTGTCCGTGGCTGGAAAGGACCAATTTTTGGAAGGCCAATTTCTACTGAAATGTGGAGGATGTACCTGTAGAAAATCTTTCACTGTTTGCATTGATTTAGCTTTTTCCTCCATTTTCTTTAATACCTCCTCAGCTTTATCACCAAATAATACATCCTTTTGAAGAGGGGCATCTAATAATTTAGCTTTGACATGATCTGGTAAGGTTTGCTCCTTGAGCCAGGCATGTCTACGTATGACTGATCCTGTAACAGCAGCTGTACATGAGGCCTCTAGAGCATCAAAACCACATTGCAAGGTATGTTTACCCACTTGTTCTGCACTATGTATCAAATCCTGCAACTCCTTCAAGTCTGGTTGTTCAGGTTGTGACATTTTGCTTCTCAACTGTGATAACAGAAACTGTTGGTACTTTAGCATATGGAACTGGCAGTTTAATGCCCTCATGGTTAAGGTGGCCGAGGTGTATACCTTTTTCCCCCACCTTTCTAAGGATCTGGAGTCCCTCTCGGAAGGTAATGGGTTTTTTGCAGTGGAGGCCTTAATTCCCTTGGGGCCCTGTGAGATAGTTTCTGGGTCAGCTGCATGACTTTTGTATAAAAAATTGGTGTGAGCCAGGAACCCGGTAATACCTGTCAGGCTTGACTGGTGCTGGAGGTAAAGAATCCGGGTTAAGGCAGGCCTCCGAGTACACATCATCTAGGATGTCTAAGACAGGAGGTATAGCTAGAGGCCTGTGCTGAGGTAGCAAGAGAAAGTCCCTAAGCCTTTTCTTGGAATCTGAGTACTCTTGGCCTTCCCAGTGGAAGTGTTCCCTTAATGTATGCAAGGTTTCCCCAAGTTTCCCCAAATGAGTAATCCTCTGGGGGGGGGAGACAGAGGGAATGGACTCCTCAGCATCAGAATCTTCAAAAGGGGAGAAAGAATGTTCCTGTTCATCAGAGTGTTCTGAAATAATGGAGGCCTGGTCAGAGGAGGGGGATTCTTCCTCCACTCTGGGCCTTTTGTCCAGGGGGGGGTTGAGATCCCCTGATAAGAGTAATCAAATCCTCAGCCATTTTAAGCATCTGTTTTTTAGGCATGGGGCCTAGGGAAGGGCCCTGTAGAGCTCGTCTCTTAGAATGCATGGCTGCTTTAGACTTAGTGAAAGCCTTGATAGAAAAAGAAGAGGAAGGTCTGAAGACACCTTGAGAGGAGGCAGACCTGTCAACATTTTGAGATTCACCACCAAGAGTGGCTTCGGTATCTGTAGTCGGAGTGTGGACCGAGGAGCCTGCGACCTCGGGCACTGAAGACACCGCCAATGAAGTGTCGTCGGTAGGCAGGGGCTGCGTAGGCGCCTCGCTGAGAACTGGACCACCTGTAGTAGGCTTTGGCCTGGTGTCGGTGGAGGCCGCGGACCGCATGTGTCGGTCCTTATCTTTGCGTTTTTTAGACACAACTGGAGTCGGAATATCCGACGACATAATATAGTTACATTTTTTACCAAAATAATGCTGGGCGAACTCCGCCCGACGCTTAATGGTGCGTTTGTTGAATGTAGCACAAAAACGACAGACCGAGACGTTGTGGTCTGGGCCTAAGCAAGGAATGCAGAGGGAATGAAAATCCTTATGCGGTATTTGCTTCCCACAAGAAATACAATTATAAATTTTGTCTGACATCGGTCTGAGGCAAGAAAAGTTTCCCCAACGGGGTACTTAGCTTTAAAGAAGACTTCGGTTGCAAAATTTTCGTAATTTCAGGAGCTGGCCGACCGGCACTTGCGAACTGCTTCTGCTTCGGGACACCGCGCGGCAAGAAAGACTGAAGAAAATGGTGTTGGCTGGTTCTTTTATACCCCTGGCGCTCTGACGTCAGGTTAGAAGCGACGACAACCGACGCCGGACCTAGTCTTTGGAATTCGGCCGACCGAGGACCCGCCTGACGGCAGGAGAACCCATCTGTTATGACTGCAGCTGTATGCACTATGAACATCTGCCTCTAGATACCACATCTAGCTTGTAATGAGTAACAAAGATGTGAGGAGATGCCCAAGTAGCCGCAGCACAAATATCATCCATAGGCAATCTGGCCTGAAAAGCTGTAGATGTAGATACAGACCGGGTAGAGTGAGCCTTCACTCGGAACGGTACATCTCTTCCCCCTGAAATATAAATGAAAGAAATGCTACTGAAAATCCACCTGGACAACCTGACTTTGGAAACAGGAGACCCAATTCTGTTTTCCGAAAATGAAACAAACTGATCAGATTTTCTGAGGTCCTTTGTTCTGTGCAAATAAAATCGTAATTGTCTGTGCACATCCAACTGATGAAATTTGAATTCTGCCTTGTTCAAGAAATGAGGAAAACACACTGGCAATTCAATGGACTGGTTAAGGTTACTAACAGACGATACTTTGGGAAGAAAGGAAGGATTCGGTCTGAGAGAAACCCTGTCCTTATGAAAAATCAAATAAGGTGGTTTGATTGATAAAGCTTGAAGCTCTGAAACACGTCTGGCTGACGTGATGGCTACCAAAAAGACAGTCTTCCAAGTTAAGAATTTTAAATCACAAGTGGCTACAGGCTCAAAGGGGGGTGAAGTAAGACCCTGTAGAACAAAGTTCAAGTCCCAAGGCATAACAGGTTCGGAGACAGGAGGACGAAGCAACAAAGTGCCCTTCAGGAAAGCCTCACAGACTCTATGTGCCATTAGACTAGGTTAGTCTGCGACATGAAAGGTAGAAATCGCCGCCAACTGGACTTTAATGGTTGCGGCAGCTGAACCCTGGTTGAAAAACATAGAAAGGAACTCCAATACTGTCGAGATTGGAGCTGTGTAAGGGTCAATCTTTTTGGCATGTGCCAGACAGAAAATGTCTTCCATTTGCTGTAATAATATTTCCTGGTCGAAGGCTTATGAGAGGAAGATAGAATATGAACCACCTCTGGGGAAAATTGGTGAAGCCTAACTAATGATGGAAGTGGAGTAGCCAAGCTGTCAACCAGAGGGTCTGAAGACAGGGATGGAGCTGCCCTGACATGCGAGTCAGTAAGTCTGGTTGTGGGTCCAGAATCCAAGGAGCGTCCATGAGATAGGGATGGAGAAAGGGGAACCAAATTTGACGAGGCCAGTGTGGAGCAATCAGAATCATTTTGCTTCCCAAGGACTGCACTTTCTGAATAACCTTTGACAGCAAGGGAGCCAGAGGGAAGGCATATAGTAGACCGGAGGGCCAATCGTGGACTAGAGCCTCCCTGAGTGACTCCCTCTGAGGGGGGATAAGGGTGAAGTAGCTGCTGCATTTGGCACTGAGGCGGCTGGCAAAAAGGTCGCAGCAAAGCTGGCCCCACCTGCAGAAAATCTGCTCCGCAACTTAACCGTTCAGGGACCACTCGTGCGGCATCAGAATAGCACTGTTTAGCCTGTCTGCGATCACATTGGACTTCACTGGAATATGCGTTGCTACCAGAAAACGTTGGGAAGACATTGCCCACTGCCACACTCGCATGGCCTCTCTGCAAAGGGGATACGACTTGGTTGCTCCCAGTTTGTTCAGATACCATACCACCGACATATTGTCTGAGTGGATTGCAACAGTCCCAAGAGGGAGAAAGCTCTGAAGTGCTTGCAATGCTAGTAGCACTGCTCTCATCTCCAGGACAATGATATGCAGATGCATTTCGTGCCTTGGACTGTCCTGCTTAGATAATCCCCCCCACCCCATCTGGAAGGCATCTGTGGTCACCGTGGCAACTGGAGGCAAAGGAAAGTACAGTTTTGTACCTACCATAAATGTAGATGTTCGAGTGTATATACTGCTGCAGTCATCACACTTGGGGTTATCCTGCCGTCAGGCGGTCCCGCAGTCGGACGAATCCCAAAGTCTTGGTCCGGCGTCGGTTGTCGTCACTTCTTCTCTGACGTCAGTGTGACAGGGGGATAAAAGAGGCAGCCAACACCATTTTCTTTTTTCTTGCCCCAGATGTCAGGTGCCCCCAACTAGGAAGGCAATACAAATAACTATGCAAAAATACCTTAGTAGATAAACAATAGTACTAGCTATTAGCAAATACACCATATAGACATGCATCCAATAGATTGATGTACTTGGAGTTATAACTAACACCCTGGTATGTAGAGGAGATGGTGGGAGGGTAACCTGGACTGCAGCAGTATATACACTCAAACATCTACATTTATGGTAGGTACAAAACTGTACTATGTTCATCGTGTTATACTGCTACAGTCATCACACTTGGGTTGAATCCCAAAGCTATGGATGGGTGGCTGGTACTAAACTGGGTTAGGTGAAGCTAGGATGCCCTGCAGAACTGCAGTGGTAAAACCAGCTCTGGTTTTTGAGTATAATGGAAGGTGGTAGTGCTTGGTAAATGTGTGCACTGAACTCCAAGTAGCTGCCTCCAGAATGTCCTTGGTTGGAACCCCCCTGAGAAAGGCTGCTGAGGTTGCTGTAGCCCTGGTAGAGTGGGACCTAATATTAACAGGCACTGCTTTCCCATGGTGCGAGTAGCAAAAGCGGATACAATGTGCTATCCATTTGGAGATGGTCTGTTTTGAAATAGCCTTTCCTTGTGAACCTGCAGCATAGGATACAAAGAGTTGGTCAGTTTTTCTGAAGGTCTTTGTCTTATCCAAATAGTAACGTAGCTGTCTGTGAATGTCCAAAGAGTGAAGGAGTCTTTCGCCTGTATTCTGGGGGTTTGGATAAAAGGTGTGTAAATGAATGGACTGATTCAAAGACACACTGGACACTACCTTTGGCATAAAGGTAGGGATAGTACGTAAAGAGACTCTGTCCTGATGGAAAATGATGAAAGGTTCCACTGCCATAAGTGCCTGTAGTTCTGAGACCCTGCGTGCTGTGGTGATAGCCAGCAACAGAGCTGTTTTCCATGACAATTATTGTAGTTCTGCTGAGAAGGCTGGTTCGAAAGAAGGCAGTGTTAATTTTTCTAAAACGAAGTTGAGGTCCCAAGCTGGCGTTGGGGGTTTTCTGGGGGGTCTTATATTTTTAGTCACTCTGAGAACTTAGCAAAGGGTGTGAGAATATGGGAGGATCCATATTATATTGAGCTGAAATGGCTGAAGCATGGATCTTAATGGATGAGAAAGAAAGGCCTTTGTGTAGCATCTCAGTTAAGTATTGCAGTATTTGAGGAATGTTTGGTATCCAAGGATTCTGGCCTTTAGCCTGGTTCCATGCACAAAATATTTTCCATTTGTCTGAGTAAGTTTTTCTGGTGCTGGGCCTCCTGGCCTCCAAAATGACATTCAGGACGTCCTTTGAGAGAAGTGTTGATTGATAATTCAAGGTATTCTCCATGCAGCTAAATTTAAAGTCCTGAGCTGACTGTGAAGGATCTGAAAGTTTTGCTGAGTCAACAGAAGTGGGAGTTGAGGTAAGATCCATGGAGGGCTGTGAGTCAAGGTCCTTATGTGAACCCCTGATAAGGGTAATTAAATCCTCAGCCATCTTAAGCATCTGTTTTTTTTAGGCATAGGGGCCTGTGTGGGGGGGGGGGGGGTCTGTGGACCTGGTTTCCTAACTTTTAAGGGGGCTTTAAGTTTAGCATAAGACTTAATCGAGATAGTTGTCGGTTTGAAGACACCTTCAGAAACCGAAGGCCTGTCCAAAATCTCCGGATCACAGTCAGGGTTGGCGTCCGAGGGGTGAGATGGAACCGGCTCCTGAGGCCCAGCTGATTCGGTCTGGGAGGCCGTCAGAATTTCTAAATCAGCGGTAGTCAGGGGCTGCGTAGGCGCCTCGCTGAAAACTGGAGAACCGGTGGCAGGCCTTGCTGAGGCCTCGGTATCTGGTCTTGGTTGCCTGTCCTTATCCTTGCGTTTTTTAATCATTGCTGATATCGGTAGCTCCGATGACATGCTATAGTTAAATTTTCTGCCAAAATAATGGGCGAAATCTGCCCGACGCTTGATTGTACTTTTGTTGAACCTAGCACAAAAGCGACAACCAGAGACGTCGTGGTCTGGGCCTAGGCAAGGAATACAATAAGAATGAAAATCCTTATGAAGTATTTGCTTCCCACAAGAAATGCAATTATTAACTTTGTCTGACATCGGTCTGAGGCAAGAAAAGTTTCCCCAAAGGGGTACTTAGCTTTAGAGAAGACTTCGGGCTGAAATTCAATTCGAAAATCTCAGGAGCTAGCTGACTGGCACTTGTGAACTGCTTCTGCTTCGGGCACCGCGCGGCAAGAAAGACCAAAGAAAATGGCGTTGGCTGCCTCTTTTATCCCCCTGTCACACTGACGTCAGGGAAGAAGCAATGACAACCGACGCCGGACCAAGACATTGGGATTCGGCCGACTGCGGGACCGCCTGACGACAGGATAACCCCAAGTGTGATGACTGCAGCAGTATAACACGATGAACATCGAAGGGCTTTCCTGCATTGAGGTGGTCGGTGTGAAGCCACCAACTGAGATCCTGTTTGCACCGGTCTGTGAGTAGAATAGGGTGAGAAAGTGGAAGACGTTGAAGAGACCACTGGGCGAAGAGTAGGCACTGAAGGAGCCTCATATGTAACCTTGCCAGGGGGACTAACAATCGTAGCAGCCATCGTCCCCAGCATCTGGAGGACCAATCTTGCCTTCACTCTTCTCAGAGGGAGCAAGGCGTAAACCTGTTGTTGTAGGACTCTGATTCTTTCCTGTGGTAGAAACG
The DNA here is from genome assembly GCF_019279795.1 of Protopterus annectens. Taxonomy (NCBI): domain Eukaryota; kingdom Metazoa; phylum Chordata; order Ceratodontiformes; family Protopteridae; genus Protopterus; species Protopterus annectens. Next base: position 625,767,936 of record NC_056734.1, read on the forward strand.
CCTGCATGAGGACGGTGTCTAATTTGGCGGCTATAAATGTGACACACTGCGAGGGCAGATTTTTCCCAGTTCAAGGTGATGCCCAACTGTTGACATAGGTTGATAGTAGCGTCTCTGGTCTGAAGTAGCAGGTGCCTGGTGGTGGCAGTAAGGAGCCAGTTGTCCAGGTATGGAAACACTTGGAATCCCTGACGTCTCAAGTGAGCAGTCACCACTGCCATGCATTTGGTAAACACCCTGGGGGCTGTGGTGAGACCAAATGGCAGGGCTCGAAACTGAAAGTGACTGGCTCCCAGCTGGAAGCGTAGGTGACTTCTGGATGCCCTGTCCATCTTTATGTGGTAGTAAGCATCCTTGAGGTCGATGGAGCACATCCACACTTCTTTTCCCAACAATGGGAGAATAGACTGCAACATGACCATTCGGAACTTGGACTTTTGCACATGGGTGTTCAATCGGCCGAGATCCAAAATGGGTCTTAGGTCCCCTGTCCTTTTTAGCACCAAAACAATCTGGAGTAAGTCCCTAATCCAATCAGGTCTGAGGGGACATGTTGGATGGTTCCTTTTTCCAGCAACTTTGAAACTTCTGAAGCTGCAGAATCCCTTTGACTGGGTGGAACATCCGGGATTTTCTTGATTGGAGGGGGAGTTGACGAGAAGGGAATGACATACCCTCTGGAAATTATTCGTAGAACCCACTGGTCCCTGGGTGATATATCTTGCCAGGCCTCCGGGTATAATGAGATTCGACCCCCGACTGGCTCCGGAAACGCACAGTCGGGCCTCCCATCAGGAGTGGCGGTAGGGAGAACCACGAAAGGGATTGTGGTCTCCCGAGTTGTGCGGGCCTCCTCTGCCCCTAGGGCGGCGTCTACCTGAATAACCACCCCCTCCCCTGCCGCTGGAGGGGGGCTCACTTAGTGCATCGGGAAAAAAACCTCTGTGATTTCTTGAACCATATCTTTCCACCCCTCTGGGCCTTGGGATAAGGCCTATTGGGAAGGGAAAAACGGACTCCTACGGCAGACAAGAGTTTTTCCTTCTTGCTCACACCTAGTGAGAGTGTCTTTCACCTTGGCTCCGAACAAAGAGGAACCATCAAACGGGCCGTTGGTGAATGTAGACTTGAAGGCCTCCGCAAAATGACAAAGGTGCATCCAGGCATGTCTCCTAAGAGCGACTCCTGAACTTGCTGCCCTACTCGCTCCCTCGGCTGCGTGAGAGATCAGACTCATCGAGGAGTTCGCAATAGAACTGAGGGTAGACATTTGAGCGTTGACCTTCTGAGCCACAGCCTCAGAAACTTTACCCGTCAGAGTATCTCCAAGCTCATTTAGGAGATCTCTCTGGAGCCGTGTAGTGTGATAAGTAATTCAGTGACCGCAAAGTAAATGCCGCTGAAGAAAACGTACGCTTCCCGTACCGGTCCACAGTCCTAGACTCCTTGTTTGGGTGATGGACTGTGGAAGAAGTCTCAGCTAATTCCTTCTTGGTGGCCGCTGCCACCACCATGGCATCCACAGGGAGTCCCTTGGATAGAAATTCCTAAATCAGGAGGGGTAGACAAAAATTTATTGGGTCTCCTGGAGACTGGTTACACAGAGTCAGGGGTTTCCAGATCCAGAAGCTCGTCGAAGGGTGGAGACACCCAGGAGGCGGAGGGCTGAGCACCAAAGGCCTTCAGGAACACTGACTCCTCTTCGGAGGGGGCTTTGGATGGCCACTCACCTCTTTGCTTCAAAATCTCTAGGATGTCAGAGAAAGAGACATCCTCAGAGGATAACTTTGGGGACTCCTCCGATTCCTCGAGGTTGGTGTCTGACGTGAGAGACTCATCCTGGGAATCTATGTGCTTCCTCTTGCACGTTCTCTTTCTGGGTGGCTCCTCAGGCAAAAACTCTGAGGGGCCCTCAGAAAAATGGGGACCACTCGTGGGGGTACCCTGAGGCCTTGGGGCTCCGCTGTCAAGAGATAGAGGGCGATCAGAGATCTGCACCGGTGCTGTAGGGGGGCAGAGTGACCAAACCGTATGATGCCGCTGACGACCTGGCCAGCGCGCTCTGCATGGCCTTGAAAGCTGGTCCTCCCGGGTCCGAAGATCGACCAGCCTCCGAAGCCGAGACAGGAGTCAGGCTTCCCCACGCCGAAGCACCGAGAGGGAGGCTAGGAGCCGAGAGATGTCACAAAGCCTCTCCCTCGGGTCCGACCATGGAATCCTGAGTCCTGAACCCCATGGACGGCGCTGACGGGGTCAGAGCTGAAGACAGAACCAATAAGCCAGGAAGGGCTGTCAGAACCGACCTAGGGACATCACACGGAGCCGAGCACTCCGGATCCGAAAGCTGAGATGCGCTTGGAGGAGGAAGTATCGATGTAGGTTGAGGGACCGGCTCCGGAGCCGACTAGGTCAGAGCCGAAAACAATTTTGCCAGTACTGGTGACTGAAGAAGTCTCTGCACCACTCTATCGACATCCAGATCCAATAAGGTCCTGGAGGATTTGGAGGATAGGGAAGGAGATAGAGACCTCCTCTCTGAAGGAGACCTGCGAGGAGGAGATACGAGCCTAATGCTAGGCGACCGGCTTCGAACAGGCTCCAAGAAAATTGGAGCTGAACAGGTTCCATAATCACTGACACTTCCTGCGGCCCCGAGGACAATGGAGCCGAGGATGTTGTTGAAGATTTTGCTGTTTTCTCCGGCGGCTCTGATGATACTGATGGAGCCAGGGATCACTTTTTAGCCTTCGAAGATTTAGCTTTTGATGGAGAAGCCTTAAAGCTGGAAGCACTCTCCAAACCCTCCACGAAGGAGGTTTTCAGAAGTCCCTTCAAAATCAATTTGTTCTTCCTTTCCTGAAGAACACGTGGGCTAAAAGCATGACCAAAACTACACGATTCCTGGACGTGAGTCGCTCCCAGACAGTACACACAAACAGAGTGTCCATCAGTGATGGACATCTTATAACTACACTTGGTGCACGTCTTAAAGCCCGAGGGCTTATGCTCCTTATTATCTTTAGACATAGTTACCACAAACACAGAGTAACTAACTCAAAAACTAGACCAACGGTCAAACAGCCACAAGCGCGGGAACAGGACAAAAACAGTACACCACAAAGACCTCTAACTAAAACAGTCCTTTTAGACACAAGTACAAGGGGGAGGGACTAATTCCTCTAATTTAAATGATTTTTAGCCCAAGGGAAGCAAGGGGACAGACTAGGTCATCTAATTGAAACGGGCCTAGCCTATTGGAAACAGCTAGTGGGATACCACAAGAACACGCTATAAGAAAAAAGAACTTTTCCACAACACAGTCAAGAAACACACAAATAGCTTTTTTTTTTTTTTTGCAAAAAACTTCTCTGCTATAAAGAAGAAAAGGTACATAGCCACAGCCAAGAGCGAGACCACGTCAGAGCTACACGAGCGGCAAATGAGATCTGGGGATAGAGAGCAGTGCAGCATGGGATACCATCTTAGCCCAGCCAATAGAAAGACTTCGAGCTAAAGTATGGCCGAGTCGGAGCCGAATCCACGGGTAAGAATGTAGGCGAGATTGGACTACATAACATCAGACATTACCTCCCCTTGACAAAGCCAAAATATTCCTTTAGCTTTACCTATTCTCTTATCAATCCCTGGTATGGAAGGCTGCATAATTTCACAGCTGATCAAGAAAGTAAGGACTGAAAACTGAACTGATTAAAATGTCTTTTGAATGTGTCCAGAAACATCACCTTGCTTGGCATGATCTATTTTCAGACAAGACCTAAGGTGTTCTTTCTAATTATGAGACATCTGGCCAGAACATTAAGGGGAAATTCCCCTATCCTATTTGCAGGGAGAGCTGGTGTTCATAATGAAGCTACAAAAATGGGAAAAGCTGGGCCAACAGCCCTCCTTTCAGAAAAATCAGTGTTAGCACAAGCAGACATGCAGAAAGAAGAAAATGTGGAAGAACAATAAAAAGAACTTATGTACCTACCATAACGTTCCATGTTAGTTGTCTTCTTCTCGCCTTCTTTCTTGCTGGTTGGGTTCAGAGCCGATCCTCGGCTCCGACTCGGCCATCTTCAAAAGCTCGAGAGCTGCTTACTGGCCCGAGGCCCCCCTATATCCCATGATGCCTGGCGCTAGATACCCAGATCTCATTTGGTAAGTCTAACTGCAGACATAATAATAATAAGGGAATCCTATCCTAGAATGCATAAATCTTACTGGAGAGACTACTAGTCAGAAAGAAATAGCCAGAGAAGACTCAGCCAGTGAAAAATCAAGAAGAACTCTTCTCGGTCCACTAGGGTAGGGGGATGGAGGGTGGGATGCAAGAAAGGTGGCGAGAAGAAGACAACTAACATGGAACGTTATGGTAGGTACATAACTTCTTTACGTTAAGTTGTCTATCTCTCCCTCATTCTTGCTGGTTGGGACAGCGTCCCTAGCACCTAAAAACCCTGGGTGGCTCATCGGAAGAGACTCTTTAGAACAGTGGAACCAAAATCAGTTCTGCTCCTGGAAACCAAATCCAACTTGTAATGTGAAATGAAGGTATGTGGGTTGGCCCATGTAGCCGCAGCACAAATAGATTCCATGGGCAACCTAGCCTGAAAAGCCACCGAAGTAGCTAAACCTCTGGTGGAGTGACCTTTTGGTATGACTGGTAATTTTTTATTCCTGAGTTGATACATGAATGTGATGATAGAAGTCAACCACCTGGATAAGGTTACCTTGGAGACCGGAAGACTTTGTTTACCTACTGCATAGGACAGGAAAAGTTGATCTGATTTTCTAATGTCTTTGGTTCTAGGCAAATAAAAGCGTAGCTTCCTGTGAACATCTAAATGACGCAACTTATATTCCACCTTGCTGGAGTGGTTAGGGAAAAACACAGGAAGGTCTATGGACCGATTCAAGTTACTCTCTCAAGAGACCTTAGGAAGGAAGGATTAGTCCTAAGAGCAACCCTATCATTGTGGAACACGAGGTATGGGGGACGGATAGAAAGAGCCTGTAGTTCCGAAACTCTTCTGGCTGAAGAAATAGCTACCAGAAAAAGGGTTTTCCAAGATAAGAACTTCAATGAACAAGAAGCTGCAGGTTCGAAAGGGGGCAAAATTAAAGAAGCTAAAATCAAATTTAGATCCCACGGTGGTGGAGGATCTCTCACTTGGGGCCTGAGCAGAGTGGTTCCTTTGAGAAAGGCTTTACACAGCTTATGGGACATGATATTGTTTTCCGACAGTCCAATGTGAAAATTTGAAATTGCAGCTAATTGAACTCTAGATTGTAGCGGAAGCGGACCCAGCATGGAAGAGCTCCACAGGAGATTCCAAAATGTAGTGTACAGGGGCTGAAAAGGGGTCTATACTTTTTGCCTCTGCCCAGGAAGAAAAACGTTTCCACTTACTAGTGTAAGTTTTTCTGGTTGTAGACTTGTGTGATGACAAAAGGATTTTTGCGCACAGAGGGGGAGATATCTGGGAGCCTGGCTAAGGATGGAAGTGGAGCAACCAAGCCGTGAGCTGGAGAGAGTGTAGGGATTGGTGCAGCCTGCCCGACTGATGAATCAGGAGGTCTGGAACTAGGTCCAGAATCCAAGGCTGCTCGAGAAGATAGTGATGCAGAAATGGGAACCATATTTGTCGAGGCCAGTAAGGAGCAATGAGGGTCATTTTGCAACCCAAAACGGTAGCTTTCTGAATTAGCTTCAGGATGAGGGGAAAGGGCGGGAATGCATAAAAGAAGTCCCTGAGGCCAATCGTGGACTAGAGCATCTCTGGGAGAATGTCCAGGAAGTGGAAGGAGAGAGAGAAGAAATTGCTGCACTTGTTGTTGAAGGGAGTTGCAAACAGGTCGCAGCAAGGTTGGCCCCATTTGCGGAAGATTTGGTCCGCAGCTACCTGGTTCAGAGACCACTCGTGAGGCATGAGGATTGCACTGCTCAGTCTGTCTGCTATGACATTGGACCTCCCAGGGATGTGCGTTGCAATCAGAAACCGTTGGGAAGAGATCGCCCACTGCCAGAGTCTGAGTGCTTCTCGACATAGAGGGTAGGACCTGGTTCCGCCCTGCTTGTTGATGTACCACACTACAGACATATTGTCCGTTTGAATTGCAATAGTCCCGGGTAGGAAGAGAGTCCTGAAGAGCCTGCAACGCTAAGAGCACGGCTCTCATCTCCAAGACATTTATGTGCAGATGATACTCATGAGGTTGCCATGTGCCTTGGACAGTTCTGCCCTGATAATGCCCCCCCCCACCCGATCAGGGAGGCGTCCGTGGTCACCGTAGCCACTGGAGGGGGGAGAACAAATGGTCTGCCGTGGAGCATTGATGTGGAGATCATCCACCACGCAAGGTGCTCCTTGCATGCTTGAGTGATCATAATCATGCAAGACATGGGAAGTTGCTGGAAGGACCATTGGGTGAAAAGAAGCCACTGGAGAATCCTCAAGTGAAAATGAGCTAGAGGGACAAGTACGATCGCTGCTGCCATGAGACCCAGAGTTTGAAGGACAAACCTGGCTTGAATTATTTTGCAAGCTAATAAAACCTTGACATGCTGACGAATCACTAACACCCTGTCTGGTGGGAGGCTTGCTAACATGCCTTTGGTATTTAAATTTGCGCCTATAAAGGTGATAGACTGACAGGACGACAATGCAGACTTTTCTAAATTTATTGTGATACCTAGCCCGGAGCAAGTGTCGATAGTACAGTCTCTGGCTCGCAGAAGGTGATGTCTGGTGGTAGCAGTGAGGAGCCAGTCGTCGAGATATGGAAACACCTGGAATCCTTGCTGTCTCAGGTGAGCGGTAACTACTGCCATACATTTGGTAAACACCCTGGGGGCTGTGGTGAGACCAAAGGGCAGAGCTCTGAACTGATAATGGCTGGCTCCCAACCGGAAGCGAAGGAATCTTCTGGAGCGTCTGTCCATTTTGATGTGGTAGCACGCATCCTGAAGATCTATGGAGCACATCCAATTGTCCTGACCCAGGAAGGGTAAAATGGACTGAAGCGTGACCATCTGGAACTTCGTTCTTTGTACAGACTTGTTTAGTCTGCTGAGATCCAAAATGGGTCTCCAGTCCCCTGTCTTTTTTGGAACCAAAAAGAACCTTGAGTAAATTCCGGATCCTTGTTGGTCTGCTGGGACTTGCTGGATGGCCCTTTTTCTTAGCACTTTTGAGACTTCTTGCACTGCTTGGTCCCTTAGATTGGGTGGAACATCTGGAAGGGACTTGTTTGACCTCAAGGGGGTGCGAACAAAGGGAATTCTGTAGCCTCCAGATAGGAATGACTAACCATTTGTCTTGTGTTATGTCTCGCCAGGCTCTTGGGTACAGCGATAATCTTCCCCAGACTGCCTCCAGAGGTGGGCAGCCTGGAAACCCTTCAGGGATGCTGGAAGGGCTTCTCAGAGAAAGATTCTCTGCTGCCCCGATTTTGCGGACACCCTCTACCACGAGGGCGGCGTCTGTTATTGCTCCCTCCTCTGCCCCTGGATGGGAACTCACCACGTGTGACCGGCAAGGCTACCTGGGATTTCCGGAACCACATCTTTCCACTCTTCTGACCCTTAGGATATGGTCTGGAAGGAGTGGAAAAACGGACTCGTATGGCAGAGAGAGTCTTGCCTTCCTGCTCACACCTGGTAAGGGTATCTTTCACCTGTGATATGAAAAGAGAGGAACCATCGAAGGGGATGTTGGTGAAAGACGCTCTGAAAGGTTCCGCAAAGTTACATAGCCGCATCCAAGTGTGCCTCCTTAGGGCCACGCCTGTGCCTGCGGCTCTACTCGCACCATCAGCTGCATATGAAATGAGCCTCATGGAGGAGTTTACCACTGAATTAAGAGTCGCCAGCTGGGAGGCTGCCTTAGCCTGGGCCCCCTCAACTGATGGATCTTGGAGGGTATCTCCAAGCTCTTTCAGGAGATCCCTCTGAAGACGGGTAAAGTGGCACAAGTAATTCAGGGACCGCATGTAAAAGGTCGCTGAAGAGAACATCCGCTTCCCATATCTGTCCATTGTCCTGGACTCCTTGTTAGGGGGATGGACAGACGAACAAGTTTCAGCCAACTCCTCCTTTGTGGCCACCGCTACCACCATGGCATCAACGAGGACACCTTTGGTCAAGAACTGTTTGTCCTGCAGTGCAGTAATGAATTTGGCAGGACTTCCAGGGGTCAGTTCCACTGTATCTGGAGCCGTCCACGCCTTCCAAGCCACCACAGACATCAGTGGGTCGAAAGGCGGAGACACCCAGGATGTGGAAGTTCGGGATCCAAACGCGTCCAGGACGCAGGCACCCTAGGGGGAGGAGCCGATGGGGTCGATCGTGGGACTGACTCAGGGGCCAGTACACTCCTCATCACCTCGAAGGTGTCCCTGCCCGGATGCAGAGAGGGCTCCGAAGAAACCAGAAGTCCTCCCCGCACCGAGGGGGGACGGCTCCAAGGCAGATGTGGGAGCCGAAGCCCCGAGGGGGGAGAGTGGGGTCGGACAAGGGTCCGATGCCACTCGCCCCCTCGGAGCTGACGAGGGAGTCTCGGCGCCCAGATCCCTTGAGGGAAGGTACCATGTAAGGGATCGGAGAAGACGACGGAACCGAGAGGGTATTGGCGCCGACGGTTCCACGACTCGAACCGCAACAAACTCAGGCTCTGAACTCATAGGATGAGTCGGAGGAGGAATATCTACAGCTGTGGATGGAGCAGACTCCTGATGAGGAGGGCTGGACAACATTTTGGCTAGGGCCTGCGATTTTAACAGCCTACTGACCACTCTTTCCAAGTCATAGTCCGAAAGTCTAGAGGACCGAGAAGAGTGGGATGAGCGATGACTACGCTCCGATTGGAGCAGAGGCGATTTTGGAGCCAAACGTATCGACTCCAAGGAAGGAGACCTGGATCTTTTCAGACTCTCAGCCGGCTCCGAAGAACGTGTCGGAGCCGACTGGGAGGGAGGGACATTGGTTCCAGCCGGAGCCAAGATAGATTGTGTGGCTTCACCCAACGACTGCTCCGAACTGGGAGTCGACTGTTTAGGTGGCCTAGAAGATTTCACAGGCTGAGTCTTCGCCAGTGAAACTTGAAGTTTAAGCAAACCCCTCAGGATCAATTTATTTTTGTGCTCCTGCAGGACTCTTGGACTGAAAGCATGGCAGATCGAGCAAGAGTCCTGCAGGTGCACGGCGCCCAGACAATAAACACAAGAAGTGTGACCACCTGTCAGAGACATCTTCTGACAGCATGAGTCACACTTCTTGAATCCAGACAGTTTAGGATCCTTGGACATCCTGGAGGAAAACCAAGGACAAGAACACACAAAGAAAGGTTAAAGTAACCAACCAGTAAAATTTTACACACTACAGTTACCACAACCAACTACAAGCACTACTACAACAAACACTAAAGATAACTATCACTAAAAACTAACAGTGATTAATAAAGGAATTTTTTTTTTTTAGAAGGAGATACAGAGAAAGGTTAACCTCTAACTTAAATGGGAAAACCTTTCTGTGGAAAGGGAGAGAAGGGGGGAGGGAAAACTCTCCAACTTAAACAAGTTTCTTGGGGAAAGTAAACGGATCTAGAAAAGAAACTAGCTACAATACAACAGTCTAATCTAATGACTAATTCTACACTAAAAACTACAGTTTTGACAAGAAAAATACAATAATAATAAAGTTTTATATGACCTGAGCCAGTAGAACAACCTCGCAGCAGAAGCGGCAAATGAGATCTGGGTATCTAGCGCCAGGCATCATGGGATATAGGGGGACCTCGAGCCAGTAAGCAGCTCTCGAGCTTTTGAAGATGGCCGAGTTAGAGCCAAGGATCGGCTCCGAATCCAACCAGCAAGAATGAAGGTGAGATAGGCAACTTAACATCAGTAGTTATAATGACTAAGGAATTAATCTACTTACACAGAAGCAGCTAAATGGCTAAGAAAACACCAACATACACAGGAAATATCTACTTAGGAGATAAACAGGATCAGAATGACCACTGGCATTACATCTGGGATACAAAAAAGACTAACACTAAAGTTCATTTTCTTTTTTTATGAAAAAATGAAGTATCAACAGCTATCATAGAGTGACTGACAATGAACCATACTTCATTGAAAAGAAAAAAAATATTCAGTTAGAACTGGTACGAGTAATGGGGAGGACATAAAATATGAGCAAGTTTAAGAAAAGAATCCCATTCTGATTAGTAAGGGAGTACCCATAAGGGTTGGTATCTGGCTCCTTCTTTTTCATTCAATGTATACAGGACTACTTTTCCATGTACCAACATTACCAGGGTGGGAAAACCTATGGACACATGCATATATGCTGTCATGATAAATAAATAAATTATGTATACAAGTATATTTTGAATTTGTTGACCAAGGTAGAGCACTGAACACACTAAACCTATTTCAGTCTCTTCTAGGGGGTAAACAACATGTACATGACATTATATATGATGTGAATGTACATAATACATGTATATATTGCATTTTGCCAAAGTGTACATCTGAGTTAGCTTGTGGGTTTAAAGACAACAGAAACAACATAAGACTGACTGACAAAATAATAAAAATATGCATTAAACACAGAGTGGATATTAGAGTTGGCATATTGAAAGAATCACAGTGAAAAGTTGAGTCAAAGTAAGATATAGAGAGAAGTGGGGTAGGAGGAGGTTAAGTTATATAACAACAGAGAGACAGCAAGCGAGCAGATGCATTTTTGAGAGGCTAGTGTCTACATTAATGCTCTTAGTTTAAACAGGTCTCTGTCATATCATCTAACAGCCACACTGACGATCATCGTCTCTAACAATGCAGACAATTGAACTGTTCTGACTGAGATTGTGTTACAGTAAGGATCAGGAAATTTGCCCATTTCCTCACTGCAGTGCAGTCTTGGAAATGGTATATATAAAACTGGGGGGGGGGGGGTTGTGTCAACGGCTTGCACTGTCAATGAGATGACATTCCACAATGTGGCCGTTCGATGATGACACTGACCCAGTTTAAGCTAGAAGTACTGTTTTTTAAGCAAAACAAAACAGCAAAGCATGATAAAAATATATAAAAAAGAATGTAAAAAACAGTAGATATTTCTTGGATAGGCAAAGTAACTGTTCTTCCATTAGTACCTGCTTTTAACAGATGACTGGCAGCCTTGCTGGTGCTGGCAATTAGTCACAAGAGTCTAAACACAGTTCTGAGTGAACTCTACCAATGTAAGTAACTTTTAAACGGATACTTGCAAGTAGTTCATTGAAAGTAAAAACGTAAAGTAAGAAAAAAAGCTTGAAACTTGGGAAGTAAATAGTTATACAAGCAGTTGCTTCCTCAGTAAACTTAACATTTTAAAGCATTAAATATAACAGTGAACAACTTAATTTAAGGGTAGCCAGTGTATGTTTGCTTAAGGCTAAAGCTTGTGTTTACTGAAAGCATGCAAGTTTTTTTTTTTTTTTACATCTGATCCAAGATGGGAATAGAGACAACAGGCAGCAATCTGTGTAAGTGGGATCACAGGCTCTAACGTGTATTAGCAAGACTATCCTTAAATTTAGAACAGGTGTTAGATGCAGATGTCGATTTGCAGCAATTGCTCTTATTTGGAAGGGAAGAGACTTCCTTCTTGGAAAGTATAAACAGCTTTGTGTGTTTGCCATGAGGGGATTTTGTTTTGAAATGTACTTAGTTTTTGTGGTTTCTTTAAGGTTTTTATGATGCAAAAAGTCTGGGAAAGTGCAACATGGGTCAAACAGAGATAACAAAAAACAGTTACACAGCATGTCAGCCTGCCAGTCATTACTGTGTGCATTTAGGCTACAAGATCGAAAAACATTTGAAGGTATATTTTGTATTGGAAAGTGTGGGAGTAATGGTCTTTAATCAGACAACCCTTCAGATAAGATGTTAAACCAAGGCCCCATCTGCCTGAGTTGGTGGAAGCTCAGGTGAATGTAAAAGATCTCAAGGCACTTCCTTTAATTATACAAAGAAAAATATTCACAGATTTACATATTTATAAAATTTACAAAATAATATCTGCCATGTCATTTTTTGCTTATTACACATTCATACTTTATATCATATTTCTAACCCTATTAGACCCCCCACTCCTTTTTCCATAACCATCTAATGCATTACTGCCAAAATCCATTTTCCATTAAACAATTTCTTTTATCCTTTCATTCCATATAACATAAAACATTTTTATCAATTCTTTTAACATATTTTTTACTTCTCGTTTTTCAACTTTTTCCACAATTTTATCAAGCTTTTACATTTCACAGATGTTCAATAGCTTCCTCCAGGCCACAATATAAACAAACATTCTTTCATTTTATTTTTTATATGGCATATTCCTTTTTACTGGTAATTTATCTTTTACCAGACCCACAAAAAAATCTTGGCATTCTACTTTTTTATTATACCTTTTATTTCTTGTTTTTACAGCTTTATTTTTTTCCTTCTGTTAATGTTTCCCATGGTTTTAACAAAACGCTATCATTATAGTCTTGTATCATAGTTTTCTCTCCTTTTCTATTTTGTCAATTTTTATTTTCTACATTAATATTTCTTCTTGGTAACATTTCATTTATTCATTATTTTACATTTTTTTCTCTTTTACTACTACTTATTATATCCCAATATTTTTCAAACGTATTTTCTTTCTCATTTACCCACTTTAATACTTTACATAAATTTAGAGAAGCAACATATACCACCGGGTTAAGTAACGCTAAACTTCACTCTTTATTTACATACAAAATTCCTCTTTTTTACCAGACTCCGTCTTGAACCCCATATGAATGAAAAAACTGTTTTATCAATTTTTTGCAGCATCACTAATAGCATAAACACACTTGCTAAATATGCTATTTTCCAATAAAAAACAAATTTATCAAATAAACCTTTTTTTTGATAAATGACGGTCTGTGTGTTTTCCAAAACAAGCAAATTCCTTTCAACTCTTCTATAATCTTTTCCCATTGCATCCTACTTATAATCTTATTACCAAATTTTAAACCTAAAACAAAAATTCCATTCACTGTATATTGTATTCTTCCATACCGCATAACCATTTACTTTTCCATTTGTTTAAAATCATACTTATTGCTTATAAACTTTTGTTTAAATAACATATTGCTTCTTTTATCTACATCTTGTTTTTTTGCAATTACTATAAAGTCATCTACATAAGTTAACAAAACTGGGATTCTTAAGCCTTCAGGTGTCACATACACTGCTTTCTTTATTTTATTACTTATACCACATACAATTACATTCATAATGCAAAGAAAATGACTCATTCGCCATCCCTGACTCACACCCCTCCTCATTTATATCTCCTTACTTAACCAATAATTTACCAAAATGTTTACTTTATTATTCTATAAACAGAAATATATACTTTCCTAATTTTCTCATTTATATTGTATTCTTTCATGAATTCCTACAGAATTCCATGTCCTACTGTATCAAATGCCTTAAGATCCACGTCATAAGTTTAGCTTTTTCTCTGTTTATAATAGATCCACAATCTCTCAATAATTTTTGACATCCCTTCCTTTTTATACCATACTATGCTCCATAACACATTTCACCCTTGCTTCAAACCTTTTCTGTAATATTTTCATAAAAAAAATCTTATAATCATTACTGTTCAGTACTATACGTGTTCAGATTTTCATTACATTTTTCTTCTTTCCTCCAGATAAATTTAAGTATTCTACTCCATAATTCTTTATACATAAAATCTTTATTTAGCCATTTATTCAAAATCTTTAAAAAATATATTTTTGTCATTCCGTTAAGTATTTATACATTTCATATCGTAGTCCATCTGGCCCTGCAGCCTAATCTGTATTTACTTGTCCTAATACTTTATCTAATTCCTATAAATAAATCTACTTTTCAAATTATTTTTCTTGTTCTGAAAAATTTACTTCTCCTAATATTTTTAATTTCTTCTTTAAACACCGGTTGCACATACTCTACAATATTCATAATTTATTCCAGAGTTTTTTAATTTCTCCTCTTATATTTTCATTACATTATCTTCCTTTACTAGTCTACTTAAATTACACAGAAATAGTCTCTTTTCCCTTGTAAAATATATTTGTTTGGATAATAGCTCTTAAATTTTCTCTTGATTTTTTTATAGAATTCTCTTTATCAAAATATTTTCCATAATTATTTTCTAAATATTCCAATGCATATTTATACACACATTTTTATTTATCCATCTTACATTATATAACCACTGTAAATAACATTTTTTTTAATCTTAAAAGTCATCCACCAATTTATGTAAAATGTTGTCTTCAAAATGTGAACTCTCCACATCTGCATTACTTCTCTTTTCCCTTTAACTCACATCTTCTCATTTAACCTTTTTATTCCTTTGCCTATTTTTATATACTCCTTATTTTCCCTTATCTAAATGATCTGAAAAAAAAACTGTTTCACTTGATTTTACTTCCCTTATGATTAGTGCTTCTGATATTATAAAAATAATCAATTTCAGTTCTACAGGTACCCCCTTCTATAAGTCCATGAATTTCTAACCCAGAGTATTACTTTACCACACTTCATAACTTCTAAGAGTTTTCTAAAATCATTTTCTTTCTTTTTGCATGTATGTCTTAAGTCACAAATTAAAATCTCCTATCAATATAATACTGACATTTACCACTACAAAATCTAAAATTTGATGAAATAAGTGTTCTCTTCCTTTGCAAGTAACTTAAGCATATAATACTAAAATTCCATATACTTGTTCTTCCCATTTTAACTCCACAACAGTTAATCTTCCCATTTTTACTAAAGTTATATCCAATATTATTACTGTATTTCTACAAAACTCCTATTCCAGAACATCATTTCCCAAATTACTCCCCATAATCTTTTTGTAATCTTTCTTCATTTGATAAGAAGCTTCTCTTTTAGTACCATTACATCCACATCACATTACATCATTCCAAAACTCCTACCTTCTTACTATAATTTTTTACTATTCACTGAAAGTATCCTAGTTATTACTTTCCCTATTACTGAACTTTCAAGAAACAGAATTCCGTGGTGGTGTAACGGTAGCATTGTTGCCTCACAGCAGGAGGTTCTCTTGTTCGATTCTCGGCTGGAGTGTGGTGAGTGCCTTCTGTGTGGAGTATGCATGTCCTCCCGGCGGTTGAGTGGGTGTTCGAAAGACATGGGTAAATGGGTGTGCCTTCGTTGAAGGTTGAACGTTGAGCTGGCACCTCGGCGTTCGTGAAAATCTACTGCCAATCATTAGCAGACCAGAGTTCCGCTGTGGCGACCCCTAACCGGGAAAAGCTGAAAGACAACAACATTATATTTTATTTCTCATCCATTTCCTTTCTTTTTTCTTTTATGCCTTACCTTTACATTTTCTTTCTCCATCTTTTACCCATCTAATCCTTTCTGTTTCATTTTACTACTTCCCAATTCATATCTTCCTCGCTTATTTCAGAGCCTTCATTCGTTCTTATCTCTTTCTTTACCTTCTTTATGTAATCTTTCATTTCCACTAATTCTACTATTTACTCCCTGTTCTTTTTCTTCCATTTCTCTACTTTCATTATTTTTCAGCTGTACAATCCATCCATACATGCCCAATCTTGATACATTTATAAAATTTCAATTCAAATGTTTTCATGTCGTGACCTAGCTCCCCAGAAATTAACTTTTTTTTATCATAATTATGTATCAAATGTCCTTTTCCACAAAAGAAACATGACTTAGGTTGTCTCCAACATTTTACAACACCCTCATTTCCTTCAACATTTATCACAACTGGAATCTAATTTTATCCTTTTCTATTTTTAACAGAATATTACATTCCCATCCACCAGTCCATAAACCCCTTTTATTAAACATCTGCAGTGACCAATGCTTCTTTGCAAAAACATTTCAAATGTCCTTTAAATTCTTTCTACTTCTTTTCAAAATTGTACAATAATCTTCTTTTCTTTTGTTTCCCTGTTAAATGTTTTTATTACACATATGTTCCACTGATTACAGCCCTCCTTTTTTCATATTCTCTATGAAAATTTTCCATTGCATAAACAGTCTCAAATACAATGTCATAAAATGTCTCTGTTTATAAGAATAAAAGCTTTACTTCTTGGGCATTTACATCCAAAGGAACCATTAATGTGCCCTAATCAAGTGCATGGGGGTGCAAGAGGTCTTGCCGCCCTGCAAAAAAAAATATTGTTTCAATGTTCACTGAAGGTGGTTTCGACTAACTAGTTTTGGTTTATTTGCATTTGCTGGAACTCCCTTCGATAGATCAACATGAATCTGAAAAGTTTGCTGATCATGGCAAGTTAGGCATGGTTATCTGCTCATCCACGGACACTAAACTGCACCAATAAGGGCGGGAGCATACACATACCTGGTGTATTAAAAATGATCACAAACTAAATGTAAAATAGCACAGTATGTGTCGTGAGAGACCTGGGTACTTCGTGGATAACTCTCTCATATTTGATCATGTTTCCACCATAGTTAGAAAATCCTATCTGACCCAGTTCATTTCCAAGTGACTATTTTAAAGCACCAAAGGCATCTTACCACTGTACTCTTTGGTATGAACAAATCCAAGCATATTGCTCCACTGGAAAGGCCCCGATTATTTTAACCTAAAAAATTAAAGACCTCAAACCCTTCAACTATCCAGACAGGTTAGCATAATTCTCATACTCGGTAGCCTATGAACTGCTCCAAAATGACTGGTCTTTCACTTTCTGAGCCATGAAAAACCCAATCCTGCTTGACTTTTTTTATTTCGTTGAAAAGCCAAAGGCTCTACAAACACCCATAACTAGCAACCTAAGTTTACGCCAACAAATAAGACTCACTGGATGGACAGCTATGGGATAAATTATCATTAGAGGTCAGTCAGGTACTACTTTGTCCACTTTTAAGGCTAGTCTTAATGCGTGCCTAACTAGACACCAGGCTCATGAACAGCTCTACTTGATTTGGGAGGTGAGCACTACTTAAGTGCATATAAAGGATGGCAAGAACTTTCAAGTGCGACTATTTAAAAGTGCACATGGCTAGGCATCTAGATCTCTTGCCTATTATTAAACCTAAGTACCTAAACAACAACTGCATTATACTATAGACAAACTAAATTTCACAAAAACATGTCTAGTTAAATGAATGCTCTAATACACAACAGCTTTATCAAATCAAGCACCAATAAAAATCAACAACGACGCTGCTTGTTGTAACAATGAGACACTGGTGATTTCTTATCGTTCCGTTAAAAGAGAACAATTTAAAGAACAGCTATGTGATATCATTTGAGACATATTAACAAAGACAAAAATTAATTCAGAAAGGATAGCCAGTGGATGGGATAAAATTAAATGGACTTTAAAAATATGGTATAAATAAAACAGGAAGAAGCAACAGGAATCGTGTACGAATGGCTGACAATGGTTAAAGTAGTTTAAAAGGAGAAGAACCTTTACAGAACAGGAGTAACTGTGGAGTGCTAAAGAGAAAGTACAGTTTTGTACCTACCATAAATGTAGATGTTCGAGTGCTAATACAGCTGCAGTAATCACATATGGGTTTTCTGCCATCAGGCGGTCCCCTCGGTCGGCCGAATTCCATAGTCTTGGTCCGGCGTTGGTTGTTGTCGCTCTCTCTCCTGACGTCAGCGAGGCCAGAGTATATAAGACACAGCCGACGCCATGTTCTTCAGTCTTTCTTGCCCCAGATGTCAGGTGCCCCCAGAAGGAAGGCAATACCTAAATAATGTTTCTATGTATATACAATCAATGCAATATAATCCAAAATCAGTAGTTGCAAGCAAATAACCATAGAAGGATCACCCAGTCAGGTAGTATGAAGAGGGTGTTCGGCCCCATGCCTTTACCAAGTGGGGAAGGAGGGAGGGAAACCTGTACTGCAGCTGTATTAGCACTCGAACATCTACATTTATGGTAGGTACAAAACTGTACTATGTTCATCGTGCATACAGCTGCAGTAATCACATATGGGTAGAGTCCCAAAGCTACGCACAGGGTGGTAGGTACTAGGAGGAACTGGGCTGAGCCAGAATGCCCTGCAACACAGCAGTGGCAAAGCCTGCTCTAGTTCTGGAATATAAAGCTAGGTGATAGTGTTTTGTGAAGGTATGTACAGAACTCCAAGTGGCTGCTTCCAAAATATCTTTGGTAGGAACTCCTCTGAGAAAGGCTGTAGAGGTAGCTGTGGCCCTGGTGGAGTGTGATCTGATACCTGTAGGAACAGATTTCCCATGATAGGAATAACAAAACCGTATGCAGTGGCCTATCCACTTTGAAATAGTCTGTTTGGTAACTGGCTTCCCTTGAGCCCCAACAGCATAGGACACAAAGAGTTGTTCTGATTTCCTGAAGGACTTTGTTCTGTCCAAGTAATAACGTAGCTGCCTATGGATGTCTAGAGAGTGTAGCAGCCTTTCCCCTTTATTTTGAGGATTGGGGTAAAAGGTAGGTAAGTGTATGGCCTGATTTAAAGCTACCCTGGATACCACTTTAGGCATAAATGACGGGTTGGTACGGAGGGAAACCCTGTCCTGATGGAAAATGAGAAAGGGCTGCACTGCCATGAGGGCCTGTAGTTCCGAAACCCTACGAGCTGACGTGATAGCCAGAAGAAAGGCTGTTTTCCAGGACAAATATTGCAAATCTGTTGAGGCAGCTGGTTCAAAAGGGGGCAATGTTAATTTTTCTAGTATGTAATTAAGATCCCAGGCTGGTATTGGTTGTTTCCTTGGTGGTCTTATATTCTTAGCCCCTCTGAGGAACTGTCGTAAGAGTGGATGAGAAAAGAAAGGAGGATCCTTGTTGAATTCTGCAGAAATGGCTGAGGCATGGATTTTTATGGAAGAAAATGATAGTCCACTGTTCAGCAGCTCTGTTAGGTACTGCAATACCTGAGGCAAGTTCAGTTTTCTAGGGTCCTGGCCTTTTTTCTCATTCCAAGAGCAAAACCGCTTCCATTTTGCGGAGTAAGCTTTTCTAGTAGATGGCCTTCTGGCCTCCAAAATGACATCCTGCACCTCCTTGGAGAGTAGGGTCTGTGTGGTGTTAAGGAATTTTCCATGCAGCGAAATTGAGTGTTTTCAGTTGACTGTGAAGAGTTTTGTAGCTGTGCTGAGTCAGCAGAAGAGGCATTAGAGGCAGGGACCAGGGAGGAGTATGTGTTAGGCTCCTCAGGAGTGGGTACCAGTGTTGCCTTGGCCAATCTGGAGCAATCAGTATCATCTTTGGTCTGTCTGCTCTTGCTTTCAAAAGCACCTTGGGCAGAAGAGGCAGAGGTGGGAATGCGTAAACTGTCCATGCTGTCCAACTGAATGAAAGGGCGTCCACTCTCCAGGCCTTTGGATGAAAAGTCCTCGAACAAAACTTTTCCAATTGATGATTCCTGTGGGAGGCAAAAAGATCTATGTCTGGCCTCCCCCACGCTTGGATTATCTCTGTAAACACCTGAGGATGTAACTTCCATTCGTGTGGATCTGTCATATTTCTGCTTAGATTGTCTGCCAGCGTGTTTTCCAATCCTGGCAAGTACTGTGCTTGAAGTTCGATTGGCCATTCCAGAGCCAAGTTCCAAAGAGTCATGGCTAGTCTGCACAAGAGGTATGAATGTGTTCCTCCTTGTTTGTTTATGTACCACATTACTGTGGTGTTGTCTGTTCTTATCAGTAATTGTCCTGGATGTAGGAATTCCTTGAAAGCTGTAATTGCATTTATTACTGCTAGCATTTCTTTTTGATTGATGTGAAGGTGCTTTTCCTTTTGGGACCATTTGCCCTGAATGCACCTGTCCGTCATGTGCGCCCCCCCAAGCGTAATCTGAGGCGTCTGTTGTGATGACTTGCTTTGCTTGAGGCTTGCAGAATGGGAGGCCTGTGTTTGCTTGACATGCTTGGGCCCACCATAGAAATTCCTTTTGCAAACATGGAATTATTGGTATTATTGTTTCCAAACTGTGGCTGTGTTGAGACCATAGGTTTTTTAGGTACCACTGAAGTTTCCTCATATGCAGCTTTGCACATGGGATTAAAAGAATGCAAGATGCCATGAAGCCCAGAGCCTGCAGGATTTTCCTTGCAGTAAGCCTGGTACATTTTGCTAGTATTTTGAAGTACTGAGTTAGTTGCCCCTGTTTTTCTGGCGTAAGATAGGCCATCTGGGTGTTTGTGTCCAAGTTGGCACCCAGGAAAGTTATTTTCTGAGATGGAGTTAGCCTGGATTTCTCTTTGTTGATGGTGTATTCCAGAGAATGCAGTAACCGTGTTACATATGCCAGATGTTCCAGAAGTATGTGCTTGCTGTCCGCTTGGATCAGGCAGTCGTCCAAATAAGGGTAAATTTGTATCCCTTGAAGTCTGCAGTAGGCAATCACTGATGCCAGGCACTCTGTGAATACTCTGGGCGCAGTAGATAAGCCAAAGGGCAATGCAGAGAATTGATAGTGGATTGAACCTGCAAGAAATCTGAGGTATCTTCTGCAGCTTTGTCTGATTGGGACATGCAGGTATGCCTCCTTGAGGTCCAATGTTACCAGCCAAAACTCCTTGCCCAGCATGGGAAGAAGCTGCTGTAATGTGAGCATCTTGAATTTTGGTACGAGTAAAAATGTGTTTAGGATGGATAAGTCCAAAATGGGTCTCCAGTCGGTTCCTTTCCTTGGTACCAGAAAAAGTCTTGAATAAAAACCTTGACCTTGTTCGTGAGTAGGTACCTCTTGAAAAGCTCTCATTCTTATGAGCTTTGAAATTTGTAGTTGTGCCTCTGCCCTTTGATTGTGTGGCAGGTTTGGCATGCCTCTCATTTTTGGGAGAGTGTGGAATTGAAATTTGTAGCCTCTGTTTATAATGTCCAAGATCCATTTGTCTGTTGTGACAATATGCCAATTTCTTGCAAATAATGCTAGCTTTCCTCCCAAAGGTGCTGCCAGCTGAGACATGCTTGGCATGGAAATGAGGGAGTCATTGGGTTTGTTTCCTGTATTGTTGTGCACTGTCTTCGCCACCTCTTGGTGCTGGAGTTTGCCATTGTCGGCCTCTATATGATCCTTGTGATTGTCCTCTGCCCCTTGTGCGTCTGTATCTACCTCTTTGGGGCTTGTCAGTGGCTGGAAAGTACCTGTTTTTTTGAAGGCCAATTTCTGCTAAAACGTGGTGGTTGGACCTGTAAAAAAGCTTTGACAGTTTGCATAGATTTGGCTTTTTCTTCCATTTTCCGTAATATCTCCTCAACATTAGTACCAAACAGCACATCCTTTTGTAAAGGAGCATCTAGAAGCTTAGCTTTCACATGATCAGGCAAGTTTTGTTCCCTAAGCCAGGCATGTCTGCGAATGACTGATCCTGTAGCAGCCGCTCTACTTGAGGCCTCTAGGGCATCATAACCACATTGTAAGGTGTGTTTACCCACTTGCTCTGCACTAATGCATCATATCCTGTAACTCCTTCAAATCTGGTTGTTCAGGTTGAGACATTTTATTCCTTAATTGTGATAACAGGAACTGTTGATATTTAAGCATATGAAACTGACAATTTAAGGCCCTCATGGCTAGGGTGGCCAAGGTACATACCCTTTTTTCCCCACCTTTCTAAAGATCTTGACTCTTTCTGCAGGAAGTGGATTCTTGGCAGTGGAGGCCTTCAATCCTTTGGGGCCTTGAGAAATGGTTTCAGGGTCAGCATTATGGCTTTTGAAGAGAAATTGGTGAGAGTTAGGTACTCTGTAGTACCCATCAGGTTTGACTGGTGCAGGAGGCAGAGAATCCGGGTTAAGGCAAGCCTCCAAATAAACATCATCAAGTATGTCCAAAACAGGAGGTATCGCCAGAGGTCTGTGTTGAGGTAACAAAAGAAATTCCCTAAGTCTTTTCTTGGAATCTGAAAAGTCTTGGCCTTCCCAATGGAAGTGTTCCCTCAAAGTGTGCAAGGTTTCAGTAAAGGAAAAATCCTCAGGAGGAGATACAGAAGGAATGGACTGCTCTGCATCCGAATCCTCAAAAGGGGAGTAAGAGTGTTCCTCTACATCAGAATGTTCTGATAAAATGGATCCCTGATCCGAAGAGGGAGAATCTTCCTCCACTCTGGGTCTCTTGTCTGGAGGGGGTTGCGAACCCCTGATAAGAGTAATTAAATCCTCAGCCATTTTAAGCATCTGTTTTTTAGGCATGGGGCCTGGAGATGGGCCTCTTGGGATGCCTGGCTGCTTTGGATTTAGTAAAGGCCTTAATAGAAAAAGAAGATGAGGGTCTAAAGACACCATGGGTGGAAGTGGACCTGTCCACATTAGTAGGCTCAACATTAGCAAAGGCTTTGGTGGTTGTATCTGGGAAAGGGCCGAGGTACCAGCGGTCTCGGGTACAGAGGACACCGCCAAAGGAGTGTCGTCGGTAGTCAAGGACTGCAAAGTCGTCTCGCTGAGAACCGGACCACGTGTAGCCTGTTTTGGCGTGGTGTCGGTCCTTGTCCTTGCGTTTTTTGGACAAAACGGTAGACGGAGTATCCGACGACATTTTATAATCAAAGGCTTTACCAAAATAGTGTTGGGCGAACTCTGCCCGACGCTTAATAGTGCGTTTATTGAAAGTAGCGCAAAAGCGACAGCCCGAGACGTCGTGGTCTGGGCCTAAACAAGGTATGCAGAGGGAATGGAAATCCTTATGCGGTATTTGCTTCCCACAAGAAATACAATTATTAACTTTTTCTGACATCGGTCTGAGGCAAGAAAAGTTTCCCCAACGGGGTACTTAGCTTTAATGAAGACTTCGGTTTCCAATATTTCCGTAATTCAGGAGCTGGCCGACCGGCACTTGCGAACTGCTTCTGCTTCGGGCACCGCGCGGAAAAAAGACTGAAGAACATGGTGTCGGCTGTGTCTTATATACTCTGGCCTCGCTGACGTCAGGAGAGAGAGCGACAACAACCGATGCCGGACCAAGACTTTGGAATTCGGCCGACCGAAGGACCGCCTGACGGCAGAAAACCCATATGTGATTACTGCAGCTGTATGCACGATGAACATCATAATGGAGTATTTGTACAACATGCATGACTATCAACTTTTTGATAACTCTAAAGCTCAAAAACATGTAGCACAATGACTTGGGTAACAGACTGTAGAAAGACTGGAGCCAAACTTGGGGAGGCTTGGACAAGAAAAATAAGCAGAAATCCCTCAGAGGTATTACAGATAATTCGGAAAGTTTAAGAAAATTTTGTACATAAATCAGAGGAATAGGGAAACCAATAAAAAGGGACAAAACTGAAATACTTATGGAAGACTTGGTCATGCTAATGTTACAGAAAGACGAACTAAGTCAATACAAGATTGGAGAAAGGAGAGTTTGCCAATAGGGATGATTGCAACGGTACAGAAAATAAGAAAGAGTGGGCTGGAATTTACTGTAGAAACCTAGCAAAGGAAGCAATACATCGGGAACAAATAACTCAATCAGGAAAGGTAACAGAGTGGGATGAGGCCAAGAAGGCATTTGGACTGCAGGCTACTTACTGCTTTCTCTTCCAGGACTTGATCTCAGAAAACAGCCAAACAGAAAGCAATAGGTGGACTTTAAGTGAAAGACCTGTTCTGGTAGAGTTTTTAGTTGAATTTAGAACAGAACTAGCCGTTTAAGAAGGCATACATATGCAACCAAGTCCAGAAGATTAAGATGTTTGCTTCAAAAAATGTTTGCAGTTATTTTTTTATGGCTAATGCAGACTTCAAAGAATTTTTCTTCAGGTACACAGCAAATATTGGTGGTCTGATGAAGAAAGGGGTAACTGGGAACACATGTTATGGGAGTGTAAAGAGTTGGCAGACTTTAAAAACTTGCTACAGAGGACTCATCAGAAATATTGGGTGAGCAAATGGCTGCAAAAAAAGGAAGGACTCTTTTGAGTTGGGATATTGGATCTGGATTGCCTTGAATAATGTTAAATTGGTTTGTTTTCTTTTCTGTTAATGTTATGTTTGCCTATGTCTTAAGTGATAATTTAATAAAAATATTTAAAAAATTAACATCTAAGCTATGAAGAGATAAAATAAAAACAGCAATGTATAATCAATCAACAGGAAGTCTGGAAGCTCCTGTGGAAATGCTGAAGTAATGAAGAAAGAGTTAAAGAACTGGAAGGCTTTATTTAACAATAAGTAGTAGGGGGCTCCAAGCATCTTGGAAAAAAGTTGAGGTGGCTGTTTTACCCAAAGAGGTATGCCAATACTGTTGAAAACAGGCACACTGATCTTAGACCATGATTATAAAGTTTATGTTTAGCTTAGCTAACAGAATGGCAAAGATGTCTCTGAAACTGACCGTTATTAATCACAGTAATTTTGTGGAGGGGAGGCAAACATTTTACAACATTAACAGAATAATGTAACACACACCACTACTGTTGGTTAGTCTTGATGCAGAAAATGCCCAGACCTGCCACAAAGGCACGAAAATTACAGAACCAACTGATATTGCCAACATCCTGGCAGATAGGTTCAGTGCTAACTTTACCCCCCTCTCACCCCCTAAAGGGCCCATATCTATACAGGAAGAATGCAGAGTCCCTGTAATCACAACTATGAAGGTAAAAGTTGCACTCTCTAAAGCCAAAAACACAGCATCCATGGGACCGGACAACATCCCAGGCTGCGTTTTACATGAACTTCAGAACGAACTGGCTCCCCACTTAAGCACCATGTTCAATAATAGCCTTGCATCAGGCTTTGTGCCCACTGAATGGTGCCCAGCAACAGTTATCCTACTCCATAAAGGGGGAGCCACCACTGATCCCAGGAACTATCGACCTATTAGCCTGACAAACCTGGTCTGCAAGGCCATGGAACGTATAATCATGGAACTCATAAACAAAGACAATGGTAACCTCCAAACTCTGGATCCCACCCAGTTCGGGTTTGTGAAAGGCAGATCATGCCTCCTGAACCTGATCGACTTCTTTGAGGCAGTCACCAAAGCTGTAGATGAGGGTAAGGTGGTTCACACAGCCTATCTTGACCTCGCCAAGGCTTTAGACATCATCCCCCATTCTGGAATTATAGCTAAACTCACCAAACTAGGTATAAACCCCTACGTCACAAGATGGGTTGCCAACTGGCTCACTGACAGAACCCACACGGTAAAAGTTGCAGACTCCAAATCTGACCTCACAGCAACCTGACCTCAAAGCAGTGACAAGTGGAGTACCACAAGGTTAAGTCCTGGGATATCTCCTGTTTGGTATCTACTTCTCTGAAGTACAGACTAACACAGAAGGCCTCTGGCTAACGAAGTTCGCAGATGACTGCAAACTAGGAGCTATAGTCAAGTCCCCAAATGATGTGGACATCCTACAGAAGGGCCTCACTGTGACAGATGCCTGGTGTCAGAGCCATGGCCTCAAGCTCAATGCCAAAAAGTGCAGTGTCATCCCCTTTGGTAAAAACTCTGTACACATGAACTACCACACAGGCAGCAATCTACTTAACACCGAATGCGTGATAAGAGACCTTGGGACCCAGGGACAGTAGTATCTCCTTTGATAGTCACATCATCACAGTAGTCAGAAAGTCCTTCTACGTGGCACACCTCATCATAAAAGGGTTCTCATCCAGGAAAAAAAGAGGTCATCATTCCCCTCTACTCTACACTCATTAGACCCACTATAGAGTACAATGCCCCTTTTGGAATATACCTCACAAGACATCTGCAGCAGCTGGAAAGTCCACAGAAGTACCTTACAAAGGGGATTAACTGGCCTCAAACAAATGCCCTACACTGACCACCTCAAAAAAACCTCCAGCTTTACTCCATAGCATATTGTCTACTCTGAGGTGATCTCTGCCTAACATATAAAGCTATGTCAAACCCAGAGCTGTTGGACATGCTACACCTAAAGAAATCCCAATCTCTCCGAGCTACACGCTCTAGGGACCTAAATCTTGTCACCACAATAAACGGGACATTCTGAAGAGATAGATTCCTGTCCCAGAGACTTCCCATACTCTGGAACAGGCTACCCATCTATGTCAAGCAAAGTTCTTCATTAGCACTCTTCAAGAAAAATCTTGATGAGTGGATGGGAAATAGGAAATACACCCCGGGGATCACTTCTGTGTCTCTGCTCGACAGTGGGATAGGAAAATAACTTTCTTGGGTGGCGTAAGCCAGGGAAACCTTGTTGGCTAGGCTTACGTAGGCCCTTGAGCCGATAGCCTAGTACCTACCTATGAACCAATGAACCTATCTGACAGAGTCAGCTGGGATTTTTTAAGTGAGGAGGGTAATAGTAGCATTTGATGTTCTTCATACTGATCATTGCTGCAGTACCCTTAGCTACATGGGTTGTATCTTGCCAAGCACATAACCAGCGAGCTTCCAAAGCTTAAGGGCACCTTCCATGCGCCCAAAAGTACAGTTTTGTACCTACCATAAATGTAGATGTTCGAGTGCTAATACAGCTGCAGTAATCACAGATGGGTTTTCTGCCGTCAGGCGGTCCCTCGGTCGGCCGAATTCCAAAGTCTTGGTCCGGCGTCGGTTGTCGTCGCTTTCTCTTCTGACGTCAGTGAGGCCAGAGTATATAAGACACAGCCGACGCCATGTTCTTCAGTCTTTCTTGCCCCAGATGTCAGGTGCCCCCAGAAGGAAGGCAATACATAAATTATGCTTATCTGTATATACAAGCAATGTAATATAATCCAAAATCAGTGGTAGCAAGCAAATTAACCATAGAAGGATAACCCAGTCAGGTTGTATGAAGAGGATGTTAGGCCCCATGCCTTTACCAAGTGGGGAAGAAGGGAGGGAAACCTGTACTGCAGCTGTATTAGCACTCGAACATCTACATTTATGGTAGGTACAAAACTATACTATGTTCATCGTGCATACAGCTGCAGTAATCACAGATGGGTAGAGTCCCAAAGCTACGCACAGGGTGGTAGGTACAAGGAGGAACTGGGTTGAGCCAGAATGCCCTGAAAAACAGCAGTGGCAAAGCCTGCTCTTGCTCTAGAATATAAGGGCAGGTGGTAGTGTTTTGTGAAGGTATGTACAGAACTCCAAGTGGCTGCCTCCAAAATATCTTTGGTAGGAACTCCTCTGAGGAAGGCTGTAGAGGTAGCTGTGGCCCTGGTGGAGTGTGACCTGATACCTGTAGGAACAGATTTCCCATGATAGGAATAACAAAACCGTATGCAGTGGCCTATCCACTTTGAAATAGTCTGCTTGGAAACTGGCTTCCCTTGAGCCCCTACAGCATAGGACACAAAGAGTTGTTCTGATTTCCTGAAGGACTTTGTTCTGTCCAAATAGTAACGTAGCTGCCTATGGATGTCTAAAGAAAGTAGCAGCCTTTCCCCTTTGTTTTGAGGATTGGGGTAAAAGGTAGGAAGGTGTATGGCTTGATTTAAAGCTACCCTGGATACCACTTTAGGCATAAATGATGGGTTGGTACGAAGGGAAACCCTGTCCTGATGGAAAATGAGAAAGGGCTGAACCGCCATGAGGGCCTGTAGTTCCGAAACTCTCCGAGCTGAAGTGATAGCCAGAAGGAAGGCAGTTTTCCAGGACAAATATTGCAAATCTGTTGAAGCAGCTGGTTCAAAAGGAGGCAATGTTAATTTTTCTAGTATGTAATTAAGATCCCAGGCTGGTATTGGTTGTTTCCTTGGTGGTCTTATATTCTTAGCCCCTCTGAGGAACTGTCGTAAGAGTGGGTGAGAAAATAAAGGAGGATCCGTGTTGAATTCTGCAGAAATGGCTGAGGCATGGATTTTTATGGAAGAAAATGAAAGTCCACTGTTCAGCAGCTCAGCTAGATAATGTAATACCTGAGGCAAGTTCAGTTTTCTAGGGTCCTGGCCTTTTTTCTCATTCCAAATACAAAACCGCTTCCATTTTGCGGAGTAAGCTTTTCTAGTAGATGGCCTTCTGGCCTCCAAAATGACATCCTGCACCTCCTTGGAGAGTAGGGTCTGTTGTGGTGTTAAGGAATTTTCCATGCAGCCGAGATTGAGTGTTTTCAGCTGACTGTGAAGAGTTTTGTAGCTGTGCTGAGTCAGCAGAAGAGGCATTAGAGGCAGGGACCAGGGAGGAGTATGTGTTAGGCTCCTCAGCAGTGGGTACCAGTGTTGCCTTGGCCAATCTGGAGCAATCAGTATTATCTTTGGTCTGTCTGCTCTTGCTTTCAGAAGCACCTTGGGCAGAAGAGGCAGAGGTGGGAATGCGTAAACTGTCCATGCTGTCCAACTGAATGAAAGGGCGTCCACTCTCCAGGCCTTTGGATGAAAGGTCCTCGAACAAAACTTTTCCAATTGATGATTCCTGTGGGAGGCAAAAAGATCTATGTCTGGCCTCCCCCATGCTTGGATTATTTCTGTAATCACCTGAGGATGTAACTTCCATTCGTGTGGATCTGTCATATTTCTGCTTAAATTGTCTGTCAGCGTGTTTTCCAATCCTGGCAGGTACTGTGCTTGAAGTTCGATTTGCCATTCCAGAGCCAAGTTCCAAAGAATCATGGCTAGTCTGCACAAGGGGTATGAATGTGTTCCTCCTTGTTTATGTACCACATTACTGTGGTGTTGTTTGTTCTTATCAGTAATATTCCTGGATGCAGGAAGTCCTTGAAAGCTGTAATTGCATTTATTACTGCTAGCATTTCTTTTTGATTAACATGAAGGTGCTTTTCCTTTTGGGACCATTTGCCCTGAATGCACCTGTCCGTCATGTGCGCCCCCCAGGCGTAATCTGAGGCGTCTGTTGTGATAACTTGCTTTGCTTGAGGCTTGCAGAATGGGAGGCCTGTGTTTGCTTGACATGCTTGGGCCCACCATAGAAATTCCTTTTGCAAACATGGGATTATTGGTATTATTGTTTCCAAACTGTGACTGTGTTGAGACCATAGGTTTTTTACGTACCACTGAAGTTTCCTCATATGCAGCTTTGCACATGGGATTAAAAGAATGCAAGATGCCATGAATCCCAGAGCCTGCAGGATTTTCCTTGCAGTAAGCCTGGTACTTTTTGCTAGTATTTTGAAGTACTGAGATAGTTGCCCCTGTTTTTCTGGCGTAAGGTAGGCCATCTGGGTATTTGTGTCCAAGTTGGCACCCAGGAAAGTTATTTTCTGAGATGGTGTTAGCCTTGATTTCTCTTTGTTGATTATGTATCCCAGAGAATGCAGTAACCGTGTCACATATGCCAGATGTTCCAGAAGTATGTACTTGCTGTCCGCTTGGATCAGGCAGTCGTCCAGATAAGGGTAAATTTGTATCCCTTGAAGTCTGCAGTAGGCAATCACTGATGCCAGGCACTTTGTGAATACTCTGGGCGCAGTAGATAAGCCAAAGGGCAACACAGAGAATTGATAGTGGATTGAACCTGCAAGAAATCTGAGGTATCTTCTGCAGCTTTGTCTGATTGGGATATGCAGGTATGCCTCCTTGAGGTCCAATGTTACCAGCAAAAACTCCTTGCCCAGCATGGGAAGAAGTTGCTGTAATGTGAGCATCTTGAATTTTGGTACGAGTAGAAATGTGTTTAGGATGGATAAGTCCAAAATGGGTCTCCAGTCGGTTCCTTTCCTTGGTACCAGAAAAAGTCTTGAATAAAAACCTTGACCTTGTTCGTGAGTAGGTACCTCTTGAATAGCTCTCATGCTTATGAGCTTTGAAATTTGTAGTTGTGCCTCTGCCCTTTGATTCTGTGGCAGGTTTGGCATGCCTCTCATTTTTGGCAGTGTGTGAAATTGAAATTTGTAACCTCTGTTTATAATGTCCAGGATCCATTTGTCTGTTGTGACAATATGCCAATTGTCTGCAAATAATGCTAGCTTTCCTCCCAAAGGTGCTGCCAGCTGAGACATGCTTGGCATGGAAATGAGGGAGTCATTGGGTTTGCTTCCTGTATTGTTGTGCACTGTCCTCGCCACCTCTTGGTGCTGGCGTTTGCCATTGTCGGCCTCTATATGATCCTTGTGATTGCCCTCTGCCCCTTGTGCGTCTGTATCTACCTCTTTGGGGCTTGTCAGTGGCTGGAAAGGACCAGTTTTTTGTAGGCCAATTTCTGCTAAAGCGTGGTGGTTGGACCTGTAAAAAGGCTAGTTTGCATAGATTTGGCTTTTTCTTCCATTTTCCGTAGTATCTCCTCAGCATTAGTTCCAAACAGCACATCCTTTTGTAAAGGAGCATCTAGAAGTTTAGCTTTCACATGATCAGGCAAGTTTTGTTTTCTAAGCCAGGCATGTCTGCAAATGACTGATCCTGTAGCAGCCGCTCTACTTGAGGCCTCTAGGGCATCATAACCACATTGTAAAGTGTGTTTACCCACTTGCTCTGCACTATGCATCATATCCTGTAACTCCTTCAAGTCTGGTTGTTCAGGTTGAGACATTTTATTCCTTAATTGTGATAACAGGAACTGCTGATATTTAAGCATATGAAACTGACAATTTAAGGCCCTCATGGCTAGGGTGGCCGAGGTATATACCTTTTTTCCCCACCTTTCTAAAGATCTTGACTCTCTTTCTGCAGGAAGTGGATTCTTGGCAGTGGGGGCCTTCAATCCCTTGGGGCCTTGTGAAATGGTTTCAGGGTCAGCATTATGGCTTTTGAAGAGGAATTGGTGAGAGTTAGGTACTCTGTAGTACCTATCAGGTTTGACTGGTGCAGGAGGCAGAGAATCCGGGTTGAGGCAAGCCTCCGAATAAACATCATCAAGTATGTCCAAAACAGGGGGTATCGCCAGAGGTCTGTGTTGAGGTAACAAAAGAAATTCCCCAAGTCTTTTCTTGGAATCTGAAAAGTCTTGGCCTTCCCAATGGAAGTGTTCCCTCAAGGTGTGCAAGGTTTCCCCAAAGGAAAAATCCTCAGGAGGGGATACAGAGGGGATGGACTGCTCTGCATCTGAATCCTCAAAAGGGGAGTAAGAGTGTTCCTCTACATCAGAATGTTCTGATAAAATGGATCCCTGATCAGAAGAGAGAGAATCTTCCTCCACCCTGGGTCTCTTGTCTGGAGGGGGTTGAGAAAGTACAGTTTTGTACCTACCATAAATGTAGATGTTCGAGGATCCACATTGCTGCAGTCCTAACTATTGGGTAGTCCGCTGTCCAGTCGGCCCGAATACCAGAGTATATGGCTGACGTCGGTCAGGGCGCATTAGACTGACGTCAGTACGTCAGGGTACTAATGCGCATGACCGACGTCATATCCTCAGTCTTTTCTTGCCCCAGATGTCAGAAGACCCTAAAAAGACAAGGCCCAAAATACCTGCACCAAAAATATGTACAATATATACAAAAATATATACAAAAATATCAACATATAACCTCACCTACACAACCACCCCTAAACACAGAGGGGAAGGAGGGAGGGTAAATTGGACTGCAGCAATGTGGATCCTCGAACATCTACATTTATGGTAGGTACAAAACTGTACTATGTTCTTCATTCCACATTGCTGCAGTCCTAACTATTGGGTAGAATCCCAAAGCAGAGGTAAGGGAGGCTGGCAAATCATAAAGAAGCAGGAGCTGACAACATGCCTTGCAAAATAGCTGTGGCAAAACCAGCCCTAGACTTAGAGTAGAGAGGAAGGTGATAATGCTTAGAGAAAGTATGCACTGAACTCCAAGTAGCTGCCTCCAAAATATCCTTAGTTGCCACCCCTTAGAAATGCTGTTGAAGTGGCAGTAGCCCTAGTGGAATGAGGCCTAATCCCAGCTGGAATCTCCTTGCCATGATGGGAATAACAAAATGCAATGCAAAACCCAATCCACCTAGAAATAGTTTGTTTTGACACAGGCTTGCCCTGCGAACTCAAAGCAAAAGAAACAAACAACTGCTGAGACTGCCTAAAATCCTTAGTTCTGCTTAAATAATAACGCAATTGCCTGTGTACATCTAAAGTGTGCAAAATCTTTTCCCCTTTATTTTGGGGGTCTGCATAAAAAGTAGGCAAATGAATAGTTTGGTTTAAAGCCACACTAGAAACCACCTTAGGCATAAAGGAAGGATTAGTGCGTAATGATACCCCATCCTTATGGAAAATCAAAAAGGGCTCTACTGCCATAAGGGCCTGCAACTCAGACACCCTTCTTGCAGAAGTAATAGCCAACAGAAAAGCAGTCTTCCATGACAAGTATTTCAATTCAGCAGTAGCCGCAGGCTCAAAAGGTTGTAGAGTAAGTTTTTCCAACACAAAATTGAGATCCCAAGCAGGAGTAGGAGCTCTACGTGGGGGTCTTATATTCTTTGCCCCTCTAAGAAAAAGCTTGAACAAAGGATGCGAAAACAATGGTGGGTCACAATCATAGTGAGCTGAAATTGCTGCAGCATGAATCTTAATGGAAGAGAAGGACAAACCTTCGTCCAATAACTCAGTAAGATATTGAAGAGCCACACTCAAATTAGGCTCAGAAATCTCCAAATTCTTTGCTGTACTCCAAAATAAAAACCTCTTCCAGTTTTCTGCGTACACTTTCCTTGTACTAGGTCTTCTAGCTTCCATAATCACATTTAAAACTTGTTGAGGAAGTTGAGACCTGCCGTGTTTCAACACAGAATATGCCAGGCTGTTAGATGAAGAGAGTGAAGCTTGACATTGAGCAGATGACCGTCCTTCTGAGATAACAGATGTGGAATCAAAGGTAAAGGCCATGGAGGCTTCCTTACCAGACTCCTTAGTAGTGGGTACCAGTGTTGCCGAGGCCAATCTGGAGCTATTAAAATCATCCTTGGCTTGTCTTGTCTGACCTTTAAGAGCACCTTTGGAAGAAGAGGCAGAGGTGGAAAGGCATACACATGAAGATTTTTCCAACTGAAAGACAGAGCATCCACTTTCCAAGCTGTGTGATGAAACCCCTTTGTGCAAAACTTTGGCAGCTGGTGGTTTAGTGGAGAAGCGAACAGATCTATGTCTGGAGTTCCCCATGACACTGTCAATTTCTGAAATACATGAAGATCCAGTTTCCACTCGTGGGGATCCATGATATGTCTGCTTAACACATCTGCTAAGGAGTTCTGTGCTCCCGGCAGAAACCTTGCCTGAAGAGTTAGTTGCAAGCTGAGCGCAGTCTCCCATAAAATCATTGCTTGCCTGCATAGAGGATAAGAATGTGTTCCCCCTTGTTTGTTGATGTACCACATGACAGTTGTGTTGTCTGTTAGAATCAACACCTGCCCTGGAAGAAGTAACTCCCTGAAAGCCATTAATGCAAACTGGACTGCTAACATCTCCTTCATGTTGATATGTAGATGCTGTAGTCTGGCAGGCCACTTGTCTTGTATCCACTTTCCATTTAGATGAGCTCCCCAAGCAATGTCCGAGGCATCTGTCGTTAAAATCTGACTCGCCTCTGGCGGGTCACAGAGAGTCCCTTGTTTAGGTGACATTCCTGAGCCCACCACAAAAATTCTTTTTGAAGGCAAGGTATTATTTGAATGACAGTGTCCAAATCCTGGCAGTGCTGTGTCCATACATTTTTGAGATACCATTGCAGCTTCCTCATATGCAGTTTGGCATTGGGAAGCACCAGAATACAAGATGCCATGAACCCTAATGCTTGAAGGACTGTCCTTGCAGTCAGCACGGACTGATGAGATAGTTGATGGAAGTAAAGGGATAGACTCTTTTGTTTGTCCGGGGTTAAAAAGGCCATCTGGGCTGCTGTATTCAGTCTCACAC
This sequence comes from Protopterus annectens, assembly GCF_019279795.1. NCBI lineage: Eukaryota > Metazoa > Chordata > Ceratodontiformes > Protopteridae > Protopterus > Protopterus annectens. Next base: position 625,801,701 of record NC_056734.1, read on the forward strand.
CCAGAAAGCACATGTCCTGAGAGGGTACTAGACTGGACTTTATTTCGTTCACAGAATACCCTAGGCATCTTAGCACTGCTATAACATATTCCAGATGCTGTAGAAGGTCTTCCTTTTCTTGAGCCAGAATCAGGCAGTCGTCCAAGTAAGGATAGATTTGAATTCCTTTTAGCCTGAAGTAAGCTATCACTGGAGCCAGAACCTTTGTGAATACTCTGGGCGGAGTAGATAAGCCAAAGGGCAATGCAGAGAACTGAAAATGAGAATTTCCAGCTCGCAAACGCAGATACTTCCTGCAACTTAGTCTTATAGGCACATGAAGGTAAGCTTCCTTGAGATCTAAAGTTACCATCCAGTGATCTTTGCCCAGCAGAGGTAAAAGCTGTTGTAACGTCAACATCTTGAACTTGGGAATGTCCAGATAAGTGTTGAGGATAGATAAATCCAAAATTGGTCTCCACGTGTTCCCCTTCTTTGGTACTAGGAACAGGCGAGAATAAAATCCTAGGCCCCTTTCTGATACAGGGACTGGCTGAATGGCCCCTATTTGGAGTAACAGAGAAATTTGCTTGTGAGCCTCTTTCCTTTGTGGAGGAGGAACGTCTGGCATGCCTTTGAAAGGGGCAATGTATGGAAATAAAACCTGTAACCGTGGTGAATGATATCCAACACCCATCTGTCTTGAGTAATTAAATCCCAATTTTCTTTGAAAAGAGACAGTCTTCCTCCCAAAGGAGCTGCCAGGCGAGAATCTACTGGCAGCTGAAAAGGCAGGTCATTGGGTCTGTTTACGAAAGGACTGACCCCTGCCCTCACCAGAAGTCTGAGCAGGTGAACTCCTGTTCTAGGCCTAAAAGAACCTTGAGCTCTGCCCCTACCACGTCTAGACCTACCCCTAGACTGGGAATCATAAGCAGGATATGTCCATCCCTTAGTAGGCCAATTTCTACTAAACTTGGTGGCTGCACCTGCAAAAATCTTTAACAGTTTGCATAGACTTAGCTTTGTCCTCCATTTTCTTTAAAACTGCTTCCACAGGCGAACCAAACAACACATCAGACTGTAAAGGAGCATCCAAAATCCTTGTCTTAACATGCTCAGCTAAATTCTGATCCCTCAACCAGGCATGCCTGCGAAGAACAGAACTAGTGGCAGCCACCCTCGAGGAGGCCTGTACAGCATCAAAACCACATTGCAAAGAATGCTTACCCACTTGTTCAGACACATGAACTAAATCCAGCAACTCTTTACACTCAATACCTTCCGCCAAAGCATCCACCTTAGATTTCAGTTGTGAAAGGAGATAATTTTGATATTTTAGCATGTGAAACTGACAATTCAACGCCCTCATGGCTAAAGTGGAAGAAGTATACACTTTCTTTCCCCATCTATCCAAAGCCCTTGCCTCTTTATCAGTGGGAACAGGGTTTTTAACCACAGAGGCCTTAACACCTTTAGGTCCCTGAGAAACAGTTTCGGGTCTGCCCTAGGACTCTTAAAAGATACTTATGAGCTTCAGGCACCCTATAGTACCTATCAGGTTTAACAGGAGCAGGAGGCAAAGAATCAGGGTTCAGGAAGCCTCTGCAAAACATCTTCCACCACATTCAACACAGGAGGTATAGCTAAGGGCCTATGCTGGGGTAAAACAAGAATTCCCTAAGCCTTTTCCTGGAATCAGAGTAATCCTGGCCTTCCCATTTAAAGTGCTCCCTCATGGAATGCAGAGTCTCTGAAAATGAGAAATCCTCAGGAGGAGAAGCTGTAGGAGTGGAATCATCCACATCAGAATCAGAATAAGGAGGATACTCCTGCAAATCTTCCATGAAGACTCAGAAGCCTCTGAACACTGTTCAAAACTATCAAACTCAGGTTCCACCCTAGGCCTCTTATCAGGAGGCGGCATAGAACCTCTAATCATAGTAATCAAATCTTCTGCCATTTTAAGCATATGTTTCTTAGGCACAGAACCTGAAGTGCTAGGAGAAGCCCCCACTGAAGCTAAACTTGGCCTACCTCTCAAAGAAGTTTTGGAAACAGAAGGAGAGGCTCTAACTACCTTGGGAAGAGAGGGAAGAACAGTTACCTGAGAAGCCCCTCAGCCTGGCCTACCTCCTGAGAAGGCACATCCTGTAACAGTAAAGTCTCTGCCTGAGACTCCAAAGAAACTCCTGGCAAAACCTCTGGCTCCACTGAGCCTTCTAAAGAACCGACGTCCGGGACTGCGGTTCATCAACCCTAGGCTTCGCTGTTTTGTCCTTGCGCTTCTTGGAAGCGGCGCCGGAACATCCGACGGCATTTTATAATTGCAACGCTTCCCAAACACTAACCTGGCACAGTCTAACCTTCTCTTAATAGTGCGTTTGTTAAACCTAGCACAAGAGCGGCATCCAACAACGTTGTGCTCAGGCCCTAAACAAGGTATACACAAGGTATGGTAATCCCTATGAGGTATCTGTTTCCCACAAGAAATACAGTTATTCACTTTTTCTGACATCCGGTTAAATACTGAGGCAAGAAAAACCAAAATGTTCTACGGGTACTTAGCCAACTCTGATTCGGTCTGAAACTCCGACTTCGGAAATATTTCAGAACGCCAACCTGCACTCGCAAAACTGCTTCTGCATCGGACCATGCGGCAAAAAAGACTGAGGATATGACGTCGGTCATGCGCATTAGTACCCTGACGTACTGACGTCAGTCTAATGCGCCCTGACCGACGTCAGCCATATACTCTGGTATTCGGGCCGACTGGACAGCGGACTACCCAATAGTTAGGACTGCAGCAATGTGGAATGAAGAACATCCTCTGATAAGAGTAATTAAATCCTCAGCCATTTTAAGCATCTGTTTTTTAGGCATGGGACCTGGAGATGGGCCCTGTGCAACAGGCCTCTTGGGATGCCTGGCTGCTTTGGATTTAGTAAAGGCCTTAATAGAAAAAGAAGATGAGGGTCTAAAGACACCATGGGTGGAGGTGGACCTGTCCACATTAGTAGGCTCAACATTAGCAAAGGCTTCGGTTGTAGTCTGGGAAATGGCCGAGGACCCAGTGGTCTCGGGTACAGAGGACACCGCCAAAGGAGAGTCGTCGGTAGTCAGGGACTGCAAAGGCGCCTCGCTGAGAACCGGACCACGTGTAGCCTGTTTTGGCGTGGTGTCGGCGGGGACCGCGGGCCTCGCGTGTCGCTCCTTGTCCTTACGTTTTTTCGACAAAACGGTAGTCGGAGTGTCCGACGACATTTTATAATCAAAAGCTTTACCAAAATAGTGTTGGGCGAACTCCGCCCGACGCTTAATAGTGCGTTTATTGAAGGTAGCGCAAAAGCAACAGCCCGAGACGTCGTGGTCTGGGCCTAAACAAGGTATGCAGAGGGAATGGAAATCCTTATGCGGTATTTGCTTCCCACAAGAAATACAATTATTAACTTTTTCTGACATCGGTCTGAGGCAAGAAAAGTTTCCCCAACGGGGTACTTAGCTTTAATGAAGACTTCGGTTCCAAAATTTCCATAATTCAGGAGCTGGCCAACCGGCACTTGCGAACTGCTTCTGCTTCAGGCACCGCGCGGCAAAAAAGACTGAAGAACATGGCGTCGGCTGTGTCTTATATACTCTGGCCTCACTGACGTCAGAAGAGAAAGCGACGACAACCGATGCCGGACCAAGACTTTGGAATTCGGCCGACCGAGGAACCGCCTGACGGCAGAAAACCCATCTGTGATTACTGCAGCTGTATGCACAATGAACATCTGTCAAGCAGTTTGGGCTGAGCTGAGTAAAGTTAGGGCACAACGCCCTACAGAGCTTTACTGTCGCCGAAGAGTATGCTCATCTGAGGCCTCTTAAGATCGACGACAGTTGGTTTATGCTTTCCTTAGCTGAACAGAAAAGTTCCCTTTTTGGAAATCTTCCATTTTCTTATTTTTTTACTGATGAGTTATTACTTTCATCTTCAGGAAAGTTATTTTAAAGCTAGAAGTGTTGTGTCTTAATGGATTGTCTTGAGACTGGTAATGTAGTTTTACATGGAACATTTGTTGTTTCTGTCAGTTTAAAAGTATTAGCTAAATGACACTATTTTCTGTAGGAAAATCGTGTTTATTTTAAGGTTGTGGGGCTACCATAGTGTTTGAAAGTACTTTTTACTGTGTTTTTTTTCTGTCAAAAAGTAACTTTTGTGGAATGGTAGTTTTACTGGCATTGAAACTTGTTTTCACCAAGATAGAGGCATCATTTTTGGCTTGACCACGGAACAGATGATCATTCCCATGGTTGGTCCTTCTTCCAGCCACAAAAAAAAAAAGAAAAAGTTAAGCAAACAACCTTTGCCACCACAGCAGGCTAGCAATTTGTGACCATTTGTTGTACCACAGACCATTTATTTTTTTACCCCAGATCCCTCTGCAGCTGCTGGGGTCTCCTCAGTGGGCAAGGGAAAACCACTAGTCGGTCTTGGGAGAGGGAACAGGGAAGGCTTCCCCTGCTGTGTCAGAATGCTGTGCCCTTCCCTGGGGAAGCAAAGGCTGCCATTAGGAACACAGCTGGCCCCATTTTTCTTATGAAAAAGAAACAAAAAAACAAGCATGTATCTTTTCCTCCTCAAATTTCTTTGGATAGGAGTAGTTTACCTGGACTGTCTCATGCTACTGATCCTTCTTGTAGAGTAGTTTCTGGTAAAAGAAAGAAGAATGCCTTCTTTACTGGAGATTCAAGATTCTAATTCTGAACAGAAGACACAAGGATCGATTCACGTTTTTTGTGCTCAGATTTCTGATTCAGACTCAGAGAACAACTCTCTTTCCAATTCTCCTTGTGGGGAGTTCTCTTTCTCCAAGACTAGTGCTAGAATGTTCTTGTGTTTTCAGTGGGAGAACAATGAGGTTTTGCAGTCCATCAAAAAATACTATGAGTTGTTATAGAAGGATTTTCCAGAACATAAACCCATTCTTCTGGTCTTACTTGATTTAGCAGAAATGGCCCTTACTGTATGCAATTTATATTATAGTTAAGACAATTGTCCTTAAAATGGCTGATAGGATGTATAAAGTTCCTCAGTCTTAAATTTGTATACACTGTTCAAAAACCTAATCCAGCAGCTACAGCCTTAGTTGACTCCTCTGCTGATAAGCACTTGGTTAATTCCAATCCTACTCTTTCTAATAAGGATGGGAAAGTTATTGATAGGTATGGGAAAACGTGTACAGTTCTGCAACTTTGAATTTCAGAATTTTAAATTGTCAGGCTCATGTGTTAAGTTAATTGATATATTGTGAAATTATGAGGAATGTTTTACCTACAGTTGCTTATTGTGAAGAAAAATCTGTTTTAAACAACTTTGTTGCTTCTAATGCACAGGTCATTACTCACTGTTTGCAGTATGTACCTGACTCTGCTGATGCTTCTTCCAGGGCTATGGCCACTGGTACAGTTTTAAGGAGGTTTGCGTGGCTGCATTCTCAGAATCTTACAGCTGATGTTAAAAGTGAGATTTTAAACTCTTCCTTAGATAGAGATTTACTGTTTGGCACCTCTGCTGCAGAGGTGATCAAAATGTGTGATGAAAGGGGCAAGCTACTCAACAGAATCTCTAAGATTTTTATCCCTCCTTTTCCAAATTAGCCAAAGGATTTTCTTTCTCCACATGCAATTCTGGCAAAGAACAGACTACACAGTCTCAACAGAATTCAAGTAAACAGATATTTAAAAAGTGGCAAGGAGGTTCCAAAAATGTTTCAGAACTCCCAAAACCACAGACACTCCAGCAAATTTAAATGACTACTCGAGACCTTCTGACCCCCTCCCACCTTGGCGCTCTCTCTCTTTCAGAAAGTCTGAATCTCCATTTTTTTCTTTGGCAACACATTATTTCAGATAAATGGATTCTGAAAATCATTCATCAGAGTTACAGATGGCAGTAGGAGGAAATTCCTCCTTTCCAGGGGGGGGGGGGCATTTCTCATACTACAGAACAGACTGTTTTGTTTCTACCTGTTCTTCATCAGATGCTGTCCCAAGGAGTGATAGAAGCATTTCCTCCTTCCCAGCTGGGGACAGAGTTTTGTTCAAGATTTTCTTATTCCCAAAAAAAGAAAACACTTTGAGACCATTTTTGGATATTTCTTTCCTAAACCTGTTTGAGATGGTGCCCATATTCAAAATGCCACTTCACAAACTGTTGCCTATTCTTCCTCTTTCAATTTCTCTAACACTAGACATAAAAATATGCTTATCACATTCTTATTCATCCAGACTTCAGGCGTTTTTTAAGGTTGTGTGTGTCTGGATCACATTATCAGTTCTCTGCCTTACCTTTTGGCCTATGCACTACATGAACAGTGCTCACAAAGTGTCTAGCTCCAGTTATTGTTCATTGCTGGCTACAGGGTATCCACATTTTGCAGTATTTAGACAACTTGCTTATCTTTGCAGCGTCTTTTTCAAAATGTCAGGAATATCTCTCTTGGGTGACAGATCTCTTGCAAAAGCTGGGTTTCTAAGAGAGCATTCAAAAGTCTTTCTTTACTCCCTTCACACAGGATTGTGTTCCTGGCATGTCAAATAGACACCTTGGTTCAAAGAGGTTTTTTTGCCACAAGAAAAAAACAGACCCTTATTTAGATTTTTAGGTTTTTCCACCAGACTTCAGTCACTGCGAGGAAAAACCTCCGGATTTTGGATCTCATGGCATCTATGATTCTCATGCCATCCCTAGCAAGACTCCACATGAGAAAGATACAGTGGTATCTGAAATCTCTTTGCCCTCAGCATCAACACCCTTTATCTTTTTAGATCCCAATACTGGGGGTTGTCAGAAGAGAAATCACTTGGTGGAGACAACAGATATCCTTAAATCAAGGTCTCCCCTTCTGCCTCCTTGCTCCAAAGCACTCACCACAGATGTTTTAGACCTTGCCTGGGGAGCAGTTTCAGAAGAGATAGAAGTGCAGGGGGTGTGGGTCACCAAAGCCAGATCAGATGTACACATATAAACATCAAGGAGATGCTTGAACTGATCAAGGCACTCTAGTCTCTGAACAATCTTTGGTTCCTGGGACCTCCAAGTGGTTAGAGACAACACTACAGTAATGTGGTACATCAACAAGGCCTTCTTTAGCTATGTTAGAAACCTGGGTGGAAACTCCCAGATATGCTCAGAGTTAGTCCAAAATGACACAAAATACACTGAACCCACTGACATTGCCAACATTCTGGCAGACAGGTTCAGTGCAAATTTCTCCTCCCCCCCAAAAGGAGAAATAACTATCCCAGCAGAGGGTAGCCTCCCTAACATCTCAGATGCCCAGGTGAGAGCCACCCTCTCTAAAGCTAAAAACACAGCATCAATGGGACCGGATGGTGTCCCGGGCTGAGTGCTACATGAACTCCAAGAGGAACTAAACCCACACATAAGGCTGCTGTTTAATCTTAGCCTTACTACAGGATACGTACCCAAAGAGTGGCATACGGCAACAGTGGTCCCACTTCACAAAGGCGGTGCTTCTACGGACCCTGGAAATTACCGCCCCATAAGCTTGACGAGCCTGGTCTGCAAAGCTATGGAGAGGATCATTATGGAACTCATAAACAAAGACATTGGGGACCTACAGACATTGGATCCTACTCAATTTGGCTTTGTCAAGGGCAGATCCTGCCTTTTGAACTTGGTCGACTTTTTTGAAACAGTCACTAAGGCCATTGATGAGGGTAAGGCAGTTCACACAGCCTACCTTGACCTTGCAAAAGCCTTTGACACAATACCCCACTCGGGCATCATAGACAAACTCACCAGCTTAAATGTAAACCCATATGTCACAAGATGGGTTGCAAACTGGCTCAAGGACAGAACCCACAGGGTCAGAGTTGCTGGAGCTATGTTAGACTCTAAGCCAGTCACAAGCGGTGTCCCACAGGGCTCAGTCCTGGGACCCCTCTTGTTCGACATTTATTTTTCCAAGGTACAGGCAAACATAGGAGGATTGTGGCTGACAAAGTTCGCAGATGACTGCAAACTGGGCGCCATAATTGATACTCCAGCGGACACAAACATCCTTCAGAGAGGCCTCATAGAAATGGATAATTGGTGCCAGAGCCATGGCCTTAAGATGAACGCCAAAAAATGTACAGTCATACCCTTTGGGAAAAACAAGGTACCGACAAATTACCACATAGGCGGTAATCCATTAAGTACGGAAGAGGTAATCAGGGACCTAGGGACCCAGGTTGACAGTAACCTCTCATTTGACACTCACATTGCCAAAGTGGTTATTAGACCTTCTATATTGCCCACCTTATCATGAAGGGTTTCACATCTAGATCAAGAGAGGTCATTGTGCCCCTGTACTCTTCTCTTATCAGGCCAATGATTGAGTACAATGCCCCATTTGGGATGTATCTCACCCGACACCTGCAGCAGTTGGAAAGACCCCAAAAGTTCCTCACCAAGAGGATAAAGGGTCTTAAACATATGTCATATGCTGCCCGACTGAAAAAACTCCAGCTCTATTCAGTCGCATACCGCCTACTCAGAGGTGATCTGTGCCTGACGTACAAGGCCATGCCCAATCCTGAATTAATGGACATGCTCCATCTCAGAAAATCCAAATCCATCAGAGCCACGAGAACAAGTGACTTAAACCTCAACACAGAAATAAATAGGACGTGCTGGAGGGACAGATTCATAACCCAGAGGCTCCCTACACTCTGGAACAGAATCCCAGTCCATGTTAGGCAGAGCCCCTCACTGACTCTATTCAAGAGAAATCTCGACGAGTGGATAGGAGATCGTAGATTTACCCCGGGGGTCATCTCTGTGTCACTACTAGACAGAGGCATAGTAAACTAAACCCTAAAAGGGCATAGTATTCTCATCCTAAGGGGTGGTGTAAGCCACATACACTCTGGCTAGGCTTATAAATGCCTTAGGGCAGATAGCCTAGTACGAACCTATGAACCTAAAGGGGAACCAGGCTGTACTACCTTAGCAGACTAGCCATGTTTGCTTGGGATTTAGCTTCACAGTACAGTCTCACTCTACGGGCATCCTACATTCCAGAGCAAAACTGTGTGGCAGTCAAACTGAGCAGGACCAGGGCAGATCCTCATGAGTGGAAACCAGATCCGGGGGTCTTCCAAGATTTGATCCATCTGCGAGGAGTTCCTCAAGTAGACCTCTTTGCCTCCTCTCTGAACAATCAACTGGCAAAATTCTGTTCCAGGATTCCACGCAAGAAGCCCTGGAAGACAGATGCCTTTACTTTTCTTTGGACATGAATGTTCCTACATGCTTTTTCACCCTTTCTACTAATATCCAGTGTAATTCTGAAGATTCAGACGAAATCCCCCTAGATCACAGTGGTGACTCCCTTTTGACCCAGGCAACCATGATTCTAACTTCTTTTGGAAATGACCGGGGGCAATTACCACAAGCTTCCTCACAGAATGGATCTACTAGCAGAAGAATAGGGATGCTTGCTACACTCCGTCAATCATCTTCAACTGAATGTCTGGATGATAGGGTCTTAACTCTCTTTATGCACCCATTTTCTGAGTATGTGCAGTAGTACTAATGGAGGCAAGAAAGCCTGATAACAGAAAATCATACATTAGCAAGTGGAAAAGGTTTTCCAGTTGGTATGAAAAACAATATAACCAGCAACCATTCAGGGCTAGTTGTTCTCTGGTTTTACAATATTTTTGTGAGTTGCAATCCTATGGCCTTTCTTATTCCTCTATCAAGGTTCATTTGTAAGCCATTTCAGCACGTCTGACCATGGGTCCTCCTCTTTTATGGCAGTTGCATGTCAAAATGTTCTTGAAAGGGGTTTTGCATAAGAGGCCTCCAAGTAAACCGGTGGCCCCTCCTTGGGATCTTAATTTTGTATCAGAAAAACTAATGCTCCATTTGAACCAGCTAATCTGGCTGACCTGAGGTTCATAACAGGGAAAAACATTTTACTGATTGCTCTGACCTCTGCAAGACTGGTATACGAGTTGGAAGCTCTTATTGTAAGTCAACCCTACCTCATTTTCCACAAGTTGAGAACTAATCCTTCTTTCATGCCTAAAGTGGTATACAAGTTTAAAGTCAAACTGTCCATCTCTCCGTTTTCTTTCCCGACCCTAAAAATGAGGGAGAAGGGATATTCCATACCCTGGATGTCCACAGATAGCGCAGGTGCTATCTTGACAGAACTAAATCTTTCAGAACACTGGATCAATTGTTAATTTCTTGTGAAGGTAAGGGACAACTGCTGTCAAACTATTTCCAAATGGTTGTCTAAGGCTATTACCGACTGTTATACTCACCATGACAAATCTATTCCAGACAGGGACAAGGCCCACTCTACAAGGACCTTGTCTTCTTCTATGACTTTTTGGAAAGGGTTGTATTCTAGAAGATGCTACTTGGTCCTCCATACATACTTGTACAAAGCATTATAAACTGGATTCCTTCTCTAGGCCTAGTTCATGCTTTGCTAGGACCATTCACCATGGGCTCTTGGACCCCTCTCCTTCTACCTCCCAAACATAGTTAGCTATGGTAAATCCACCCATACAGCTGAGGCTACTGCAGCAGCAGCAATCAATATGAAGAACATATTAGAATTGTGTAAGTTGAACTTATCCTAACAGTAGATGTTCAAATGATCACTGCTGTAGTACACGCTCCCTCCTTCCCTCTTGTTTTTCAGTGTGTTTTTTTTTATTCCAGGGTATGGACATTTATTTTTTATGCTTAGCCTTGTCCTTTCAGGGCTCAGACTCTCTCTGCTGGTAGGAAAGCTCTGAACATCTTTGCTTCCAAGTTTGTCTTGTAGTCAGCTCAACTTGTGCCGCTTGACAGTTTGGGTGTGTGGAAGGTGCCCTGAAGCTTTGGAAGCTGTCCGACTGTTATGTCCTTGGCAGGATATAACCCATATAGCTAATGCTAATGCAGCAGTGATCATATGAACATCTACTGTTTATTGTAAAATAGTGTGTGTGTTTGTGTGAGTGTGTGCTGTACCTTTAAGAAGCATTTCAAGGACAGCATGTGCTAGCTTCAGTGCTATTTTGACAGTGCAGCCAGAGAGTGAACATGTATGAGTGTGATAGCTAGTTTATTTATAGGTTTATCTAAGCTAAAGTTATTAAGCCTCAATCCTGATGTGTTTGCACATAATAAAGCTGCTTGAACAGAACCCACAGACGTTAGTCTGTTTTATTCTGACCAGACGAGCAACATGGTGTCAGAACCGGGATTCCAGAGACTGCTTTTCAAAGCTATGAAGTGCAGAGCTAACAGTGAAGATAAACTAAGTGAACAGAGTACAGAAAAGGACCAGAAACTAACTAAAGGTAATGAAAACTTGAATGAACAATTTACTTAATCAAAAAGATAAAATGGAGATAAAAGGGCACAGAACACATTATTAAACAAGCGATAGGCACAAAAAGTTTATTAATTAAAATCTTTAAAATTAAGATATTTGATAAACCAATTGTCAGAAAAGAACATAAGGAGACGGGAATTACCTCGGAAATGCAAAATGAGCATGTTTAAAGTAAAACGAGCATGCCTAAAGTAAAAAGAGCACAAGAATAATGGGCATGAAAAGAGATTAAACAAGCAAAACAAATATCAAGGTGACTGCATGTTTTTTGGCAAATTAATGTGCTTTGATATAAACTACTGTTTTGCATTGATTGAAGCTATTCATGGCATAACTAGAGTTATTCGAAGTATCTCAAAGTGTGTAAAAGTTCTTACAGTGTGTGCTTATTACTGTGCATTTATTCCAGAGTTTGTGTGTGCAAAGTTCGTAAAGTGCAGTCAAAATACAGCCATTTCGAAAAGTTTCTTGTGCTGGGTGTTTCTATTTGCACAGTGACACCATTACAGTGCGTTTCTTGCACTATAAATGGTTATTTAGCAAAGTGCAGCCATTTTAGGAAAGTTTCTGTGTGCTGTGCACTGTTTATTCGCAAAGTGCAGTTATTTCACAATATTTTTATTCTAAGCTTCTTCTGCCCAGTTTATTCGTACAGTGCAGTTATTTTGAAATGTTTCCTACACTGATAAGAGGTGATTTATTACAGTACAGTGATTTCAAGAGTATTCCTGTGCCCGGGAGTTTTATTTTGCAAAGTTCAGTTATTCAGAGGCTTGTTGTGCTACTGAGTAGTTACAAGTGCTGGCATAAATTTCTGACATATGTACATGTGTGTGTTCGTGCATACTTGCAAAAGCCTTCACTGGTATGTGTTAATATGGCAGAGGCATTTCACAGACCAGGTTCACTTGTATTTCATCAGAATACTGCAGAGAATTGGAGAATAATTTGAGCAAGAGTACAATATTTTTATACAAGCAGCTTATTTTGACAAAAATGCACGTACCAGGGCATTCATTCAGCTAAACCTAGCTGGGTCAGGGGCTATTGTAAGAGAGCGTTCATTTGTGTATGCACCATCAGTATATGAAGGAGAAGGGAAAACAGTCATATTGTTGTACAGGCTGAATCAAGGGAGGACCCCAAGTGTTTGAAACAAATTCAGGGAAATGTACAACCCCCCGACAAATGTTACATTAGAGAGGCATTTGTTTTATATAAGAGATCAAAAGCAAGGAGAAACGTTTGCAGCTTATATTACTGACCTGAGTAACAAAGCTAAAACGAGTAGGTTTGGTGACATGAAAGATGATAAAGGACAGGCTTGTGTGAGATATTAATAGTGCTGCAGTGAAACATTTAGTTTCGTGCCAATGACTTAATGCTGAGCAAAGCTACTGAGATTTGTCAAATCCATGAAGTTACAGAAATACACACAAGTATGCTTGCAAGTGATAAGAGCATGGTTTCAGGAAGCTCCAGAGCAGATGTAGACAGCATGAGTTGTTTTTCATTAAAATGAGCTGTACTTGAGGACCTTACCTTTTGAAGCCTGGGAAAGGGTAGAGAAGCTTATACATGAAACGGTGTTGAGGCAGGCTCCTATGAATTCTAGGTCCTGAGTGGGAGACAGCTGTGACTTCACTTTGTTGACTATTATGCCCAGGGCACTGAACAAGTGTATGATGAAGTCTGTGGCTTGAAGCAGTAGATGTCTGGTAAGGGCAGTGAGGAGCCAGTCATCTAGATAAGGAAACACCCGGAATCCATGTAGTCTCACATGAGCAGTGACTGGTCCCATGCATTTAGGGAACACTCTGGGGGCTCTGGTGAGGTCAAAGGGCAACATTCGGAACTGATAATGACTGGCCCCCTAGCTGTAAGCAGAGATACCTTCTTGAGAGTTTGTCCATCCTTGCGTGGTAATACACATCTTGAAGTTCTGTAGAGCACATCCAACCGATTTCCCCTAGAAAGGGGAGAAGAGACTGAACTGTGACCATCCGGAATTTTATCTGCTAAACAAACATTTTCAAAAAGCTGAGGGCCAATATCAGCCTCCAGTCTTCGTTGGAACTATAATGAACCTGAAGTAAAATCCGGATCCTATCTAGCCTAGCAGAACTTCATGGAGGACTTTTTTTTTCTTCTAGCAGCTTTTGAACTTCTATGGCTTCTTAATCCCTCTCATTGGGTACACCAGGAATTTTTCCTCAATGACCTCGGGGATAAGGGTGAAGGGTATGTGAGAGCCTCTGGCAATGATTCTCTGCACCAGTGTCGAAGGTTGTCGCCAGGCTGTCGAGTGCAGTGAGAGTCTCCCTCAGACTGCTTCCAGAAGTAAGCAATCAGGCCTCCTTTCAGGAGAGCTGGTAGAGTTGTCCAGAGAAAGAGTCTCTGGAACCCTGGTTTTGTGGGTCACTAATGCCTCGTGGGTGGAATCTTCCATCTGAGCTCCCCCCTCTGCCCGAGGTGAGCCACTGTCACGTGTGTCCTGGAAAGGCCCCTGGGACTTTTTGAACCACATATTTCCACTCCTCTGATTCCTGCATTAGGATCGCTGAGGAGTAGAAAAACGAATGCCCAGAGCAGACAGGGTCTTTCTATCCATCTCACACCTGGTTACTGTGTCCTTCACCTGGGGCTGAACAAAGATGAGTATTGACAAAGGATGACTTGAATGGCTCTGCTAATTCACACAAGGGCATTCAGGCATGGCGCATTATGTCAATGCCAGAACCTGCTGCTTTGGTTGTGCCTTCGGCTGCGTGTGCAAGGAGCCACATGGACAAGTTCAATATAGACTCCAGGGTGGCTAGCTGAATGGCGACCTTGTCCTGCACTGTCAGACACTGCTCCCACAAGAGTACCTTATAACTCAATCAGATCTCTCTGAAGTCTAGTAAAATATGCCATGAAGTTCAACGACCCGAATGCGAAAGGTCAGTGAAGCATAGACCTGCTCCATAGGACGAGCCATCATCCTACACTCCTAGTTAGGAGGGTGGACAGTAGAATTCTCACCAGCGAGTTTTTTCTTGGTGGCAGCAGCCGCCACCACCATGGCATCTACTGCTGAACCCTTAGACCAAAGTTGGTGGTCTTCAAGAGGTGATAAAATTTTGTCTGGTCTCTGGGGAATAGGTTCTATGGAGTCAGCGGTCTTGCAAGCCTGCTGTGTGATCAGCTTAATAAGATATTCAGTGGGTGGGGTCACCCAAGAAGTAGATGGTTGAGCACTGAATGCTTGCAAGTACATGGATTCCTCTGAGATCAGGTCTTGGGGCTTCCAGTTACCCCTCTGCCTGAGGATCTCTAGGATGCCTCCAAAGGAGACATCTTCAGGGGGTGACAAGGGGGGAACCTTCCACTTCATCAAAATCTGTGTCCTCAGTGACAGATTTTTCTGGAGAATGTAGGTTTATTCCTCTTGCATGTCTTCTTACTGGGGGGTTCCTCACTAGGGATCTCTGAGGAAGACTCCAAAGAAGAGGGGCCCTGTGCAGGGGTAACGAAGTGTCGGTGCTCAATGTCCTGTTGTGGAAATTGGTGTCAGCTCTGGAGCAGAAGATATGGTAATGTGACACTCCAATGAAAGAGGAACCAGCTGAGAGCCTGAAGACGCTAAAGCCTTCTCCATAGCCTGGAAGGCAGGACCCCCCCCCCCAGAAAGAGTGGGAGCCCAGAACCAAGAAAGACCACCTCGGAACCGGGGTCACACCCTACCCCAATAGTCCGCCCTCCGAAGTAAGAGCTGGGGAAGGACAGTACAGTTGTGTACACTTACCATGAATGCAGATGTTAGAGTGTATTCACTGTTGCAGTCATTACATTTGGGTTATCTGCTTGCAGGTAGGCCACAGTCAGCCTGATTAACAAAGTCTTGGGTCCTGCGTCGGTTGCCGTCTCTTCTTCCATGATGTCAGGCCGTAAGGGGTATAAAACATGCAGCCGACATCATTACATCAGTTTTTCTTGCCCAGATGTCAGGTGCCTCCCTAATGGGAAGCAATTAAATCTATAAATATACAAGGCTATACCTCAAACAAAAAAGCAAATACACCAAAAAGTTTTAAGCACTGAAAAGGAGAGAAGAGGTATAGCCAAACAAAGTCACGGGGCTGGAGGGAGGGTAACCAGGACTGCAACAGTGAACACACTCGAACATCTACATCTACATTTATGGTAAGTGAACACAACTGTACTATGTTCATGTTTCACTGTTGCAGTCATTACATTTGGGTAGATTCCCAAGGCTAAGGATGGGAAGAGGAATTTAGATAGCATTAGGATCAGCTATAACGCCCTGCAAAACTGCAGTGGCAAAGCCAGCTCTGGATTTAGAGAAAACTGGCAAATGGTAATGCTTGGTGAAAGTATGTACAGAACTCCAGATAGCAGCTTCTAGGATGTCCCTGGTAGGTACACCTCAGAAACAGGCTGTAGAGGTAGATGCAGCCCTGGCCGAGTTTGCTTTGAAATAGCCTTCCCCTCTGTCCCTGCAGCAAATGCCACCAGCAGTTGTTCAGATTTCCTTTGAGGTTTAGAGCTGTCCAAGTAGAATCTACATTGTCTGTGCACATCTAAGGAGTGCAGTATCAGTTTCCCTTTGTTCTGTGGATTAGGAAAGAAGGTAGGCAAATGAATGGACTGATTAAAGGCCACACTGGATACCACCTTTGGCATGAAAGAGGGATTGGTCCCGAGGGACACCCTGTCCTCATGAAAGAAGATGAAAGGCTCCACTGCCAGAAGGGCCTGTAATTCAGATACCCTTCTTGCTAAAGTGATGGCTAAAAGGGAAGCTGTTTCCCAAGAAAGGAATTTTAAATCTGCAGTAGCAGCTGGCTCAAAAGGAGGAAGGGTGAGTTTCTCCAACACAAAGTTAAGGTCACAGGCTGGAGTTGGAGCTCTCCTGGGTGGTCTTAAATTTTTGGCCCCTCTGACGAACTGCTTGGGCAGTGGAAGAGAGAAAGAGAGGAGGTTCTGTGTTATAATGAGCTGAAATGGCCGAGGCGTGAATTTTTATTGAGGAAAAAGACAGGCCCTTGTGAAGCATCTCAGTTAAATATTGTAAAATCTGAGGTAAACTGGGCACTCTTGTGCTCATCCCTTGAGACTGGTTCCAGGTACAGAATCTTTTCCATTTTTCAGCATAAGATTTTTCTAGTACTAGGCCTCCTTGCCTCTAAAATGACATCCATCACTGGTTTACTGAGGGATGGTAAAGGAGAAGCTTAGGTAATTAGCCAGGCTGCTAGGTTCCATGTTTGAAGCTGAGGGTGCAGAATCTGGTTCTCCTGCTGAGACAGCAGAGTAGGAGTCTGAGGCAGGTGCCATGGGGCCAACAGTGACACACTGCACAGGAAGGGATACCAGTGTTGGTGTGGCCAGGCTGGTGCAATCAAAATCATCCTTGGTTTGTCTTGTTTGATCTTTAGTAGTACATTGGAGAGCAGAGGCAGAGGAGGAAAGGGATAAACTGATAAGATTTTCCAGCTGAAAGACAGAGCATCCACCTTCTAAGCTTGTCTGTGGGGAGTCCTTGCACAAAATGTTTCCAATTGATAGTTCTGGTGGGAGGCAAACAGATCTATATCTGGGCTCCCCCATTTGCTTGTCAACATGTTGAAAATCCTTGGTTCCAGTTTCCACTCGTGTGGGTCAATGAGGGTGCTGCTTAGTCCATCTGCCAGTGTATTTAGTTTTCCTAACAGGAATTGAGCTTGTAGATGTACTTGGTAGCTCAAGGCTGTGTTCCACAATGCCATGGCTAGTCTGCAGAGGGGGGTAAGAATGTGTACTCCCCTGCTTGTTTATGCAGTACATAACAGTGGTGTTGTCCATCTTTACCATTAATTGACCTGGAAGAATGTGGTCCTTGAAGGCTGTCAGAGCATTCTGTACAGCTAACATTTCTTTATGATTGATGTGAAGGTGCATTTGAATTGGGTTCCATTTGCCCTGAATGCACTTCCCTGCCAGTTGCCCCACCCCCCCATGCATAGTCTGATGCATCTGTTGTTAGGGTTTGGGCAGCAGGGGGTAGTGTGTATGGTAGTCCCTTGTTTTGGTGGCAGGCCTCTGCCCACCAAAGGAACTCTAGGCGTAGACAAGGAATGATAGGAATCATTGCTTCTAGATCCTGAGAATGTTGACACAAAAGGCTTTTTAGATACCATTGTAGTTTCCTCATATGCAGTCTTGCATATGGAATTAGAAGAATGCAGGAGGCCATGAACCCCAAAGCCTGTAGTATTTGCCTTGCAGATATAGTAGGGTTTTTGTGACCACTTGTTTGAAGTAGGTTGTCAAGTGAATTTGTTTCTCTGGCATGAAGAAAGCCATCTGGGAAGTTGTATTCAAGCTTGCTCCCAGGAATATAATTTGTTGACAGGGTACCAGGTGTGATTTCTTTTCGTTTATGGTG
Organism: Protopterus annectens; assembly: GCF_019279795.1. Taxonomy (NCBI): domain Eukaryota; kingdom Metazoa; phylum Chordata; order Ceratodontiformes; family Protopteridae; genus Protopterus; species Protopterus annectens. The sequence goes on from NC_056734.1 coordinate 625,819,506, forward strand.
TACCCTAGACAAGTTAGCACCCACTGTACAAAAGCCAGATGATTCAAAAGTATGTCCTGGTTTTGTGCATGAAATAGACAATCGTCCAAGTATTGGTATATTTGAATATTTTTTTGCCTGCAAAATGCAATGACTGGAGCTAGGCACTTTGTGAATACCCTGGGCGCAGTAGGTAAGCCAAAGGGCAGTGCAGAGAACTGATAGTGCGTGTAGCCTGCTTTGAAGCATAGGTATCTTCTGCAATACTCCCTGATTGGGATGTGCAGGTATGCTTCCTTTAAATTTAGTGTTGCCAACTAGGTATCTTTGCTTAATATAGGAAGAAAAGTACAGTTTTGTACCTACCATAAATGTAGATGTTAGAGTGCTAATACAGCTGCAGTCATAACAGATGGGTTCTCCTGCCGTCAGGCGGGTCCTCGGTCGGCCGAATTCCAAAGTCTAGGTCTGGCGTCGATTGTCGTCGCTTCTTCCCTGACGTCAGTGCGACAGTGGTATAAAAGAACCAGCCGACGCCATTTTCTTCAGTTTTTCTTGCCCCAGATGTCAGGTGCCCTCAGAAGGAAGGCAATACATAAATTTTGTGTAATAAAGCAATGCCATATAATCAAAATACAGTAGTGCAAGCAAATACACCATAAATGAATACCCCAATCAGGTTGTATGAGGAGGTGTTAGCCAATTGGCCTGTCCCAAGAGGGGAAGGAGGGAGGGAAACCTGGACTGCAGCTGTATTAGCACTCAAACATCTACATTTATGGTAGGTACAAAACTGTACTATGTTCATCGTGCATACAGCTGCAGTCATAACAGATGGGTAGAATCCCAAAGCTAAGAAAGGGGTGATAGGCACTAGGTGGAACTAGGAGGAGCCTGGATGCCCTGCAAGACTGCAGTGGCAAAGCCTGCTCTAGTTTTGGAGTATAATGGTAGGTGGTAGTGCTTGGAGAAGGTATGCACAGAACTCCAAGTGGCTGCTTCCAAAATATATTTGGTAGGAATTCCTCTGAGGAAAGCTGCAGAGGTAGCTGTGGCCCTTGTGGAGTGAGATCTGATGCCTGCAGGTACAGTTTTGCCATGAAAAGAGTAACAAAGGCGTATGCAGTGGGCTATCCATTTTGAGATTGTCTGTTTGGAAACTGGCTTCCCTTGAGCTCCTATACCATAGGACACAAAGAGCTGTTCTGATTTTCTGAAAGGCTTTGTTCTGTCCAAATAATAACGCAGTTGTCTGTGGATGTCCAAGGAATGTAGTAATCTCTCCCCTTTGTTTTGAGGATTAAGATAAAAGGTAGGTAAGTGTATAGCCTGATTCAAAGCTACCCTGGATACCACTTTTGGCATAAAGGAGGGGTTAGTTCGTAAGGAAACTCTGTCCTGATGGAAGATGATAAAAGGCTGCACAGCCATGAGGGCTTGTAGTTCCGATACCCTATGAGCTGAGGTAATAAGCCAGAAGGAAAGCTGTTTTCCAGGACAAATATTGCAAATCTGTTGAGGCAGCTGGCTCAAAAGGAGGCAAGGTCAGCTTTTCTAGAATGAAATTGAGATCCCAAGCAGGTATTGGTTGTTTCCTTGGGGGTTTCATATTCTTAGCCCCTCTGAGGAACTGTCTTAAGAGGGGGTGAGAGAATAAAGGTGGATCAGTGTTGTATTCTGCCGGAATGGCTGAGGCATGGATTTTGATGGAGGAGAATGAAAGTCCACTGCTTAGCAGCTCAGCTAGATACTGTAATATTTGAGGTAAATTCAGTTTTCCAGGATTCTGGCCCTTTTTCTCATTCCAGGCACAAAATCGTTTCCATTTTGCGGAGTAAGCTTTTCTAGTAGACGGCCTTCTGGCCTCCAAGATGACATCCTGCACCTCCTTGGTGAGTAGGGTCTGTTGTGATGTTAAGGAATCTTCCATGCGGCCAGATTGAGTGTTTTCAGCTGACTGTGAAGAGTTTTGAAGCTGTGCTGAGTCAGAAAAGGCATTAGAGGCAGGGTCCATGGTGGGGAATGCATCAGGCTCCTCAGGAGTGGGTACCAGTGTTGCCTTGGCCAGTCTGGAGCAATGAGAATCATCTTTGGTCTGTCTGCTCTGGTTTTTAATAGAACTTTGGGCAGCAGAGGAAGAGGTGGGAAGGCATAAACTGTCATTGTTGTCCAACTGAAAGAGAGAGCGTCCACTCTCCAGGCCTTTGGATGAAAAGTCCTTGAGCAGAATTTTGTCAATTGGTGATTTTTGTGGGAGGCAAAGAGATCTATGTCTGGCCTTCCCCATGCTTGAATTATCTCTGTAAAAACTTGAGGATGCAACTTCCATTCGTGTGGATCTGTCATATTTCTGCTTAGGTTGTCTGCCAGCGTGTTTTCCTTGCCTGGCAAGTACTGTGCTTGAAGTTCGGTTTGTAAGTCCAGAGCCATGTTCCAAAGTGACATGGCGTGCCTGCATAGGGGATATGAATGGGTTCCTCCCTGTTTGTTTATGTACCACTTTATTGTGGTGCTGTCTGTCCTTATCAATAGTTGACCTGGATGCGGTAGGTCTTTGAAAGCTATAATAGCATTTATTACTGCTAGCATTTCCTTTTGGTTGATGTGAAGGTGTTTTTCTTTTTGGGACCATATGCCCTGAATGCACCGATCTGTCATGTGAGCCCCCCAGGCGTAGTCCGAGGCGTCTGTTGTGATGACATGATTTGCTTGAGGCTTGCTGAATGGGAGACCTGTGTTTGTTTGGCATGCTTGAGCCCACCACAGAAATTCCTTTTGAAGACATGGAATTAGTGGTATCATTGTTTCCAAACTGTGGCTGTGTTGAGACCATAAGTTTTTCAGGTACCATTGAAGTTTCCTCATATGCAGCTTTGCACATGGAATTAGTAGGATGCAAGATGCCATGAATCCCAGAGCCTGCAGGATTTTCCTTGCAGTCAGCCTGGTGAAATTTGCTAGTGTTCTGAAGTATTGAGTTAGTTGCCCCTGCTTCTCTGGCGTGAGGTAGGCCATCTGGGTGTTTGTGTCCAAGTTGGCACCCAGGAAAATTATTTTCCGAGAGGGTATTAGCCTTGACTTCTTTTTGCTGACTGTGTATCCCAGAGAATTCAACAACATTATTACATAAGCCAGATGTTTCAGAAGTATGTGCTTGCTGTCCGCTTGGATCAGGCAGTCATCCAAATAGGGGTATATTTGTATCCCTTGAAGTCTGCAGTAGGCAATTACTGATGCCAGGCATTTCGTGAATACTCTGGGCGCAGTAGATAAGCCAAAGGGCAATGCAGAGAATTGATAATGGGTTGAACCTGCAAGAAATCTGAGGTATCTTCTGCAATTTTGTCTGATTGGGACATGCAGGTATGCCTCCTTGAGGTCCAATGTTACCAGCCAAGACTCCTTGCCCAGCATGGGAAGAAGCTGCTGTAAAGTGAGCATCTTGAATTTTGGTATGAGTAAAAATGTGTTTAGGATGGATAGGTAAAAAATAGGTCTCCAATCTTTTCCCTTCCTTGGTACCAGGAATAGTCTGGAATAAAAACCTTGACCTTGTTCGTGAGCAGGTACCTCTTGAATAGCTTTCATGTCCATGAGATCTGAAATTGGTCTTTGTGCCTCTGTCCTTTGATTGTGTGGCAGGTTTGGCATGCCTCTCATTTTTGGAAGGGTGTGAAAATGGAATCTGTAGCCTCTGTTTATAATGTCCAGGATCCATTTGTCTTTTGTGACAATATGCCAGTTTTTTGAAAATAATGCCAGTTTTCCGCCTAAGGGTGCTGCCATTTGAGCCTTGCTTGGCATGCAAAGGGGAAAGTCATTGGGCTTGCTTTCTGAATGGCTGTGAACTATCCTCACCACCTCTTTGTGTAGGAGCTTGCCATTGTCTGCCTCTAAACGATCCTTGAGATTGCCCTCTGCCCCTCGGGCGCCTGTATCTACCTCTTTGGGGTCTTTCCGTGGCTGGAAAGGACCAATTTTTTGAAGGCCAATTTCTACTGAAACGTGGAGGTTGTACCTGTAGAAAATCTTTCACTGTTTGCATTGATTTAGCCTTTTCCTCCATTTTCTTTAATACCTCCTCAGCATTAACACCAAATAATACATCCTTATGAAGAGGGGCATCTAGTAATTTAGCTTTGACATGATCTGGTAAGGTTTGTTCCTTGAGCCAGGCATGTCTATGTATCACTGATCCTGTAACAGCAGCTCTACATGAGGCCTCTAGAGCATCAAAACCACATTGCAAGGTATGTTTACCCACTTGTTCTGCACTATGCATCAAATCCTGCAACTCCTTCAAGTCTGGTTGTTCAGGTTGTGACATTTTACTTCTCAATTGTGCTAACAGAAACTGTTGGTACTTTAGCATATGGAACTGGCAGTTTAATGCCCTCATGGTTAAGGTGGCCGAGGTATATACCTTTTTTCCCCACCTTCCTGAGGATCTGGAATCTCTCTTGGAAGGTATTGGATTTTTAGCAGTGGAGGCCTTAATTCCCTTGGGGCCCTGTGAGATAGTTTCTGGGTCAGCCGCATGGCTTTTGTATAAAAATTGATGTGAGTCAGGAACCCAGTAGTACCTGAGGTAAAGAATCCGGGTTAAGGCAGGCCTCTGAGTACACATCATATAGTATGTCTAAGACAGGAGGTATAGCCAGAGGCCTGTGCTGATGTAGCAAGAGAAAATCCCTAAGCCTTTTCTTGGAATCTGAGTACTCTTGGCCTTCCCAGTGGAAGTGTTCCCTTAAGGTATGCAAGGTTTCCCCAAATGAGTAATCCTCTGGGGGGGAGACAGAGGGAATGGACTCCTCTGCATCAGAATCTTCAAAAGGGGAGTAAGAATGTTCCTGTTCATCAGAGTGCTCTGATATAATGGAGGCCTGGTCAGAGGAGGGGGATTCTTCCTCCACTCTGGGCCTTTTGTCCGGGGGGGGGTTGAGAACCCCTGATAAGAGTAATTAAATCCTCAGCCATTTTAAGCATCTGTTTTTTAGGCATGGGGCCTGGAGATGGGCCCTGTGTAGCTTGTCTCTTAGAATGCATGGCTGCTTTAGACTTAGTGAAAGCCTTGATGGAAAAAGAAGAGGAAGGTCTGAAGACACCTTGAGAGAAGGCAGACCTGTCTACATTTTGAGATTCACCACTAAGAGTGGCTTCGGTATCTGTAGTCGGGGTGTGGGCCGAGGAGCCTGCGACCTCAGGCACAGAAGACACCGCCAATGAAGTGTCGTCGGTAGTCAGGGGCTGTGTAGGCGCCTCGCTGAGAACCGGACCACCTGTAGTCGGCTTTGGCGTGGTATCGGTAGAGGCCGCGGACCTCGTGTGTCGGTCCTTATCTTTGCGTTTTTTAGACAAAACTGGAGTCGGAGTATCCGACGACATAATATAGTTAAATTTTTTGCCAAAATAATGCTGGGCGAACTCCGCCCGACGCTTAATGGTGCGTTTATTGAATGTAGCACAAAAACGACAGACCGAGACATCGTGGTCTGGGCCTAAGCAAGGAATACAGAGGGAATGAAAATCCTTATGCGGTATTTGCTTCCCACATGAAATACAATTATTAACTTTGTCTGACATCGGTCTGAGGCAAGAAAAGTTTCCCCAACGGGGTACTTAGCTTTCAAGAAGACTTCGGTTGCAAAATTTTCGTAATTTCAAGAGCTGGCCGACCGGCACTTGCGAACTGCTTCTGCTTTGGGCACTGTGTGGCAAGAAAGACTGAAGAAAATGGCGTCGGCTGGTATACCTCTGTCGCACTGACGTCAGGGAAGAAGCGACGACAACTGACGCCGGACCTAAACTTTGGAATTCGGCCGACCGAGGACCCGCCTGATGGCAGGAGAACCCATCTGTTATGACTGCAGCTGTATGCACGATGAACATCTGGTGAAGTGTCAGCATCTTGAATTTTGGAATCAACAAAAAGGTGTTTAGAGTAGGCCGGTCCAGGATAGGATGCCATGAATCGCCTTTTCTGGGTACCAGGAAAAATCTAAAGTAGAAACCTTGTCCCTTTTACTCTTCTGGTACCAATTGAATAGCCCCCTATGCTTAAGAGAGAGTGTACTTGCTTTTGGGTTTCTGCTTGCTGCTTTGGAGGCAGATCCGGCCAACCGCTTGGAGTTAGTGACGTGTGGAAGTGAAATCTGTATCCTTGGGACACTATTTAAAACCCATTTGTCCTGGGTAATGAGTCCCCAATTCTTTGCATGAAGTGCAATCTTTCTTCCCTAATGGGGCAGTCAGTTGAGAAGTGCTTGGAAGTTTTAAAAATAAGTAATTGAGGCAGTTTAACATGGGGGGAGTTTTATTACTCCCAAATTTGGAAGTGGAGGCTCGCCCACTGCTTAGTCCTGTGCGTCCCCTGGGATTGAAGCCTGGGTGCTCTGCTGGATCTGGGTTTGGACTGAGAAGGTCTGGAAGAGGCAAGAAAGGACCAATTCTTAGAAGGCCAATGCCTACTAAATCTTGGAGGTTGCACTTGTAAAAAAATCTTTTAACAGTTTGCATAGATGTAGCTTTTTCCTCCATCTTTTTAAGAACTTCTTCTGCCTTGTTGCCAAACAGGTGGCCCTGATTTAAGGTAGCAACCAGTAATTTCGCTTTAACATAATCTGGCAAGGATTGCTCCTTAAGCCAAGCATGCCTTCTAAGTACAGACCCAGTTACTTCAGCCCTATAAGATGCCTCTAGTGAATCAAAACCACATTGCAATGCATGTTTACCAACTTGTTCAGCAGAATGCATAAAAATCCTGTAAATCCTTATTTTCAGCACAATCAGGAGTCAAAATCATTTTCTGTTTAAGCAATCCAATAATATGCAGCAGATACTTTAACATATGAAACTGGCAATTCAAGGCCCTAATGGCCAAAGTTGCAGAAGTGTATACATGCTTACCCCATCTATCCAGTGCCATGGAGTCTCTATCAGAGGGGGGTAGGATTTATGGCAGTAGTAGCTTTAATGCCCTTGGGTCCCTGTGAAATGGTTTCAGGATCCGCAGTAGGATTTTTGAAAAGGAACTTGAGAGAGTCAGGAACCCTGTAATATCTATCAGGTTTTCTGGAAGCAGGAAGTAAAGAGTCAGGGGCCATGCTAGACTCCAAAAAGGCATCATCAACAATGTCCAGTACAGGACATATAGCTAAAGGCCTGTGCTGGGAGAGGAGTAAGAAATCCCTAAGCCTCTCTGTAGAATCAGAGAAATCCTGACTTTCCCAACAAAAAAGCTCTCAGAGTATGCAAGGTTTCACCAAAAGAGAAATCCTTTGAGGGGGGAGCAGAGGGAATAGAGTCCTCAGCATCAGAATCCTCATAGGTAGATAAGGGTAAATCCTGGTCATCACAGGAAACAGAAATTTCAGAATCCTGGTCAGAAGTATCATAAGCAAACTCAGTCCTAGGTCTCAGAGAGGGAAGGTTGGCTTCCTCTGATTAAAGTAATAAGGTCTTCAGTCATTCTTATCATTTGTTCTTTAGGCATAGAGGCCTGACCATGCGGTCTGGATGTCAGTTTTCTAGGCATGGTTCGAGTTTTAGGCCTTGAAGAAGATGGCCCCGATTTAATATGCAAGTCAATAGGCCTGAATACACCCTCAGAAGCCAGTGCCTGCACAGTGGCTCCGGACCCATCCAAGGTAGAGACATCCGCAGGTTCCACGGGTGAAGCATTTCATGGCATACCGGAATCCGAATGGGTCTCAGTAGAGGCCTGCAAATCTGAAGTAGCGGGTATCAGGGGCTGCAAAAGCACCTCACTGAGTACCGGCGAACCGGGCGGCCTCTCTCTGTCTTTATCTTCGCGTTTCTTCAGAATGTTGGTAGTCGGATGTCTTAACGAAGACATATCAGGATAATTGAACCGAGCACCAAAAAATTTAGAAGCGCAAATATACGGATAGTTTGTGGTTTAAATAAGGCGACTTAGAGCAAGAAAAAGTTTCCCCAACGGGGTACTTGACTTTTAGTTGAAGACTTCGGTTCTGAAACTCAGAAACGAAAATTTCAGGAGTCGGCCGTCCGGCACTTGCGAACTGCTTCTGCTTCGGGCACCGCATGGCAAGAAAGACTGATAAAATGATGTTGGCTGCATGTTTTATACCTCTGACGTCACGGAAGAAGAGACAGCAACCGACACATGACCCAAGACTTTGTTAATCAGGCTGACTGAGGACTACCTGCAAGCAGATAACCCAAATGTAATGACTGCAACATTGAAACACGAAGAACATCCACAACCAACAAGATCTCAAGAGCCAAGGTCTGCTCTGTATAAAAAACAAGAGCCGTTCAAAGACCCTTGGAACTGGCAGTGGAGTCTTGGCTCTGAGAATCTGTCAGTTCCGAGGATGGAACTGAAGAAGTCAGAGCAACATCTGGTGACGAGGTTGGGATGCCTAATGGCACTGGAACAGCTGCTACCAGGGGGGTTGAACAGTTGGGCTCCGAAGCTCCGATCGAAGTCAGAGGAGACAAAGTCGTCGTCCTTGGAGAAGATACCCCAACTCCAGGAGGGAGAGGGGCCAGAATACCTCTGGCCGCCAACAGTTGATCCACCAATCTCACAACGTCTGTCTCAGAGAGACTCCTGGAGGACTGAATGGACAATCCTGAAAGGGACTCAGGTCATTCCAGAAAGGAACTGGGCAAATGGCCTGCAAAAGGGTCTATGGCAGGTGAATACCTCATCCTGGGAAAAAGATTCTGGTGCACAGATGGGGTGGGCAGAGCCTGTTGAGGCATCGTTGGAGTAGTCTGCACGGAGCTGGAAACTGAAGAAGGCAGTGCCGAAGTTGGTGCCAAAGGCACTGTAGTAGCAGCAGTTGGTGCAGAGGATTCGTTAAGTTGAAGTTTCAGTACCTTTGCTTTCGGTTCAGTGGAGGTAGTCGGAACCATAGTCTTATGTTTTAGTGACACCAGTGCCGTGGGAGAGGCAGGTACTGAGTGGCTCTTCTTATTGACAGGGTCTGATCTGAGATTAGACTTGGACAAAGCTTCACTACTTCTTCTTTCGGCTTTTTCCCGGTTAGGGGTCGCCACAGCGGATCATTTGTCCGCTCATGATTGGCAGTGGAGTTTTTACAGTGTCGAGTTGCCAGCCCGGAGCCCAACCATCCACAGAAGGCACATGCTCACACCTAGGGCCAGTTTAGTGTGTCCAATCCACCTACAACATGTCCTTGTGATGTGGGAGGAACCCGGAGCACCCGGGGGAAACCCACGCAACCACAGGGAGGACATGCAGACTCTGCACAGAAAGCACCCCAGCCAAGGATCGAACCGGAGAGCCTCTTGCTGTGAGGCGACAACGTAAACCGCTGCACCACCGTGGCCACCCTTGGACAAAGCTTCACTAAAGGTAGTTTTCAAAAAGCCCTTCAAAATGAGCTTATTCCAATGCTTGACCAAGGCCCGGTTACTAAAGGTCTGGCAAATGTCACAACTTTGATCGAAATGTGACGCTCCTAGACAATAAACACAGGAAAGATGCCCTTCAGAACTGGGCATCTTTCTTCCACAGTCTTGGCAATGTTTAAATCTAGAAGTGCCTTTATGCTTTTCCATCATTTTAACAATTAGCGTATAACACAAACAAGCTAAACACACCAACAAAGATAGAAAGTAGGTCTACCAACTATGGTAGTGGAGAAATGCCAAAAGGTATAAGAGAAAAAAAGAAAAACAAAGAGAGGGTAGGAAAGCACCAACGATGGTACTACGAATTACCACAACCGTTAAGAAGAGCAGGAGAGGGACTACCAAGAATGGTAATGGAAATGAACAGAGATAAGGGGTACAATACTCGAACACACACAACTGAAAAATCACATACATATATATATATATATATATATATATAAAAAGAGAAATACAAGAAAATAGCTTAATAAGGAAAATATTTAGAGAGTCAGCTGACAGCAACAGCTGATGCGTCTTGCTGATAGAATGGCAAGAGGACAAACAAATGTAAAACTCCAATTCACGGGCACGCTGAGTATTAAAAAATCCACTAAGTTTATTCAATATCCACAGAACTTCCGTAAATAACCCTTTTTCAATGTGTACATATAACAAATGATTAATGCACTCTCATTTAAATAGCCAAGAACAAAAATCACATGATACAACCAATAAAAGAATTAAGACTATTAAATCCAGTAATAAAGAATTATATATACAATACACATTAATAAGATGAATACTTAAAGAACCTTAAAGAACATAATAAAACAGTAACAACCATCTCTTTATTACACAATAAAAATACAATATTTATACATAAAATACTTAAAAATTATTTATTTTAAAACCATTTGTTTCTTTCTCAAGATTGGTTTTATACTCACAGCTGTGTTGAGCCCTGGTGTGTGATCTGCCTCTAGTCGCAAAATCCATTCATATTCATGCACGCCTTTTATTTTATATACTCAGCTGAGTACAAAACCAATCTTGAGAAAGAAACAAATGGTTTTAAAACAAAGAATTTTTTTAAAGTATTTTATAAGTATTTCATTTAAATTGTATATTAAAGTGATGGTAGTTATTGTTTTATGTTCTTTAAGTATGCATCTAATTAATGTGCATTATATATATATATATATATATATATATATATATATATATAAATTCTTTATTACTGGATTTAGTAGTCTTAATTAATTGTTTTACTGGCTGTGTCATGTGATTTTTGTTTTTAACTATTTAAATGAGACTGCATTACTCATTTATTTGTACACACTGAAAAGGGTTATTCCCAAAAGCTCTGTGGATACTGAATAAACTTTGTGGATTTTTTAATACTCAGCATGTCAGTGAATTGGAGTTTTACATTTGTTGTTTCTGTTTTGGTTCTCCAAAAGCAGTTAACCTTTGTGCTGGTCCATCTGTGCATTTGTAACGGAGAGAGGGGCATTGTGAGTAGAGTCTAAGCTCGAGACTTTTTTTTTTTTGGCTGGTGCGAGCTGTAGAACAGCTGAGGCGTTTACAAGGATTGAAACAGAGTCCAATTCATCAAGAATGAAGGAAGACTGACAATATCAGATATAATGATAGCATTCCCAGATCCCCACACAAGCTATACTGATCAGATTCTGTATATACCTCTGACTAGGTAGGGTTCAGGGTAGAGGCCACTACTACGCCCATATCAAAATCCACTTGTACAACCATGGTATGTGGGTTCACCCCCCCCCCCCCCAAAAAAAAAAAAAACAAACCTCTGAAGGTCTGGATATTCTGTTATGCATTCTATCACTTTTATTTATTCATTTTTTAAAGAAATGACTGTAAACTGAGCAAGCGACAAGACGGTCGGTTACTTTCATCTGGACAGCCCCAACCATGTAGTTAGAGCCATGTCTAGGTATAATTCAGATATCAGATTTTGATAAAAGAATGGCCATGTAATACATTTTACCTTTGTTTCAAACAAAACATTCAATGCCACAAACAAAAATATTCCAAGCTGCTTCAAACAAATCACACTACTGCAAAGCCAGAATGATAAGCAAACAGCAGGCAGCTAGACATTTTCCTTCATAGACAGCCCCACCAATTATACCAACTGTGGTGCATTTCAGGTGTATTATTAAGTAGGCCATCTTACAGCTCACAAATGCACACGAGTCCTGCAAATCCAGACAGAAAAACTGACCAAATAGCAACAGCTTAAGTTACTTTCACCCAGCTAACCTCAACCCTATAGCTCTCAACCTCTTACCTCCAAAAATAATTGAGAACAAATCCAAAAATAGTCATAGAAACTTTTTAAAATATTAGTACTGTTAACATGAGGAGTTGACAGAACAAGAGAATATGAAATAGCATGCATTTTCTAAAGTAAATAGTCTATTACTCTACTTATTATCATTTATTTGAGAGCAAAACACCATATTTACCAGTTTTACTTAGAATTTGGAGGAACAGAACAATTTATTTACTTATTATTTTTTAGACAGAACAAAATTTTGAGTCAAAATCAGGGACAGTAGGAAGGTATGCCTAGCCCACATCCAGCCATTATAATCATGAGGTCTGATGGCAATATACAAGTGCAACACATTAAAATATTCCAAGCTGCTCCACACAAATCCATAAATACTGCAGAAAATGCCTGGTTGATCACAGCCAACGTTGCGAAAAAAATAACACTTTCCTCACTGCTGCTTCTATCACACATGCAGCATTTTGAATCCGGACATAATTGCAATGCATAATCACACGCACTTCTGCAGAGGCGCATACATGCAGTCACACTTGCGCCTAAAATTACGCATAATGAGGTGCACATATTCACACACACGCATGCATGCATTAGCACACATTTGCACACATACGTGTACATGGCCAGATACTCATGTATGCACACACACACTGAAGTTAGTGGCAACTGCTCATTTCCATTTTTTTTAAATAAAATAGATGATCCTGGAGCCGAGGGCACAGTTAAAGATTTCATGTAAAGTGTATGTGTGTGTGTGTGTGTGTGTGTGTGTGTGTGTGTGGGGTGGGGTGGGGGCTCCCCCCCCCATGGTTCCGGCATCTATGTTCCAATTGGTCATTACGATCCAATGAACAAAAACTCCTGTCTGTCCACAAACCTATCAAATTTGCTGGGCACTGAGTGTATTCGTACCATGTTGCTATGGCCTGGAACACCTTATCTAAATACATCAGGTCAATACCCTCCCTCCCGCCCTTCAAAACCATTCTGAAAGACTTCCTAACCAAAAGCTCTGTTCTTGCTCAACACCAGGATAAACTATATCCTTAAATGTGAACAAAAAAATATTCATATCTTACATCTTCTCTACCGTCTTCACTTATTCCCTTACTTCTATCAGTTTCTCTGTCTTCTGGCTTTCTCTATCAACATACCATAAGCCTGGTTTTCTCTCACTTCATATTGCAATTCCTGTTTAGATTATACTAGTTTACCTTTAGTTTCTCTATAAATTGGCTAAAATTTATCTTAACTATTAAAATCACTGTCCTATAACTTGCATTTACTATTAGCCAATGCTTTCTTATTATGTCTAATTTGGTGTAATTATTTAAACTGTAGTTTTTTGTATTATTTTTAAAGACTGTAAAATCATTGTTCTTAAAATGTTTTGTAATACTTTGGAGCTTTTCTCCCTTGGCCTCTGCTGAAAATGGGCTCCTACCCAGTCAGACTTTCCTGATAATCAAACGTCAATCAAGCAACAAATAAATACATAAATAAATGTCTGAAAAGTTTACAGACTTAGTTTTCTTAAAGAAAGCAAATCCTCCTACTCCTAAGAAGGCCATCAGGTCACTTAAGAGAAGACGAGCTTGATAAAATACCATATGATGCAAGTAGTTATGAACGCTTACTTCCAAAGTACAGGAAGCATAAATAATCTTGCACATTTGTCCAACATCCCTTTCCCTGGTCAAGCAAAGCACTTTAAAGTGCTGAGCATGCACTGTGAGCTGAAACATTTGTAGGAAATGCTACATTAACAAGATACAATTTTAAGGTAAAGTCTCAGTGTCTTTATAAAATCTGTACAGCAAATGGAGTTGATACATGGGTAGGTATTAGAGTCATGGTGAGTCCATTTCTTACATCAAGTGACGGATGGATGGTTCTGAACAAAGCAAGGATCCTCAACATACATCATCTACAACATACACCTGCGCAAGCGTCCTCTTTGGCAAAAAATTCTCAAAGAAGCAGATTACTGTTTTTCTTGTGATGCTTATGATATCATTAAAATTAAGGTTCTGTAGAGATGACCCAAAATACTGAAAAGTTTTCATGATCAGAAATTTTATAATAAAGAGAAAAAAAAAGTCTGAGGTAAAATAGTACTAATCCTCATCAGAAGAAATGGGAAAGGAACGCCAGTTCTTTTTGGCAGAGACTTTGTAGATATCAAAATGGATACAGTGTGCTCATCTCTCAATTTTGACCTACGCCTTTACTTAAATGGAATGAAATCCACCAGGCAATGTTTCTGGATGAGGCTAATACAATTTCCTTTGTATTCTTTTATAGTCAGTTGTACACAGGATGGATACAGAAGGCAAAGCCTTAATTAATAACTGGAGACATTTCAGTTTCTTCTACCAAAGACACGACAAGTCACCTCAAAAAATCTGATATCAATGTTAATGAAGGGGGTCTCTCGGACTTTATACCTGGTTGATGCATTAATTTCTAAAGAATCTCCACATACATCAACAGCAAGCTATAAACCCGTCAATACGACACAGTGATAGAGTGTCAGCGTCTGTACACTTTCTGTTAAACACAGTTATCTTTTCTGAGTTAGGATTTTCACTTCTGCTTCAGCTGGCTACTCTAGTTACTTCTTTTCTATGGATTTCAAATGTTTTTCAACCAAAGTCAAAGCCTTACATTTTCTAAATTTAGATGTTTTTTTTTTTTTTTACTCACAGTTGTTGACCTTGCTATCCATACATATACAAAAAGGCCCACATTAAATTAGGTTCCCTTTAAAGAATAAAACCTTTCTTAATCTCTTTTAGACAAGCTATTGCCAGGACCAACCTACTATCCATTTTACTCTACGCCTACCTTATATTTACTAACCTCAAAAAATTAGACTTAAGCAAACCTGAATCATGCTAACAGAAGTCAACCCGATTTGCTGCTAACCTGTCCCACAGAACCCATTACTGCCTTGTTCTGAAACAACTCAAATGGATAGAGCTGCCCAACCTACTAACTGTAAATCAACTTACCATAGCCCATTCCATAGTTTACCTACCCTACAAATGTCCGTCCCTACAGGACCTATTACAAACCCACCTCAATAGCCAGACTCTACGATCCTCAAAAAAATTACTACTTGAAGTTAAAAAAAACAACAGCAGTTTTGGAGACTCACTACATTCTAACTACGTAACTAAATCATGGAACTCCACCCCCAGAACATACTAAACACAGCAAACCTAACGTACTTCAAAAAAACTGCTAAAGTCCCACTTATATGACAACTGGTTATGCTCCTGCTCCTCACCAGGCTGAACCCATTTCTCCCCTCTCTTCCTATTCTCCACATTCACTATACACAATGCTGAATACCTTACTTACTCCCATCCTCACCCTCTCTCTCCCTACTCTCCACTTTCAATATATCTCTATTTGCTTACTGATCACATGTGATTGTAAGTATAACATTAAGCATAATTTAAAGTACCAAACAGGTATACCTGAGACACTAATCCATTGTATAATAAGCTGTTGTATCTCTGAGACACTACTCCACTGAATGAGTTCTTGATACCAAGTGTAATTGTCAAAAAGTGTTACTAAGTAAGCCTGTCAACCTTATTACTAATATGAACTGTAATACATTATGTGATTTATTACTATCATTTCTCTGTTTCACTGCTGCTTAAATACTGAATATTAAGTTGTTAGTATGTGGAGCCAAACCAAAGGGCTACGCGCACAGACAGGCAGACAGACGCACAGACAGGCAGACAGACGCACAGACAGGCAGACAGACGCACAGACAGACGTGCACGCGCACACAGGCGCACGCACACAGGCGCAGCGCCAAGACACAGACGCGCGCACACACAGACGCGCGCACACAGACGCGCGCGCGCACACAGACGCGCGCGCGCACACAGACGCGCGCGCACGCACACAGACGCGCGCACGCACACAGACGCGCGCACGCACACACACAGACGCGCGCACGCACACACACACAGACGCGCGCACGCACACACACACACAGACGCGCGCGCACACACAGACGCGCGCGCACACACACAGACGCGCGCACACACACAGACGCGCGCACACACACAGACGCGCGCGCACACACAGAGCGCGCGCGCACACACAGACACACACAGACACACACAGACACACACAGACACACACAGACACACACAGACACACACAGACACACACAGACACACACAGACACACACAGACACACACAGACACACACAGACACACACAGACACACACAGACACACACAGACACACACAGACACACACAACAAATGCTTCTGCTTATAGACTCAACTGTCATAATTAAGATCAATGTCTAAAACAAACATATCTAAACTAAAAAAAAATAAAAGAAAAAAGTCCACTAGTAAGGAAAAACTGTTTTGCAGTAGAAATTCACTGTGGCAAGTATGGAGATGTACAACACTCAGAACAGGAAGAACATGACAGTATGTGCAGTAGTGTGGGATGTACAAGGAAGCCATATCTAAATGCATTTTAGCACAAGATCCATGTTGGCACCTTTCAAGAAAGGGAGGAGCCACTGCTTTTGCATTTTTTGACTGTGAGCTGACATATGAGAAGTACAGTTCTACAGTAATTTGACATTACTCAAAAAACTGTCAGGTAATCTGCAGGTAATGTGACAACGAAGAACAGTGCCTCTAGCGATGGTATAAATGTTAAAATATGCCTCACATACACAATCTTTTTTCCTTTTTTAGAAATCAAACTGAGATTTTAAGTGCTGCATTCCTTTACGTTCCCTTGAGCAACAGTGCCCATGTTTGCTTTTTCTTATCCAAGCCAAGTCTCCAAGATACATTTAAATTTTCCAGGCTTCATACAAACTGTGCTCATCTAGTACATGTGGTATTTTGGTCTTCTGCTACCACTGACTGAATTCAACAAATGCAAAGGGACATATATTTCATAAGTTTACTACAACATACAATAACACTGTCACTGCATCAGGTGTTCACGTATAACGCAACTATACCGTAATTAGGATTCATGATTATTAGACCATGTAAGCTGCCGCACAAATGTCATCAATAGAGGTTCTGGCATAGAAAGCGGAGGACATAGCCATGGCTGTGGTAGAATGTGCCCTAGGGCTTTAGGCAAATGCAACCCTCTAGAGGAAAAAATGAAGGAGATGCAATCTGAAATCCATTTTGCTAGAGTGATTTTCGATACTGTTTGACCAAGCTTATTCAAAGAAAAAGTTATAAAAAGCTGATCACACTTTCTGCATTGCTTGGTCCTGCGTAAATAGAAGCAGAGCTGTCTATGAACATCTAAAAGATGAAGAACGTATTCCCCTCTGTTTGAAAATTTGGGAAAGAACACTGGAAGTTGAATAGACTGATTGATACTACTTTCTGTAGCCACTTTAGGCATGAAAGTTGGGTTACTGCATAGTGACACTATCCTTATGGAATAAAATGTAAAGAGGTTTAGAAGACTGAGCTGAGCTTGAAGTTCAGAGATCCTCTTGGCGGAGGTGATGACCACCAAGAAAGCTGTTTTCCATGATAGAAACTTCATGCTTAGTAGCCGCCGGTTCAAAGATGCCCTGTGTCAATGCCTCCAGCACCAGCGTGAGGTCCCAAGGAGGAGAAGGATCTCTAATGAGGGGCCTTAATAAGAAAATGCCCTTCACGAAGGATTTACATAACCTGAAAGTGAACAAAGAACGTGTTTGACCAATCATGTGAAAATTAGAAATGGTGGCTAACTGTAGCTTAACAGTGGAAAAGCTAGCACCCTCGCTGAAAAGGGTAGAATGGAACAGTAATGTGTCCAATACAGTAGCTGGGAAAGGATCAATGTTCCTGTTGGTAGCCCAAACAAATTTGTCCCACCTGCTATTGTAAACCTTCTTGATGGAAGCCTTTTGAGAAGCTAGAAGAATCTTTCAGACCAGAAAATAATACATGTTGGAATAAAATATGGTCAGAGTAGGTAGAGAGACAGTGGTATAGATGAAGTGGTGTTGACAAGACTGACAGAATAGTAAGGTGGTTGTGGCAATAGGCAGGAAGTGGAATTGTAGTGGCCAGTGGGACAGGAAGGGGAGGGATAGTTAGGTATAAAGGTAATTGTAATGGGTTGGGTGGGAATGGGGGTACGGTAGAAGAGCGAAATGAACTTGAGCGTAGCGAGGGCGAACAGAGCGGGGCTAGCACCCTGGTCAAGATGAAGTCATAGAAACAATCAGAAAAGATAGCGAAAAACTAGCTTGAGAGACGAGGATAAAAAGTTTCTAAAGGTATAGTCACCATAAATAAAATAAAAAGAAATAAAATATGAGAAGTAAGCTTACAAAAGGACACTGGCCTCAAGCTACACAAATAGATTTACTTGAAGGAAACCCAGTGCTGTATGGTTAAAATAAGCTACAATAGAGAGGGGCTTTGCAGGGGGAGAGAGAGGTATTACTAGCAGCTAAAAGCAGGGCAAAACATAAAAAAAAAACATTAATATGTAAGAGTCTGAAGACAGTAAAATAGGGCAGGTACACTAGGAAAGGCAATTATGAGTGAGGCTAGAAATGAATACAGGGAAGGGTAAAGTGCAGAAAAGGAGAATATACACAGAAACAGTATGAGGATAGTGGGTAACCAAAGAGAAAGGATAGCAGCTGCTGGCGTCTGCTTTTCGTGGTGACTAGCAAAAAAAAAACACTGTAAATTCTTGTTGTGCTTATAAAGTCTAGCATTAATTAAAAGATTAGCTTATGTAGCAGTTATTTACTGGGACACATACTTCAGTGGTATTATTTTAAGCTTAAAATGCTGGCTTCCAGACAGATAGAGTTGCAGGGTATCTGTTAAGGTCCTCAAACCTGTGCTGCCTGTACTGTGGCCAGGAGAAAACGGCAGGGAAAAATTCTTTTACACATCCTCTTCCGAGGGACCTCCTCAGTGGGGTATTCTGGGGAAGTATCTGAAAAGGGGGATCCCTCATGAGCAGGGAAGTCTTGGAGGCAGCCTGGGATGGGAAGACTCGTGGCAGGACGAGAGAGAGAGAAAAAGGCCTAGATCTGAAGGAGGTATGGAGGCAGACTGAGGAACGTGTAACGGTCAGATATCCAACTCACAATAAGACACTCTCCACAACCTGAAAGGCTGACTTGCCAGGCAAAGCCCTATCTGGATTCCCTGAAGCTGAAGCTACTGGAGAGAGATAGACAGGACTTATACCAGATCAGTGGCTCCCAGAACAGATCGGGCCTGAGCTATCAAGTGCTGAAGCCCCCAAGGGAAGGGATGGCTCCGAGAAGGATGGAACTGATCCCAGTCCCCTGGACCTGGCTGACACCATGGGTCTGAGACTCACTCTGCTCAGAGAAGACCAGAATGGGGCTAGTCAAGGGCATACTCGGCATCAAGGAAGGAAGTTTCCTATGCACCGATTCCAACTTGTACGGTAGGCCTGAACCTCTAGGCTCCGAAGCAGAGGAATGGATCGGAGGAGGAGTCTGGATAGAGTGATGGGTAGCTCACGGATCAGACAGGGGACAGAGTGGGGACTACCCCCATTTGGATCTGGGTCTTAAGTAATCTCCACACAATCCTGTCCATATCCACCTCAGACAAGCTTCTTGAGGACCTGGAAGAAGCTGATGAAAGGGGTCGGGAGTGGTTGGACTTAACAGACATAGCCGGTGATTTCGTCGAGTCCCTCAAATCCAAAGTAGTAGGATCCAAGGTGAGAGCTGACAGAGTTGGGGAGATAGTGATGACCTCTCCAGGATCTGAGGAAACTGTAGGACCCGAGAGGGGAACAGACTCTTGTGGATCCGAGGAGGGTTCTACTGTTCTCCTTGTCTTCTTAGCATCAGGAGCATCCCTTGGGGAAGCAGGGAGGGACAGGCCTCCTTAACAGAAGTCGAGGAGGTAGAAGACTGGGAAGGGGTCTGAGCCTCAGCTGGAATAAGGTCCCTCGAAATAAGTTTCTTCTGTCGGTCAAAGCCCGAGGGTTGAAGGCTGAACAGATGGAACAGTCAGCACTAAGTTGATCGGCTCCCAGGCAATAAACAAACTTCCTGTGGGCATCCTGAATGGGGATCTTATGCCCTCAAGAAGTGCAGCACTTAAAGCTGGGAACTGGTTTGTTTTCAGCCATAGAAAAGAAAAACTGCCAAAAATAATGGACAGTACAAATCCCCAAAAGGGAAAGTGGTTAACTCTACTTAACTCTAACAGAATAAACCTCAACTTTAACTTTAATTTGAGCTCTAACTTTAAGTTTAGAAGCACTAGCTCTAACAATGACAAAAATAGCAAAAAGCTTTTTTTTTTTTTTTTTCAGGATGAAGACAGAAGTAGTGCATGTGCACACACACTAGAAGGAGGGAGGTTTGGGGCAGTTGGGTGGATGCAGAGTATTATAGATATGAGGGAAGAGTGTAAGAGTTAGAGCCAAGTCTGTGGAAAGTGACAGAGCCACATCAAAGGGTGGATCAGACCCTATTGTGAGGGCGAATGAAGGAGACAACATCAGATCCAACATTTGCATCAAATCCTGAAAGCAAAATTTAACAAATTAATAAAATGGATACAACTAAGAACTCTGAATAAAACTAAAAAAAAAAAAACTGCAGTGGTAAGGCTCAATGCAACTCCCCATATGAGGGTTTTAACTCGCCAATCTCTATTTAAGTATGCCAACTCTACGGTTATGCAAGCATGGAGAAAAGGTCAAAACCAATGGGAAGGAAAGAGCCCCCCACCTTCACCCTCTGTAGAAACAAGCAGCACTTGCAATTCAAAAGCCACAATAAAAGTGGAACTTCCTCCTCCCTTACTCACTTTCCCTTAAAAGGAATGTCACAAAACATTGACCACAATCATTAAATAATAAAACTGCACACATCATACATCACACTAGCAACAATGGTACTCATTGTTACTCTTCTTTGAAGTATGTAGTCCAAGCTTACAGTACTTATTTATATGACTCATCACATTAAACTTTACTACTAGAACTTAAGGGAAAATGTGAACACAAACTGCTGGCAACAAAGTTTTGACAGTTAACAAGACCTGGAATTTTAGGTTAGTGGTAAAGTTGCATTTACACTGTACAGACAGAACCTTATTAAAGAGGACTTCATGAGAAATGCTTTGTTATAACTTTTTTTCCACTGCTTGTACTATTCAGCACAAGATGTCTTCTCCTAGGAATCTTGACAGTATGAACCTACCAACTAATGTTAACGGAGTAAAAAAAGATAGGTCTATATTACCACATCGAAAGCAGGTCAGCAAACTCATTTCAACGAATGGCCACTTCAGCAAATTTTTTTCATTGGGGAAAAAAATGACTTTGCCAAGCAGAAATGATACAGGATTACAAATCTGTCAAAGTGGGGGGCTGTGCCCCCCTAACTAAACATACCAACTCCGAGATCGCACTACAGTAGGGAAAAGGGCAAATCCACTAAGATGGCCAAGCAATTTTTTTCCCCCAAGAAAAAAATCACTGTAGTGGCCGTTCACGGAAATGACAATTCACTGACTTGTGCTTTCGATGTGCTAATATAGACCCAAAGAAGGTTACTTATTGTAGTCCCTGTCCAGAGGCAAGCTGCCTATTACTTTTAAAATGGGACTCTGAGTTACCTTTTCAGCACTGTCAGAAGATTACTGAACCTCCTGCAAGTCAAAAAGACATGAATGATGTGAACCTGACCTAGGAAAAGCACACAAGCACTTGCAGCTAATGCAAATTATTCACAATAATTCAACATTTGATTGCTCTGGACAACCACTTATAGGAAGGAATTAAATTAAAAAACTGTGAAAAAAGGATAAAATATCAGCTGCTGCAGCAACATTTGAGTGAAAAGCCTAGAAAGTATATTGTATTAGGAAAAGAACTAAGGAGCCTTTTTTCTGGCTAAACTGATGACTTTCAACTTCACTGTCTCCTGATGTACATCAATTTCCTTACAGTGTTGTTTCAACAAAATATAAGTTTTAAAACAGGCTCATGGGATAAGTACTAGGCTAGCTGCCCTTGTGGGCCACTTTAAGCCTAGCCAATTTCCCTTTCTGTGCTCAAAATAACATATCCCATTTGGTTATAGACTGGCCTTATCCATCTCATGGTTGATAATTATATATTACCCCACATAACAACTGGGATCACACCATAGATAATCTGAGGAAACCCATGAATAGGATAAAGCACTTAGGAGCTGCATATGTACATTAATAGTACAGGAGGCAGTCCTGAGATAAATTTTCTGTTTCCCATCCACAGGTCTAAGTTACACTTGAAAATGGACAAGGATGAACTTTGTTGTATGTGGAAGTGGAGTCTGTACCATAACAGTGGTATCCCCCGCAATATATACCTGTCCCTCCAAACTGTTCTGTTGATGTTGCAGAAGAGGTTTAGATCCCTACACAGAGTATTTCTGATGCCATTTGACTTGCTGATGTGCAGTAAAATTATCAGTAATGCCAGACATGGGTCACCTCTTAGCAGTCTGTAGAATACTGAGTATAGTGCCAGGCTTTGAGTTGGTCCATGTAGGACATGTTGTTTAGGTCTTGTATCCTTTTAATAAGGAACGTCTGTGGGTGTTCAGCTGTTGCATGTGTCTGGACAAATACATGCCAAAAGGGCACTACATTCAATGACTGGTCTAATGAAGGCTGAGTAAAGGGAGATGACACCCCTAAATCTAAACATAATCACTTTGTTTATAAGTTGTGTAATATAGGACTTTCTTACAACAGACACTTATTGGTAAAAAATTAGGTCACTGCCAAATAGCTTCCCAAATCCCAAATAACTGCATCAGCTCTTAAGGGTGGTACTGTCAAATGTGGTAGTTGGGGGTAGATGACTTTCCAAAGGATACCATAATGTATTTTTTGGCATTTAGTTTCAGACCATGACTGACACCGGTTATGTACTTGAGCAAACCTTTCAGTGGAATGGCCAAGTCAATTTAACTTAATTTGAGCACTATTATAATAAAATAACCAAATGTGCAGTAAGCTATAAAACTACAGCACACCACTTACCACATCACGTAACTCTTTCTCAGCTAACTACAATACAAATACTTTGAACTACACTAGAAGAATGTCTAGCCCTTAACTTAATACAATACTCCTGCAACAGAATTTTATACTCTAGAGAAAAACACTAAACACTAACCAAATCACCTAATACTGGAGGCAAGTCTCTTTGCAAATAGTGCAGCTAAACAGTGGAGCCACATTCCACTACCACTGAAATCCATTCAGAATGCAAACTCATTTAAAACTAAAATAAAAATAAAAAACTATTTAATCTTAACAACTTTAACAGGGACCTGAATAGCTGTAACTTGACCCCCTTGAAAAAGTTATCACTCGATAAAGCAGTCCAATACTTTAATACAACCTTCATAAATATACTTAACCACCATGCCCCCCCCCAGAACCACCTAAATTAAAACTAAATATGCCCCCTGGCTAACTAAAAATACAAAAGCATTCCTCAGAAATAGGAACAAAGCCTGGACACAATTTCATAAGAGTAAACCCCAGACAGACA
This sequence comes from Protopterus annectens, assembly GCF_019279795.1. Classification (NCBI taxonomy): domain Eukaryota; kingdom Metazoa; phylum Chordata; order Ceratodontiformes; family Protopteridae; genus Protopterus; species Protopterus annectens. Next base: position 625,842,805 of record NC_056734.1, read on the forward strand.
GACAAAACATTGAAGTATGAAACAAGGCCAAAAAAACTCATTAAAACAGACAAAATCTCCTACTACCAAAATATTCAAAATAAACATGCTAATAACCCACAAACATTTTTGGGCCGCAATCAACTCTCTCTTACTACGAGGGAAAACTTCCAACCCCTCACCAAAACCAAAAAAATAACCAAAACAATATCCCCACACTATTCAACAAGTTCATTACAGAAACTATCTAAGCCCATGCAATTAACCAAACTTGCCCTAATAACCCCCTCTGACAAAAACATCTCCTCCTCCTGAAACAAAAGACAATAGCATCCACTTTAACTTTCATTCAGTATCAATCAAGACCATTCAAAAACTTCTCCAAAAACTCAAACTGACCACGCAAGCCGCCGACAACCTACCAACTGAATATCTACAACTAGCCGCAGAAGCTATAGCCTACCCTATTACTACCCTAATTAACAGATCCATCTCAGAATGCACGGTACCCCACTTATGGAAAATATCCCATATAATACCAATGCACAAAGGGGGTAACTCTTTCGAACTCAATAACTATCAGCCTATAGCTATGCTATCCCTCTTATCAAAAATACTTGAGAGGGTAATCCACACACAACTGATGCAATATCTGCTAGAAAACAAACTACTCTCTATACAGCAACATGGCTTCAGACCCTTCCATAGTACTACCACTGCACTTACCTCATTCACTAACACCATAAATAACCACAGAAATAATGGACTAATCGTATCTGCTACATTCTTAGATTTATCCAAAGCTTTTGATATGGTCAACCATATGAAACGCCTTCACTCACTCTCCACCTAAAACCTCATTTCATTGTCTATCTCTTGGTTTAAGAGCTATCTATCTGGTAGGCAGCAAGCAGTAAAGTGGCAAAACCAAATATCCTCCTTGCTGCCTGTTTCCCTAGGGGTCCCTCAAGGCTCCATCTTAGGTCCTTTACTACTGTTCACCAACCAACTCCCATCCACCACACCCAAAGCCTCTATAGTGCAATATGCAGATGACACTACTATTTTATGTGAAGTCCCCACACTAGATCACCTCCTCTCCCAAATACAAGAATCCTTCTTTCTAGCCGAAACTTGGTTCACCAATCAACAGCTCATTCTTAACCCATCCAAAACTAAATTACTGCTCTTTAGCTCCCACAGATCCCTTCCTCACACTAACAGCTTTACTATCACCTCCAACAACAATACCACTATTACCCCTACCAATCACACCAAGCTGCTAGGTGTGGAAATAGACAACCACCTTAGATTTAATCTACACATTGCCCAAACTATAAAGAAAATTCACAAAAAACTCAGACGACTATCGAAACAAACACTCTCTCAAACCATTCAAAAATAACAACAGCAAGGACACACCTACTACTTACATTACTCTATGCCTCCCCTATGCTCACTAACCTTCGCAAAACTGATCTAAACAAACTCGAATCATGCTACAATAAGATAGCAAGATTTGCTAGAGGCTCATCCTATAGAACTCATCACTGAGTGTCTCATCAAACTTAACTGATTAGAGCTCCCACTAATACTTCAAAGCAATCAGCTCTCACTAGTGCACAAAATATTAAACCACTCAGACAAAATCCCAGCTCTACAACATCTAAATCACCTTCACACCACTAGTAGAACCTTAAGATCTAGCACCTGAAATCACCTACAGGTCACCAAATTTAACAATGAGGCAGGAAAATCTGTCTACAGCCATTCAATCTCTAAACTCTCGAACTCCCTTTCCTGCCCACTTAACATCCAACTACTCCATCATTCAATTTAAGAAACTCCTTAAATCTTACTTCATGAACAACAGGCTTTGCTCCTGTCTCAACCCTGGATAACACTCTAGTATATAGCCAATCTCTCTGCACCACACTAAAATATGCTACCTTCTCAGCCTACCCATAGTCCTAATATTACTACAGGATAGGAAATGTTTTCTGGCATGTTAAGAGAGCATTGCTAACTGCTCATCCATTTGTCTATTAACTACTGTAATGAATTCCATGTATTGCTACTCATAATTATGAATGTGTTTACACTGTCTTATCTGTTCCTCTTATAATTACTTGGAGTGTATACAATATGTGTCACTTAGTTTTACAATGTTAGTCTGCCTGTAATGAATGTCTCAAGTAATGGCTTTTAATGTTAAAAATGAATGTAATTGGAGCTTTTCTCCCTGGGCCTCTGCTGAAAATGGATCTATATTCCAGTCGGACTCTCCCGGTTGACAAATGTAAAATAAATAAAACAAAATGAATGAAAAAAAACAACTAAAACATTAACTATCAAATCAAAGAATCTGTTCATGTACCTCTCCAGGATAAACAGCACTGTTATCTTCAGCTTGCTATATCACCAGTCCATTTCACTTAATTCAGGATCCTATGCTCCACAATCAGCCTTCACAAAAAAGTACAGTTTTGTACCTACCATAAATGTAGATGTTAGAGTGCTCATACAGCTGCAGTCATTACAGATGGGTTATCCTGCCGTCAGGCGGGTCCTCGGTCGGCCGAATTCCAAAGTCTAGCTCCGGCGTCGGTTGTCGTCGCTTCTTCCCTGACGTCAGTGCGGCAGGGGTATAAAAGAGGCAGCCAACGCCATTTTCTTCAGTTTTTCTTACCCCAGATGTCAGGTGCCCCCAGAAGGAAGGCAAAACATAATGTTATACAAACATGCAATATAGATAAATCAAAAAACAGTAGTTGCAAGCAAATACACCATAAAAGAATACCCCAAATAGGTTGTATGATAAAGGTGTTTGTCATAAGGCCTGTCCTAAGAGGGGACGGAGGGGGGGGGGGTAACCTGGACTGCAGCTGTATGAGCACTCTAACATCTACATTTACGGTAGGTACAAAACTGTACTATGTTCATCGTGCATACAGCTGCAGTCATTACAGATGGGAAGAATCCCAAAGCTAAGTAAGGGTGGTAGGCACTAAGTGGAACTAGGAGGAGCGAGGATGCCCTGCAAGACTGCTGTGGCAAAGCCCGCTCTAGATTTAGAGTATAGTGGAAGGTGGTAGTGCTTGGAGAAAGTGTGCACTGAACTCCAAGTAGCTGCTTCCAAAATGTCCTTGGTAGGGACCCCCCTGAGGAAAGCTGCAGAGGTAGCTGTGGCCCTGGTGGAGTGGGATCTGATGTATGCAGGCACAGATTTTCCATGAAATGAGTAACAAAAGCGTATGCAGTGGGCTATCCATTTTGAAATTGTCTGTTTGGAAATAGCCTTTCCTTGAGCACCTGCAGCATAGGACACAAAGAGTTGCTCAGATTTCCTGAATGGCTTTGTCCTGTCCAAATAATAACGAAGTTGTCTGTGAATGCCCAAGGAATGTAGTAGTCTTTCCCCTTTGTTCTGTGGATTTGGATAAAAGGTAGGTAAGTGGATAGTCTGATTCAAAGCTACACTGGATACTACCTTTGGCATGAAGGTAGGGTTGGTTCGTAAGGAAACTCTGTCCTGATGGAAAATGATGAATGGTTGCACAGCCATGAGGGCCTGTAGCTCCGAAACCCTGCGTGCTGAGGTGATAGCCAGAAGGAAGGCTGTTTTCCATGACAAGTATTGTAGCTCTGTTGAAGAAGCTGGCTCAAAGGGGGGAAGGGTCAGCTTTTCCAATATGAAGTTGAGGTCCCAAGCTGGAACTGGTGGTTTCCTTGGGGGTTTTATATTTTTTGTCCCTCTGAGGAACTGCCTTAAGAGAGGATGTGAGAATAAAGGAGGGTCTGTGTTGTACTGTGCAGAAATGGCTGAAGCGTGGATCTTGATGGAGGAGAAGGAAAGGCCACTGTTCGACATCTCAGCTAGGTACTGTAAAATTTGAGGTATATTTATTACCCAAGGAGTTTGGCCCTTTTCTTGATTCCAGGAACAAAATCGTTTCCATTTGGCGGAGTAGGCTTTTCTAGTAGAAGGTCTTCTGGCCTCCAAGATGACATCCTGCACCTCCTTGGAGAGGAGAGTCTGTTGGGAAATTAAGGAATTCTCCATGCAGCTAGATTTAGGGTTTTGAGCTGGCTGTGAAGGGTTTTGTAGTTGTGCTGGGACAACAGAAGAGGGACTAGAGGTAGGATCCATGGTGGGGAGTGTGTCAGGCACTTCAGGAGCGGATACCAGTGTTGTCTTGGCCAGTCTGGTGCAATGAGAATCATTTGTGGCCTCTTCTTTGGCTTTTAATAGAACTTTGGTCAGTAGAGGAAGAGACGGGAAGGCATAGACTGTCAATGTTGTCCAACTGAAAGAGAGTGCGTCCACTTTCCAGGCCTGTGGATGATAGGTCCTTGAACAAAATTTTTTCAACTGGTAATTTCTGTGGGTAGCAAACAGATCTATGTCTGGCTGTCCCCATGCCCGAGTTATCTTTGTGAAAACTTGAGGATGCAACTTCCATTCGCGTGGATTTGTCATATTTCTGCTTAGGTTGTCTGCCAGTGTGTTTTCCTTCCCTGGCAGGAATTTTGCCTGTAGTTGAATTTGCAATTCCAGTGCTGTGTTCCATAGGGTCATGGCTTGCCTGCACAGGGGGTATGAATGAGTTCCCCCCTGTTTGTTTATGTATCACATGACTGTGGTGTTTGTCTGTCCTTATCAATAACTGGCCTGGATGCAGTAGGTCTTTGAAGGTCATAAGAGCATTGTGCACGGCTAACATCTCCTTTTGGTTGATGTGTAGGTGCTTCTCTTTTTGGGACCATTTTCCCTGAATGCACTGATCTGCCACGTGTGCTCCCCAGGCGTAGTCTGAGGCGTCTGTTGTGATGATTTGAGTTGCTTGAGGTACACACAAAGGGAGACCTGTGTTTCTTTGGCATGCTTGAGCTCACCACAAAAATTCCTTTTGAAGGCATGGAATGAGTGGTATAATTGTTTCCAAGCTGTGGCTGTGTTGAGACCATAAGTTTTTTAGGTACCATTGAAGTTTCCTCATATGCAGCTTTGCACATGGGATTAGTAGGATGCAAGATGCCATGAATCCCAGAGCCTGCAGGACTTTCCTTGCAGTTAGCCTGGTGAAAGTTGCCATTTTGCTGAAGTATTGAGACAGTTGCCCTTGTTTGTCTGGCGTGAGGTAGGCCATCTGGGTGGTTGTATTTAAGCTGGCACCCAGGAAAATTATCTGTTGAGAAGGTATTAGTTTTGATTTCTTTTTGTTCACTGTGTATCCCAGGAAGTTTAACAGTTTTATTACAAACGCCAGATGCTGCAACAGAATGCCCTTGCTGTCCGCTTGGATCAGGCAGTTGTCCAGATATGGGTAGATTTGTATTCCTTGTAGTCTGCAAAAGGCAATTACTGATGCCAGGCATTTCGTAAACACTCTGGGCGCAGTAGATAAGCCAAAGGGCAATGCAGAGAATTGGTAATGGGTTGAACCTGCAAGAAATCTGAGGTATCTTCTGCAATCTTGTACGATAGGGACATGCAGGTATCCCTCCTTGAGGTCCAATGTTACCAGCCAAGACTCCTTGCCCAGCATGGGAAGAAGCTGCTGTAATGTGAGCATCTTGAATTTTGGCACCTGTAGATATGTGTTTAGGATGGATAGGTCTAAGACAGGTCTCCAATCTTTGTCTTTCCTTGGTACCAGGAATAGTCTGGAATAAAAACCTCGACCTTGTTCTTTTGCAGGTACCTCTTGAATTGCTTTCATATCCATGAGAGCGGAAATTTGTCTTTGTGCCTCTGCCCTTTGATTTTGTGGCAGGTTTGGCATGCCTCTCATTTTTGGAAGGGTGTGAAAGTGGAACCTGTAGCCTCTGTCTATAATGTCCAGAATCCATTTGTCTTTTGTAACAATATGCCAATTTTTTGAAAATAATGCCAGTTTTCCGCCCAAAGGTGCTGCCATTAAAGCTTTGCTTGGCAGGTATAGGGGGAAGTCATTGTGTCTGTTTTCTAAATGACTGTGATCTATCTTCTCCACCTCTTGGGGTTGGTGCTTGCCCTTGAGGTTGTCCTCTACCCCTTGGGCGCCTGTATCTGCCCCTTTGAGGTCTGTCCGTGGCTGGAAAGGACCAATTTTTTTAAGGCCAGTTTCTGCTGAAGCATGGAGGTTGTACCTGCAGGAAATCTTTCACTGTTTGCATTGATTTCGCTTTTTCCTCCATTTTCTTTAGTACCTCCTCGGCTTTAACACCAAACAATACATCTTTTTGAAGTGGTGCATCTAATAACTTTGCTTTGACATGATCTGGTAAGGTTTGCTCTTTGAGCCAAGCATGTCTACGTATAACAGACCCCGTGAAAGCAGCTCTACATGAGGCCTCTAAAGCATCAAACCCACACTGCAAGGTATGTTTACCCACTTGCTCTGCACCATGCAACAAATCCTGCAACTCTTTCAAATCTGGTTGTTCTGTTTGTGTCATTTTGCTTTTCAACTGAGATAACAAAAACTGTTGGTACTTTAACATATGGAATTGACAGTTTAATGCCCTCATGGTTAAAGTGGCAGAGGTATACACCTTTTTCCCCCACCTTTCTAATGCTCTGGAATCTCTCTGAAGGTAAAGGGTTTTTAGCAGTAGAGGCCTTTATTCCCTTGGGACCCTGTGAAATAGTTTCTGGGTCAGCAGTATGGCTTTTATAAAGGAACTGGTGAGAATCAGGAACCCGGTAATACCTGTCTGGTTTAACAGGGGCTGGAGGTAAAGAATCTGGATTAAGGCTGGCTTCTGTGTACACATCATCCAAAATATCTAAAACAGGAGGGATTAGCCAGGGGCCTATGCTGGGGGAGCAGTAGAAATTCCCTGAGCCTTTTCTTGGAATCTGAGTAATCTTGGCCTTCCCAGTGAAAGTGTTCCCTCAATGTATGCAGGGTTTCCCGAAAAGAGTAGTCCTCAGAGGGGGACTGAGGGAATAGACTCCTCAGCATCAGAGGATTCGAAAGGGGAATAGGCGTAATCCTGGTCCTCAGAGTGTTCTGAGGTAATAGAAGCCTGGTCTGAGGAAGGGTAGTCTTCCTCTAGTCTGGGTCTTTTGTCAGAGGGAGGTTGAGAACCCCTAATGAGAATAATCAAATCCTCAGCCATTTTAAGCATCTGCTTTTTAGGCATGGGGCCTTGAGAGGAGGTCTGAGGACCCTGTTTTTTAGTTTTCATGGCTGCTTTAGATTTAGTGAAGGATTTAATAGAGAAGGTGGAAGGTCTGAAGATGCCTTCAGAAATGGCAGGCCTGACTAAATTTTGAGTTTCCCCGCCAAGAGTGGCGTCGGTATCTGCAGTAGGAATGGAGACCGAGGAGCCTGCGACCTCGGGTACTGAAGTCACCGGTAATGTAGTTTTATCGGTATTCAGGGGCTGCGTAGGCGCCTCGCTGAGAACCAGAGAACCGGTAGTCGGCCTAAGCGTGGTCTCAGTACTCGGTGCGGACCTCTGATGTCGGCCCTTATCTTTGCGTTTTTTGCTCAAAACTAGTGTCGGTGTATCCGACGACATGATATAATTAAATTTTTTGCCAAAATAATGAAGGGTGAACTCTGCCCAGCACTTAATAGTGCGCTTGTTGAATCTAGCACAAAAACGGCAGGCCGAGACGTCGTGGTCTGGGCCTAAGCAAGGTATACAGAAAGAGTGGAAATCCTTATGCGGTATTTGCTTCCCACAAGAAATGCAATTATTAACTTTGTCTGACATCGGTCTGAGGCAAGAAAAGTTTCCCCAACGGGGTACTTAGCTTTAAAGAAGACTTTGGCTGAAATACTTTCGTAAATCTCAGGAGCTGGCCGACCGGCACTTGCGAACTGCTTCTGCTTTGGGCACCGCGTGGCAAGAAAGACTGAAGAAAATGGCGTCGGCTGCCTCTTTTACACCCCTGCCGCACTGACGTCAGGGAAGAAGCGACGACAACCGACGCCGGACCTAGACTTTGGAATTCGGCTGACCGAGGACCCGCCTGATGGCAGGATAACCCATCTGTAATGACTGCAGCTGTATGCACGATGAACATCATGAAGCTTTACAACAATCTCCCACGCTATATACTTTGTGTGACACTACTCTACCTACACCCACATACTTCTAATATAAACCTTATTATAAGCATATATAGTCTCTAAACGTGCTTAACACCCCACCCACCTCTTAACTACAGTATTAACTTTTTCCGCTCTACCTAATGAAATTACTACTACTGGCATGGGAGCAAACAGGTAATGCTACTACTACTAGTTATGACAACTAATGGGGAGCCTGGACACTATATGGCATCAGTACTACAGACCCAAAGAAAAAGCAACATACCTGGGCCAATCTGACCATGAAAAGATTGCTGGGATCCTTGGCATGGTACTGTGCTAGCTGTCGTAACATAGCTGCAAGTCTTGCATTGTTTGTACCTGCAAATTAGCAAAGGAGACCATGGAGAAAATTAACAGCATTGCAGTGGAGCAATATGAACACATTAAATCATCAGTCAAAGATCTCTTTTTTTTAACTTGTAAAAAATAAGAAGTTATGTACTCACCATAACGTTCCATCTGAGTAGGTAGCTTCATTTGTCTGCAACCTGTGGGTCTTGGATCCGATATCGGATCCGAGCCGGCAACTTGTTTCAAGCTAATGGATCTGAGCTCCTAGCTCCTCCCCTCACCCATAATCCCCTGCCAACCCTCCATGACCTCAGATCGAGTTTGCCCCTCAATATATACCCAAAACGGGTATCCAACTAAGATAGATCCGAAGAAGGCCAGGGGGAAGGAGGGGGGGATGGTTGCAGACAAATGAAGCTACCTACTCAGATGGAATGTTATGGTGAGTACATAACTTCTTAATCTGAAGTAGGGAGTTCATTTGTCAGCAACCTGTGGGACAGAGTCCCCAGCTACCTGAACCTTGGGTGGCTATCATGGAAGGATATTGCGAAGCACCGCAGAGCCAAAGGATGCTCTCCCTCTAGAAATCATGTCCAGTTAGTAGTGGTTAATAAAGGTATGAGATGAGGCCCAAGTGGCTGCCGAACAAATATCATCCAATGGGACTCTAGACTTGAAGGCCGCAGAAGTAGAGATGGAGCAGTGGAATGTGCGAACTCCTTCAGGTGCGGGTCTCCCAGAGGCTTGGTACGCTAATAGGATACATTGAGAAATCCAGCGTGATAGAGATACTTTTGATATTGCTTTCCCCAAATTAAATTTGGCAAAGGAAATGAACAGCTGGTCGGATTGTCTATGACCAGCTGTTCTATGAGTATAAAAGCGTAGCTGCGTATGAACATCTAATGAGTGCAGCTTGTGCTCTCCTTTATTCTGATATTTAGGGAAGAAAACCGGTAAATTTATGGATTGGTTTATATTGGTTTCTGATGCTATTTTGGGAAGAAAAGAGGGATTGATCCTGAGGTACACTCTGTCCGGGTGAAAGATCAAATAAGGAGGCTTCACAGAAAGAGCTTGAAGCTCCGAAACTCTTTTTGCAGAAGTGATGGCTACAAGGAATGCTGTTTTCCAGGACAAGAATTTGAGATCTACTGAAGCAGAGGGTTCAAAAGGTGGAGCAGTCAAGGCTTGAAGAACTAGTGAAAGATCCCACGGTGGTACGACTTCTTTTATAGGGGGTCTAAGCAAAAAGGTGCCCTTGAGAAAGGTTTTACACAATTTGGCCGACATCAAAGGCCCTGTATCATGACCCACATGGTAATGTGAGATGGCCACCAATTGCACTTTGACAGTTGAGCAACTAGCGCCTTCCTGAAAAAGTTCGGTTAGGAAGTCTAATATGGACGGAAGAGGGGATCTAGATTATGATGCTCCGCCCAGATGGAGAAACATTTCCATTTACTGCGGTACACTTTCCTGGTGGAGGGCTTATGCGCTGCCACAAGGATGGCTTTGACTGGTGAAGAGATACCGGGAGTCCTAACTAGGAGTGGAACTGGAGCAACCAAGCTGTCAGCTTCAGATTGTCCAGATTTGGGGTCGGTAAGTCCGACGGATGGGAGATTAGATCCGGACTGGGATCCAGAATCCAAGGAGGATTCACTAGGTGAGACCACAGATAAGGGAACCAAATTTGCAGAGGCCAGAATGGGGCAATGAGGATCATCCTGCTCCCCAACCGGGAGGCTTTCTGTAAGAGTTGCGCATCAGGGGTAGAGGAGGATAGGCATAAAGTAGACCGGGTGGCCAAGCATGCACCAGAGCGTCTCTTGGAGTTTCCCCTGGAGGGGGAATCAGAGCGAAGAAATTGCCACATTTGGTGTTTGAGGAAGAAGCAAAAAGATCAAAGCAGGGTTGCCCCCATATTGCGAATATCTGCTTCGGTACTAGTGGGTTGAGAGACCACTCGTACGGAGTAAGAAGGGTGCGACTGAGTTTGTCCGCTAGGATGTTGGTCCGCCCCGGAATGTGCGTTGCAATCAGAAAGCAGTTGGTGGAGATCGCCCATTCCCACACTCTCATGGCTTCGCGGCATAGAGGGTAAGATCTGGTTCCCCCCTGTTTGTTGATGTACCAGACAACCAACATGTTGTCTGACTGAATTGCAATCGTTCCTATGGGGAGGAGATTCTGAAGTGCTTTCAACGCGTACAGCACCACTCTCATCTCCAGAACGTTGATATGCAGGGAGGTCTCTGTATTGTTCCACGTGCCTTGGACCGTCCTGCCTGAATAATGCGCCCCCCCCCCCCACCCGAGCCAGGAGGCGTCCGTGGTCACTGTGGCGAGAGGGGGAGAGGTGCAAAAGGGTCGGCCCATATGGAGGTCCGAAGCATGGAGCCACCATAATAGAGCCCTCCTGCAAGCTTTGCTGATAGCAATGGGGTGGTGAAGAGGAAAGGACAGAAAAGACCATTGCACTAGAGGGGTCCATTGCAGTACCCGCATGTTCAGACGGGCGCATCGATGGAGCGTCATCGCTGCCGCCATGGAGCCCAGTGCCCTCAGGACCAATTCCGCTGGTGGGGTCTCTGATTGGAGGATAGCCCGCACATGGAGTTGCAAATTCCGAAGTCTCTCGGACGTTAGGAAGGCTCGTAGCTCTCAGGTGTCTATTCTAGCTCCTATGAATTCTATGGCTTGTGTCGGGGCCAGAAGGGATTTGTCGGCATTGATGGTAATGCCTAACTGTGGGGCTAGGTGGAGAAAGAAATCTCTGGCTGAGCAAAGTAGATGCCTTGTTGGGGCGGTCAGGAGCCAGTCGTCTAGGTACGGAAAGACCTGTATTCCCTGGAGTCTCAGGTGGGCTGCAACCACTGCTAATACCTTGGTGAACACCCTGGGGGCTGTGGTGAGGTCAAAGGGAAGGACCCTGAACTGGTAGTGACTGGCTCCCAGCCGGAAGCTGAGGAAAGTACAGTTTTGTACCTACCATAAATGTAGATGTCCGATAGGAATGCATCTGCAGTCCTTACAAATGGGTTGTCCTGTCGTCAGGCAGCCCTTCGGTCGGCCGGATTCCAAAGTCTGGGTCTGGCCTCGGCTGGTGTCGCACTTCACCCGACGTCATAGCTGCAGTTCTTCGGGTATAAAGGCATCAGCCGACGCCATTTTCCTCAGTGTCTCTTGCCCCAGATGCCAGGTGCCCTCTTGGAAGGCTAAATTTGGATAAATGCCAATGATTCCAAATAGTAGAGAGCAAACACAAAAAATATGCATGTATGTACATATATACAAACAAATACACCATAATAGATTCCCCCAGCTAGCTATAAGATGGGCAAATACCCTAGGAGCACCACAGAGGGGAAGGTGGGTGGGTAATCCTGACTGCAGATGCATTCCTATCGGACATCTACATTTATGGTAGGTACAAAACTGTACTATGTCCTTCAAGGATGCATCTGCAGTCCTTACAAATGGGTAGAATACCATAGCCCAACTGGGGGAGGAGGAAAAATAAAGTTATGGTGTAGTTAGGATCCCTTGCAAAACAGCAGTGGCAAAACCTGCTAGGGATCTAGAGTATAAAGGTAAATTATAATGCTTGGCAAATGTATGCACGGAGCTCCAAGTAGCAGCCTCTAAAATGTCCTTGGTAGCCACTCCTCGTAAGAAGGCTGTGGTAGTGGCTGTTGCCCTTGTAGAGTGAGGCCTGATGTTCTCTGGAGTTTTCTTTCCATGGTAGGAGTAACAGAATCTAATGCAATTTCCTATCCACTTGCAGATTGTCTGTTTTGAAATTGCTTTACCTACCCTTCCTGTTGCATATGCTACTAGTAGCTGGTCAGTTTTTCTATTGCCCTTGGTTCTGTCCAGGTAGTAGCGTAATTGTCTATGTACATCCAAGGTATGCAGCAGTCTTTCTCCCCTGTTCTGGGGGTTGGGGAAGAATGTAGGTAGGTGGATAGCCTGATTTAAGGAAACTCTGGAGACCACCTTAGGCATAAAGGAAGGATTTGTTCTCATGGACACTATCTTGATGGAAGATCAGGAAGGGTTGTACTGCCATTAATGCCTGAAGTTCAGATACCCTTCTTGCTGAAGTGATTGCCAGCAGGAAAGCAGTCTTCCATGATAAGTATTGTAATTCTGCTGTTGCTGCTGGTTCGAAAGGAGGAAGTGTCAATTTTTCTAGCACAAAGTTCAAGTCCCATGCTGGTAATGGTGGCTTCCTAGGAGGCTTTACATTTTTAATTCCTCTCAGAAACTGTCAGAGCAGAGGATGTGAGAAGACAGGAGGATCCAAGTCGTATTCTGCTGAAATAGCTGATGCATGAATCTTGATGGAGGAATAGGACAGGTCTGTGTGGAAGAGCTCTGCCAAGTATTCCAGGATGTTGGCTATGTTTACCAGTGACACATCTTCTCCTTTTGCAGTACTCCAAATGAGATATCTTTTCCATTTTGCTGAATAATTTTTTCTTGTTGAGGGTCTGCGAGCCTCAAGGATAATGTCTTTAACCCTTTGGGATAAATTTGGGTTTATTGGTCTTATGCAATGTTCCAGGCAGTCAGCTGCAGAGTTCTCAGGTTTGGATGCAGATTGTTGTAGTTGTTCTGTGTTAACAGCAAGGGAACCAGGGGTAGTGGCCATATTTGTTCCCGAGACATGCTCCTCAGTAATGGGTACCAATGTTGCCTTGGCCAGTCTGGAGCTATCAGAATGATCCTTGGACGGTCCTCTTTGATCTTCAATAGCACCTTGTGCATCAAAGGGAGTGGTGGGAAAGCATATGCTGTCAGGTTTTTCCAACTGAAGGAAAGGGAGTCCACCTTCCAAGCGAGTGGTACGTCCTTGTGCAGAATTTCTTTAGCTGGTGATTGTGTGGGGATGCAAATAAGTCTATTTCTGGAAGCCCCCATTTTCTTGTAATGGTTTTGAAGATGTCCGGATGCAGCATCCATTCGTGGGCATCCGTGGTAGTCCTGCTTAATATGTCTGCTAGAATGTTTTCTTTTCCTGGTACAAAAATTGCTTTCAACTGAATGTTGTAGCTCAGGGCCACATTCCAGAGGTCCAGTGCCATCCGGCAAAGAGGATACGAATGTGTGCCTCCCTGTTTGTTGATGTACCACATAAGTGTGGTGTTGTCTGTCCTTATCATCAATTGACCTTGTTGGAGAAATGGTCTGAATGCCTGAATTGCCAGTTTTACTGCCAGCATTTCCTTTAGATTTATGTGTAAGTGCAGCTGGTCTTGAGTCCATAAGCCTTGTATGCACTTGTCCAGCATGTGGGCCCCCCAACCGAGGTCTGAGGCGTCCGTCGTGATGGTTTGGCTTGGTTGAGTACTGTGGAAGGGCAATCCTGGGTTTGTTTGACAAGCCTGAGCCCACCATAGGAATTCCTGCTTCAGGCATGGAATAATTGGAATCTGGGTTTCTAAGCTGTGCTTGTGTTGAGACCATAAATTCCTTAGGTACCACTGTAGTTTTCTCATATGCAGTCTGGCATGAGGAACCAATATTATGCAGGATGCCATGAAGCCCAAGGCTTGCAGTACTTTTCTTGCTGTCAGATGGTTCTGCTTTGTTAATGCCAAGAAGTAGAGAGGTAGCTGCTCCTGTTTTTCTACTGTTAGGGATGCCATTTGCTTTGATGTGTCCAACTCTGCACCCAAAAAGGTTATTCTTTGGGATGCCTTGACTTTTTTATATTGACTGTGTATCCCAGGGCTTGTAGCAGGTAGATGACCTTTTGTAAGTCTTCTGCTAGCTTGTTTTTGTTGTCCGCTTGTATCAGGCAGTCGTCCAGGTAGGGGTAGATTTGGATTCCCTGAAGCCTGCAATGAGCAATTACTGATGCCAGGCATTTCGTGAACACTCTGGGCGCAGTAGATAAGCCAAAGGGCAATGCTGAGAATTGATAATGCTCTGATCCTGCAAGAAATCTGAGGTATCTTCTGCAATTTGGTCATATGGGGACATGCAGGTATGCCTCCTTGAGATCTAGAGTTACCAGCCAAGACTCCTTGCCCAGCATGGAAAGAAGCTGCTGTAGAGTCAGCATTTTGAATTTTGGAACAATGAGGAAAGTGTTTAAAGCGGACAGGTCGAAAATAGGTCTCCATTTGCTCTCTTTTCTTGGTACCAGGAATAGTCTGGAGTAAAATCCCTTTCCTTGCACCATAGATGGTACCTTTTCCACAGCTCTCATCTTCAATAATTGGGATATTTGTTTTAGAGCTTCTGCTTTTTGATTTGGAGGTAGGTTTGGCATTCCTCTCTTCCCTGGTAGAGTATGGAAGTGAAACCTGTAGCCCTGGTCTATTGTCTGTAAAATCCACTTGTCTCTTGTGATGTAATGCCAGTTTATTGAAAATAAGGCTAGCTTCCCGCCTAAGGGTGCTTCTAGTTGTTCCCTGGTAGGCGGTGCCAGAGCCAAGTCACTGTGATTGTCCTGTAGTTGTGGTGGTGGCTGTGTCTGTGTCTGTACTTCGCTGGTTGTTATTCTGCCACTGGCGTCCCCTGTAGGCACCCCTGGATTGGTTTCTGCCTCTTGAACGCCTATTCCTGCCTCTCTGAGCTCTGGATGAGTCTGGAAAGGACCAATTCTTGGAGGGCCAATTCCTGCTAAACCTTGGCGGTTGGACCTGTAAGAAATCTTTCACTGTTTGGACAGATTTTGCCTTCTCTTCCATCTTCTTCAGCACCTGTTGTGCAGGAGCGCCAAACAAATTGATCTTATCCATAGGAGCATCTAATAGTTTGGACTTGACATGGTCTGGTAAGGCCTGCTCTTTTAACCATGCATGCCTTCTGATAACTGTGCCAGTCATGGCTGATCTAAAGGAAGCCTCCAGTGCATCATAGCCACATTTTAAGGAATGGTTACTGACTTGCTGAATGTTATGTACCATTTCCTGAACAGATTTTTGTCTAATGATTCATCAGAGGACAGTTTTTGGTTAACTGGTCTAGCATAAATTCTTGATACTGGATCATGTGAAATTGACAGTTCAAGGCCCTAGCTGAAAGAGTAGCAGAAGTGTAAACTTTTTTACCCCATCTCTCTAAGGATCTGGATTCCCTTTCTGAGGGGAGGGGGTTCTTAGCAGAAGTAGCTGCTACAGCCTTAGGTCCTTGGGAGATAGTCTCGGGATCTGCAAAAGGAGCCTTATACAAATGGTAATGTGTGTCCGGGACCCTGTAGTATCTATCAGGCTTAGCAGGGGCCGGAGGTAGAGAATCAGGAGCAGTACAAGCATCATTAAATGCATCATCTACAACAGAAAGAACTGGAGGTATGGCTAAAGGCCTATGTTGTGGTAAATGCAGAAAGGTTCTAAGCCTTTTTCTGGAGTCTGAGAAATCCTGGCCCTGCCACTGAAATTGTTCCCTCATAGCATACAAGGTTTCCCCAAAGGAAAATTCCTCAGGCGGAGAGGCAGAAGGGATGGACTCTTCAGCATCGGAGTCTTCATAAGGGGAGAAAGGAGCCTCTGGAGGGTCCGAATCATCTGAAACATCAGAGGAATCATCTGTAGAGTATTCGGTAGTAGTAATCTCTGGTTCTGACCGACCGGCACTTGCGAACAGCTTCTGCTTCGGACGCCACGCGGCAAGAAAGACTGAGGAAAATGGCGTCGGCTGATGCCTTTATACCCGAAGAACTGCAGCTATGACGTCGGGTGAAGTGCGACACCAGCCGAGGCCAGACCCAGACTTTGGAATCCGGCCGACCGAAGGGCTGCCTGACGACAGGACAACCCATTTGTAAGGACTGCAGATGCATCCTTGAAGGACATCCTCCTGGATCATCTGTCCATTAGAATGTGGTAGTACGCATCCTTGAGGTCTATAGAGCACATCCAATCGTTCTCCCTTAGAAAGGGGAGAATAGATTGAAGAGTGACCAATCGGAATTTTTCCTTGGTTACAGACAGGTTCAAGCGGGAAAGGTCTAGAATCGGTCTCAAGTCCCCCGTCTTTTTTGGCACCAAAAAGAACCTGGAGTAGAACCCTAATCCGAGCTGGTCTTGGGGGACAGGCTGGATGGCTCTTTTTCTTAGCAGCTGCTGAATTTCTGCGGCTGCAGCCTCCCTCTGATGGGGTGGGTACATCGGGGAGGTTCTTGAATTTGGGTACATGAAGTAATGGTATTTTGTACCCTCTGGATATAACTCGAAGCACCCAGCGGTCTGTGGTGATGGACTCCCATGCCGCTAGGTGCTCTGAGAAGCGCCCCCCGAGTGCCTCCAGAGTGGAGCAGTCGGGCAACCCTTCAGGGCTGCTGCGTGGGCCATTCAGAGAAAGGTTCTCTGGACCCAAAGTTTCTCGGAGCCCCTCTGCCCCTGGGGCGGCATCCTCCCTGTCCTCCTCTGCCACGGAAAATCTGGTTGTCCGGAGCGGGTTGGGAATGTTGCGATTTCCGGAACCACATCTTCTTCTGACCCTTTTGGTTCTTCGAAAAAAAATGCTGGGGAGCAGAGAAGCGGACTCCGACGGCAGATAACGTCTTCCCGTCCTTCTCGCTCTGGACAAGTGTCTCACGAACCGTTTTGCCAAACAGGGCAGAACCATCGAAAGGGGTGTTCGCAAAAGACGCTTTAAAGGGCTCCGCAAAGCCACAATGACGGAGCCAGGCCTGACGTCTCATGACTAGGCCTGCTCCGCTAGCCCTAGCGGCTCCCTCGGTGGCGTGGGACAATAGCCGCATAGAGGTATTTGAAATTGATCTCAGAGTGGCCATTCGGGTGGAGTACAATTGTTTGTCCACCGACAAGGACTCAGGGGAGGAGGCAGCGTATTCTTTGATAAGATCCCGCTGCATCCTGATGACATGTGCCATATAGTTCAGAGACCTTACCGTGAAGGTCGCTGAACTAAAAACTCGCTTCCCTAAGCGGTCCATCGAGCGGGACTCCTTGCTCGGTGGATGGACTGAGGGGCTCTCCTGTGCTAGATCCCTCTTCGTGGCTGCCGTCGTCAACATGGCATCTACGGGGGGACCCTTGCTCCAGTGCGACCGGTCTGAGGGGGGGCTTAGTATTCTGTCTGGGCGTTTGGGTATTGGCTCCAAGGTGTCCGGATCCTTCCACGCCCTGGTGGTAATAAGGTCCACCAAGGGGTCAGCCGGAGGGGACACCCAAGAGGTAGACGGGCCTGCTTCGAATGCCTCCAGAAACACGGACTCATCGGAGGAAGACTTGGGGGCAGACCACCCACCTCTGATCCTCAGCATCTTCATGATGTCTCCAAAAGAGACATCCTCAGGGGGTGATCTTGGGGAGCCTTCCCCTTCATCCAAGTCCGTGTCCTCAGTTAAGGACTCAGGGGAGTCCACATGCCTCCTCTTGCACTTATGCTTGCAGGGCACTTCCTCGGGGGGGGCTGTCCGAGAAGGCCTCGCCAGCAACATCCTGTTCCAATGGAACCATCTGGGACATTGAAGCAGGCTGTCCCTTTGGCCGGGTGATGGAAGCCTGGCCCAGCAGACAGGGAGTGCAGGGTGGAGCCGAGACAAGGGCCGGGGGGTCCAGATGCTCTCAACAGAGCCCTCTCCACTACATCAAAAGCCGAGGGGGAAACCACTCTCTCTGGGCTCCGAAAGTCAGCTCCCACTCGGATCCAATGAAGGGATCGGAACCGGCGACGAGACCATCGGATCCGAAGGACCAGTGCGCTCCGACCTGGATGGAGCCAAAGGCACACTGAATCCCTCGGATCCGAAGCTCGGGCCACGGCTCCGAGAGGTCGGATCCGTCAGGCTCGAGGGCAGGGTCGGATCCAAAGTACCAAGTACTGTTGGCGCCGACCCACCCCCGGCTCCAATGCTGCTCGGCTCCGAATGCTCCGAGCCCGGATAGCGGGTCGGAGAAGGAGCAATATGATGGAAAAAAGGTGTTGAGCTTCCCCCCCGAAGGGGGGGGGGGAGGCAAGAGCACTCCCATCTGCAGCTGGGCCTGGATGAACCTTCGCATCATCCTGTCCAAGTCTGCATCGGACATACTGAAAGTCGATCTCGAAGAGGTCACCGAGGCAGGCCTGGAATGCCGCCTCGATGACCTCGATAGAGATCGGGCCTCCTCGGGCCCTGGGGAGAAACAAGGGGATCAGAGCCGAGGAGGAGGAGACCTAGAAGCAGTGGAGGGAGAAGCCCGCTTAGCTGGTGGGGCCGAAGCGGAGGCCTCGGCCTGCCGCTTGTGGTGCTTCTCCCTCCGTTTCTCCCTCCTGGCCTCCCTGTCCTCCAGCACTTCAGCGGGAGTTTGAGTCCCGGCCAAAGGAAGGGGGGCAGGAATGGCAGCAACCACAGCCTGTGGTAGAGCCACGGGACCAGCGGAGGCCGGAGCCGAGTCCGGGGGTAAAAGTCCCGCCAAGACCAGCTTCGACCTCCGCTCTTTCAGTGCCCTGGGGTTGAACGCTGCACAAATGGAACAGCCTGAAGTGAAGTGTTCAACCCCAAGGCACCGAACGCACCGAGTGTGGCCATCAGCCGGGGAGAGCTTATGGCCACACTCAGTACATTTAGAAAAAATGGCTTTTGGGGCCTCAGCCATACTTAAAAGAAAAGGTAGTGTTACACAAACACACAGGCCCCAAAACACAACACACACTCACTAACGACCAGCGAAGGGAGGGAAAATAAGAAGTTATGTACTCACCATAACGTTCCATCTGAGTAGGTATCTTCATTTGTCTGCAACCTGTGGGATACGGATCCGATCTCGGATCCGAGCCGGCAACTTCTAACATAGCATAGATCCGAGCTCCTAGCTCCTCCCCCTTACCCATAATCCCCTGCCTGCCCTAACTGACCTCAGATCAAGTTTGCCCCATAGCACAACAGATAACAGGTGTCCCAATGGGAACATATGCTAATAACACAAGAGCGATCCAATCGGTCAGGGGGAAGGAGGGGGGGATGGTTGCAGACAAATGAAGATACCTACTCAGATGGAACGTTATGGGGAGTACATAACTTCTTAATCTGAAGTAGGAACTTCATTTGTCAGCAACCTGTGGGACAGAGTCCCCAGCTACCTAAGTCTTGGGTGGCCTTCATGGAAGGATATTCCGGAGCACCGCAGAGCCAAAGGACGCTCTACCTCGGGAAATAACATCTATTTTATAATTGCTGATAAAGGTGTGAGATGAAGCCCAAGTGGCTGCGGAACAAATGTCATCCAGTGGAACCCTAGCCTGAAAGGCTGCAGAAGTGGCAACGGCCCTAGTAGAATGCGCACGGACTCCTTGAGGTGCAGGCCTTCCCGAACTCTGATATGCTAACAGAATACAAATCGAGATCCATCTAGAGAGAGAAACCTTCGAAACTGATTTTCCGAAATTACTTTTGGCAAAGGAGATAAACTGATCGGATTGCCTATGACCAGCAGTTCTGTGGATATAAAAACGTAATTGTCTGTGTACGTCCAAGGAATGAAGCTTGTACTCTCCTTTGTTATGAAAGTTGGGGAAAAACACTGGGAGATTGATGGATTGATTGATGTTCGCTTCTGAAGATACCTTAGGTAGAAAGGACGGGTTGATTCTGAGGTAAACCCTATCCGGGTGAAAAACCAAATATGGTGGTTTGACACAAAGGGCTTGCAATTCGATACCCTTTGGCTGAAGTTATGGCCACCAAAAAGGCTGTCTTCCAAGAGAGGAATTTGAGATCAACCGTGGCAGCCGGTTCGAATGGGGGACCAGTCAAGGACTGCAAGACTAAGGATAAATCCCATGGGGGTACCACCTCTAACTGGAGGTCTAAGGAGGAAGGTACCCTTGAGGAAGGTCTTACACAGTTTGGAAGTGATAATAGGACCAGACTCTTGCCCCACATGATAGTATGAGATTGCTGCCAGCTGTACCTTGACTGTGGAAGAACTAGCCCCCTGGTGAAAGAGAGAGGTTAGAAATTCTAGAATCGATGATATCGGGGCTGTGAACGGGTCTAAACGACGGTGTTTTGCCCAAATGGTGAAGCGTTTCCACTTACTCCGATAAACCTTCCTGGTGGAAGGCTTATGAGCTGCTACAAGAATGGCTTTAACCGGTGATGAGATCCCGGGAGTCCTTATGAGGAGTGGAACTGGAGCAACCAAGCCGTCAGCTTGAGGTTGACCAGGTTCGGAGTTGGAAGACCGACAGGATGCGAGATGAGATCTGGAATGGGATCCAGAATCCATGGTGGATACACTAGGTGAGACCATAGGTAAGGGAACCACGTCTGACGAGGCCAGAATGGGGCAATGAGGATCATTCTGCTCCCCATCTGCCTGGCTTTCTGTAACAATCTCAACATCAGGGGTAGAGGAGGGTAAGCATAAAGCAGACAGGGAGGCCAAGCATGAACTAGAGAGTCTCTCGGGGACTTCCCTGGAGGGGGGATCAGAGCGAAGTAATCGTTGCATTTCGTGTTTGAAGGAGAGGCAAAAAGATCGCAACAAGGTCGCCCCCATCGGGCAAATACTTGCTCTGCCACTCGGTGGTTGAGAGACCACTCGTAGGGAGTCAGGATAGTACGACTGAGCCTGTCCGCTAAAATGTTGGACCTTCCCGGAATGTGTGTTGCTATGAGAAAGCGGTTGGTGGAAATCGCCCATTCCCACACTCTCATGGCCTCGTGGCAAAGGGGGTAAGACCTGGTTCCCCCTTGTTTGTTGATGTACCAGACTACCGACATGTTGTCTGTCTGTACCGCAATTGTCCCTACCGGAAGAGAGTTGTGTAGTGCTTGCAACGTCAAAAGCACCGCTCTCTAGGACGTTGATATGCAAAGAGGTCTCTACGTCGTTCCAAGTGTCTTGGACTGTTCTGCCTGAAAAATGCCCCCCCCACCCCAGGCGAGAAGCGTCCGTGGTCACTGTGTCGACTGGTGGAGGTAGTGAGAAGGGACGGCCCGTGTGGAGGTTGGGAGACTGGAGCCACCACAGGAGCGATTTTCTGCAAACCTTGCTTAAGGAAACGGGGTGAGACAGAGGGTTGCAAGACAGGGACCATTGTACCTGGAGGGTCCACTGTAGAATCCTCATGTTCAGCCGGGCCAATGGTAGCAGAGGAATTGCAGTCGCCATAGATCCTAGGGCCCTCAGAATCAATTCCGCCGAAGGAGTTTGCAGATGAAGAATGGCCTGCACGTGTAACATCAGGTTCCGAAGTCAATCCGTAGTCAGGAACGCAAGCATCTGTCTGGAATCCAGTCTTGCCCCTATAAAATCTAGTATCTGTGTAGGGGTGAGAGAGGATTTGGTCATGTTGATGGTTAATCCTAATAGAGGAGCCAGACCGAGAAAATAGTCCCTGCCTGAGCAAAGTAGATGCCTTGTTGGGGCTGTGAGGAGCCAGTCGTCCAGGTATGGAAAGACCTGAATTCCCTGGAGTCTCAGGTGGGCCGCTACTACCGCTAGGACCTTGGTGAACACCATGGGGGCTGAGGTGAGACCGAAGGGGAGGACCCTGAATTGAAATTGACTGGCTCCCAGCCGGAAGCGGAGGAACCTCCTGGAACGCCTGTCCACTAGAACGTGATAGTACGCATCCTTGAGGTCTATAGAGCACATCCAGTCGTCCTCCCGCAATAAGGGGAGGACGGATTGCAACGTGACCAT